>NC_082708.1:157220827-157547493 GCF_030144855.1 Hypanus sabinus | reverse complement strand
CTGCCTGAGTCAGTGGTGGAGGCAGATACACTAGTGAAATTTAAGAGACTACTAGCCAGACATATGGAGGAATTTAAGGTGGAGGAATATATAGGAGGCAGAGTTTAAGTGTCGGCACAACAGTGTGGGCCGAAGGGCCTGTACTGTGCTGTACTATTCTATGTTCTATGTTCTAAAACTGTGGCAAGAAGCAAAGGAACATCTCTATAATGCTCACTTAAATTGACCAACAATTGCAAACTCACAAATCCCCTTTTGAAAAGCAAACTGCCTTTGAGCAAGTGCCTCAGGTTTTCCTGAGACAGCATTGAATTTTCCTAACTATGTGCAAATCCATAAAACCTGGATTTGAATGTCAGTGGATAAATCAACACAGCAAGTTAAAACTCTTCCTATGCAGCCAAAAGTTCCATGTCTAATCCATGCAGGTATCATTCAGGTGATGAAGATGTGAACCAATTGCCAAGAGGTATGTTGGATTCCAGCTGAAGAAACAAATAATTGTAGAATGAAGAAGTGATTGCTACTCACAGAGAAATGCCTAGAAACTGAACCATGTGATCCAGTTTTCCCATGAGTAGATTGTGTTTGCAATCATTTTGGCATGATAAAATGGTGGAGCAGAGTAAATGGGCCACATGTCACATGGTATTATGGTCTTAAAGAATTTTTGTTTTTAATTTTTTTATTAGTTTTTCAAAACATTTTACAAATTAAAAATCCCAAATCCCAATGAGGAACATTAAAACAGTGCAAAATTAAGCATACAAGAATTTTTAATGAATATAGCTAGGAAGTGTTTTTGTGTGTTCATGGCTTTTCAGTCTAGTAAGCAACATATGATTTCCTGAAGCTTTGTGTGGCCTGTACTTATGAGAGCATTCCTCCCATGTGGATGACCACCCTCTACTTCCTTCTTTCTAAGGCCACGTGGAGGAATTGAAGCTCATTGTCATTATGCTACCTTTAGATGTCTGATCTCTTCATGTGGGATAATGGTGAGGAGAGGTTCAGAGGAGGGTTACTTGACAGCAGAAAGTAAATAAAGGGAAGGTTATACCATTCTGCTCTATACTATCCCGCCTGTGTGATCATGTTCTATTTTAATTCCTTCTACAAGTTTGTATGACATGACTATAGTTGGCCAAATCTCAAACAATGATTAAGCTGGAAAACAGGACGGAGACTGGATTAGTGGCAATGTACCATGACAATAGCTTTTCCCTCAATGCCTGCAAAACAAAAGACTTTAGGGAAGGAAGTGGTACAGATGCCCTATTTACAGTGGCATGCAAATGTTTGGGCACCCCAAGAGATTTGAGCTTTCAGATAACTTTTACCAAGGTCTTAGACCTTAATTAGCTTGTTAGGGCTATGGCTTGTTCACAGTCATCGTTAGGAAAGGCCAGGTGTTATGTAGCAGCAGCAATAGATCACAAATTGAGCCAGGTTTTTGATGTAATTTTTTTGTTGCTCATTAAATTTCTTTGAAAAGTAAGCCACAGGATGGTCAACATCATCAATATCATTCCTTTGTCATATCACTGCACCTGCAGCTTCATCACCGGCATCCATAGCTATGGAAAATAGCTTTGCAAAGTCAGGTGAAGCACAAGTTGGTGACATAAAGTCATTTATCAATTGCCTCTTGACAAGACTCTGTCCAATCAAACTTTTCACCCTTCTTCAGGAGGTTAGTCAATGGAAGAGCAACATCACCAAAGTTCTTACAGAACTTGCAACAACATCCGAGCGTTCCCAGGAATCTTCTACGAGCTTTTTTACCAGTTGGAATGGGAACCTTAGAAACTGCATGAACGTTTGCCTGAACAGGAGCCAACCTGCCCTGACCTACAACATAACCGAGATATGTCGCAGTAACATGGCCAATTTCACTCTTAGCTAAGTTAACTATAAGATTGGCCTCTGAGAGCCTTTCAAACAGCTTTTTCACTGCAGAGGTATGGGCTTCCCAAGTGTCATTTCCTGTGAACAAATCATCAATATAAGCATCTGTGTGTTCTAACCCTTGAATTACAGAATTAATCATTCTCTGGAATGTTCCCGGAGCATTTTCCATTCCAAATGGCAGAACATTGTATTCGTATAACCCAGAAGGTGTTACAAATGCAGAAATTTCTTTACCTCTATCCGTTAATGGATCACACCAATACCCTTTTAACAGATCGATCTTTGTAAGAAACTTAGCTGTTCCAAACTTGTCTACACAATCATCCACTCTAGGGATGGGATAAGCATCTGTTTTTGTTATAGCATTCACCTTTCTGTAATCAGTGCAAAACTTGATACTACCATCTGGCTTCTTCTTTGGTTGTCCATCGGAATCCAATGACGACATCCACTCCTTTAACGGTGAGATCGTTGATGACTATACAGTCCTATCCTGGATACACAAGTTCTATTGCAGGTGGGACGTGTATATGTGGTAGTGGTGGTGGTAGTGATGGCAACCATGGCTGCATTTCTCTTAGCTCTCTTCTGAAGTCTTCTGGTTGTTCTTTCCACCTCCAGAATATGAATCCCATCTGTACACAGCTGTCACCAAGTGTTGCATTCAGCAGCAACATCCTCCATCCAGGTCCTCAGGTCTGATCTAGTGCTTCCTTAAAGCATTTTTCATCTGATCCATATAGCGCTTTTCAGCCCTCCAGCTGAGCGTTGACCATGATGTAGCTGACTATATAACACTCTGTAGCGTAGCTGACATAGGGGCATCCTTATCATGTGCCCAGCCACTGCAACTGATGCTGGGTGATCATGGCCTCAATGCTTCTGCAGTTGGTCTTTACAAGTATTTCAGTATGAGGCACCCGCTCATGCCAAGTAATTCCCAGGATGTGCATCCTGGGAATTACCATCTGGCTTAGGTACCATAACACAAGGTGAAATCCAATCTGAAGTAGAATGCCTAATAATACCATTTCCCAACATATATTCAATTTCTTGTTCAGCAAGTCTAAAGTTTTCAATATTCATGTGATATGGATGTTGTTTTATAGGTTTGGCATCACCGACATCCACATCAAGTGAAGCTACTGTTGGGACATCAGGGAACAAATCCTTAAATTTCATGATCAACTGCTTCATCTTTTGCCACTGCTGTGGTTGTAAATGAGCCAATTTCTCATCAAGAATTTCCGAAGTAGTTGAATTTGTCAATCTGGCTGAAATAATGTTGGATTTAAAATAGGCCTCTGATGGATCAGCCAGTAAGTTCCCAGAGAGTTCAGACTCATTGTTCTTGACAACAATGGCCACAATTGCTGTTTGTTTCTCATGGTACAGCTTAAGCATGTTTTCATGACAAAGCTGCATTGGCTTTTGTCTATCTTGTGTTTTGACTACATAAATTAAATCATTAAATTTAGACATAATTTCAAGGGACCATGAAATTTTGCTTCCAACGGATTTGTTTAATGGGAAACAAAATAAGAACTTTATCTCCCAGCTTGAATGACTTCATTCTGGTTTCCTTATCATACCAAGTTTTCATTCTTTCCTGGGCTGATTTTAAATATTCCCTTGCTAAGTTGCAAGCCCTTTGCAATCTGTACTTGAATTTTAAAAAAATAGTCCAACAAGTTAATATGCAGGTCATTGTTAATCCACTGTTCTTTTAATAATGCCAAAGGTCCTCAGACCTGGTGCTCAAACACAAGTTCAAATGGGCTAAAGCCTAGGGACTCTTGCACTGACTCCCTTACTGCAAATAAAAACAAGTGAACTCCCTCATCCATATCCTTCTTATTTTCAATACAGAATGCCCTAATCATGGTCTTAAGGGTAGAATGAAATCTTTCTAAGGCCCCTTGGGTTTTTGGATGATATGCAGGTGATGGCCTTTGTATGTCCTTTTCTGCAGCTTCAAACTGTATTTTTTCTTTCTGTAGTTACATAGTGCTCAGCTGTTCTCCTCTCTCTACCTTTCTATAGGCAGTATTACCGTAACAAATCCGAGCTGTTTAGCAATGGCCAAGAAATCTTCATTTCTGGCATCCCCTAATGCCTCAGGGGTTGACGATGCCAGAAATCCCTCAATATCATTGCTGTGGTTTCTACATGCAAGTAAATCAAAAGGGAATCGATAATCAATCAATCAATCAATAAACTCTAGATTGTTAAAATCCCAGGTGAGCCCCCAATTTATGGTTATATACTAGCAGCAATAGGTCACAAATTGAGTCAGGTTTTGATGTTAAACGACAATTTTATTAGTATTTACTCAAAATATAGAAAATTAAATGAAATAAATAGAAGTTAACAATGTTATGCATGTGTGTGGCTCCCAAACTGTCAAGCTTAGGAACAGTTCTTAAAGTCTTAAGATGGCAAAGTAGAACGTTCCAGTAATTCATGGAATAAATGAGGGGAGAGATTTGTAAATTTACATTAAAATGTAGCGAGGAGGCGATAACAAAAGATTCCACAGGTTTCATGCTGGGAAAACGAAGTAACAGTCGCTGAAGCTCGTTTTGAAATTCACTTAGAGATATCCCAAAGGTGACAGTAATGGAATATACCTTTGCACAAGTGGTTACCACAGGATACTCCAACAAAATCCACGTATGGATAATACGAAGTGACAGTCACATATCCAATGTGTACTGTGTGCTAATAATCAACCCAATCCTTTGGGTATGGGAAAGTATCAGACTTTACACACTTTCTACAGCAAGCCTCTGCTGACAGCTTGTGGTCCATTGTTTGTTTGTTTGTTTGTTTTTCTCTCTCTCTCTCTCTCTCTCTCTCTCCCCCCCCCCCTCTTTTTTTACTGTTGACGTAGTCTAGCCTCATCCAGTCATTTTAAAGGGACACCCTCAGTAAACGGAACAATGATCACGTAACACAGGTGATGCAAATTTCAATGCTTTATAAATACTCTGACTCCTCAAACCTTATCCTAACAATCAGCAGCCATGGGCTCCTCTTAGCAGCTGCCTAGTACTCTGAAAATTAAAATAAATGATGCCCACAAAGCAGGAGAAGGTTATAAGAAGATAGCAAAGCATTTTCAGGTAGCTGTTTCCTCAGTTCATAATGTAGTTAAGAAATAGTCTAAAAACAGGAACAGTGGAGGTCAAGTTGAGGTCTGGAAGACCAAGAAAACTTTCTGAGAGAACTGTTCATAGGATTGCTAGAAAGGCAAATCAAAACCCCTGTTTGAATGCAAAAGACCTTCAGGAACATATAGCAGACACTGGAGCAGTGGTGCACTGTTCTACTGTGCAGTGACACCAGCACAAATATGACCTTCAAGGAAGAGTCATCAGAAGAAAACCTTTCCTGCATCCTCACCACAACATTCAGTGTCAGAAGTTTGCAGAGGAACATCTAAACAAGCCTGATGCATTTTGGAAACAAGTCCTGTGGACTGATGAAGTTAAAATAGAACTTGGCCTCAATGAACAAAGGTATGTTTGGAGAAAAAAAGAGTGCAGAATTTCATGAAAACAACACCTCCCCAACTGTTAATCATGGGGGTGGATCGATCATGCTTTGGGCGTGTGATGCAGCCAGAGGCATGGGGAACATTTCACTGGTAGAGGGAAGAATGAATTCAATTAAATACCAGCAAATTCTGGAAACAAACATCACACCATCCATAAAACTGCTGAAAATGCAAAGAGGATGGCTTCTACACCAGGATAATGATCCTAAACCTCAAAATCCACAATGGACTACCTCAAGAGGCTCAAGCTGAAGGTTTTGCCATGGCCCTCACAGTTTTCTGACTTAAACATCATCGAAAATCTGTGGATAGACCTCAAAAGAGCAGTACATGCAAGATGGCCCAAGAATCTCACAGAACTAGAAGCCTTTTGCAAGGAAGAATGGACAAAAATCCCCCAAACAAGAATTGAAAGACTCTTAGCTGGCTACAGAAAGTGTTTTCAAGCTGTGATACTTGTCAAAGGGGGTATTACTAAGTACTGACCATGCAGGGTGTCAAACTTTTGCTTCAATCCCTTTTCATTTTTTGTTATTTTGAAACTGTAAAAGATGGAAGTAAAAAAGTAATCTTGCTTAAGGTATTAAAGAAATATGTCATCTTTGACTTTATGCCTTTTAGAAATCAGATCATCTTTTACTCGCACTGTATATCAATGGTGCAAAGGACTGAAAGAAAGAACTCCAAGCTCCTATAGTGAACATCACAATAGCTTGTCCTGGTTCAACCACATATATGGTTATCATGACCAAGAAAATACACCAACACCTCCACTTCCTCAGGAGACTAAAGAAATTTGCGAAATCCCTGTTGACCTTTGCCAATTTAAATAGATACACCACAGAAAGAATACTATCCAGATACATCATTTTTTTGCTATAGCAACTGTTCTCCCTAAGATTTCATGAAACTGCAGAGAGTTGTTGACATAGCTTATCACATATGGAAACCAGCCTCCTCTGTATAAATTTGTTTACACTTCTTGCTGTCTCAGTAAAGTAACCAACATAATCACAGACCCCTCCCACTGGGCAGAAGTCATAAAATCTTCAAAGCATGTCTCGCCAAGGGCAGCTGATTTCATAAGACTATTGAATGGTTCCCTCTTACAATAAGATGGACTCATGACCTTCCAATCTGTCTGGACATGGCCTTGCACCTTATTGTCGACCTGTACTGTACGTTCGGTGACTGTAACTCCATTCTGTTGCTGTTTTTTACTGTACTACCTCAATGAACTAATTTTGCAAAAAGATCTCTGGAAGGCATGCAAGACAAGGTTAAGGTTTTTCATTGCATCTTGGTGCATGTGACAATAATAACCAAATTTACCAATTTATCAGATTTTATTTTCACTGAATTCCTGATTACCTTGGCATATCCTATGAAATAATGAAATTCCTTCTGATGTTAGAACATTGAATGGGACTTCAATACCTGGAGGGAGCAGCTCAAGCCTCCTCTGGTTATAATGACCACATGGTACGACAAGTGCTCTCTTCTGACATATGCTTCAGTAACCAAGACAATGAACCTAGAACCTATAACCTATCACTGAACCTAGAAGCTTTCTTCTTTTCCTCTGTGTTTTATCTTTCCTCAGTGGCTGTCGTTGTATGTGTTTCGCAGCTAAGGATAGTGCATGCTGAACTCCGTGTGATCCGAGCAGGAAGCAATTTGGTTTTATTTTTAAGCTTCTTTCTCGGCATAAGCCACCCTAACAGAGAACACAGAACATAAAGCAGTATTGCACAAGAACGGATGTTTCAGCCCACCAAACATGATGCCAAATTAAACTAAATCTCTTCAACCTGCACATGATCCATATCCCTCCATTTCCTGCAGATTCATGTGGCTGTAGAAGCCACTTATGTGCCACCCACACCTTGGCAGAATGTTTCAGGTGCCAGTCACTCTCTGTGTAAAAAACTTGCTCGATACATCTCCTTTAAGCTTTTCCCTCTCACTTTAAAGTTATACTGTCTAGTATTTGATATTTCCACCATGGAAAAAAGACTTAACTGTCTACCCTATCTACGCCTTTCATAATTTTAAAACTTCCATCAGGACTAATTCTGTTCCAAACCTTTTATTGACAATTTTTTTGAAGGTCGCCCAGATTGGAGCCAGAATTAAATATAGTATTGTTGTAGCACAGCAAATATGGAGCTCAATTCCCAGCTGAAGAACTATCAGCACTAATAAGTTTGAGAAAGTTATAACATCAACCTCCTCAGATTCAGAATCAGTTTGAAGATTACTGGCATAGCATGTTGTGAAATTCATTGTTTTGTGGCAGCAGTACATTGCAATACATAGTAATAAACCTAAAAATTACAATGAGAAGTATATATATAAAATAAATGAAATAAGTAGTACAAAAATGATGGGGAACTACTGAGGATGAGTTCATTGATTTGATGTCAATTCAGAATTCTGATGTCAGAGATGAAGAAGATGTTCCTGAAACGCTGTGGCTTCAGACTCTTGTACCTCCTCCTAGAATAGTAATAATGAGAAGGCGGCATGATCTGGGTGATGGGGTCCTTAAAGATAGATGTTCTATTTATAGGGTATTGCCTTTCGAAGGTTTCCTTGATGTTATGGAAGCTAGTGCACATGATGGACACTTTTTGCAGGTTTTTCCTCCTCCCTCCATTTCCACCCCAATGCCCTGGTCCCTTATTCCCAAATGCCCAGCTTTCCCCTCTTCTGGGTTTCTCATGCTGATTGAATAGGAATTTCCTCTAATTAATTGTTGAAAGAATGGAGCCTTTATTTTCAGTTCCAAAGACTGTTCCCAACCACTGACTCCATTCCTTTCCCTGCCACTGTCTGAAACTGAACTAGAAGGTGTGAAAACTTGTTGTTTAACCCCAAGTGAAGTCATAGTATCACAGAGTCGTACAGCACAGAATTCAACCCCTTGGTGCACTGTCTATGCCAACTTTTGTGTGTACATCCACATAATATCAGTGCTGATAAAGGTTTTTTTTTTACCTGAAACATTAGCTTTGTTTCTCTTTCCACAGATACAGCCTTACCTGTTGAGTATTTCCAGCATTTTTATGTTTTCATTTAATTGATGCATATTAATTCCATTTACCAGTACTTGGTCTGTAGCCTTCTGTTCCAACCAATTCAAGTATTCAACCAGGTAAACATTGCAAAATTATCTGCTACCTACTTTCTTGGGCAGTGTGCTCCGAATTGCAATCATCTAAGTGAACAAAAGTTCAGACTTCATATCCATGCCATCATTTTCCCATCCACTTCTGGGAGCATATTTTAACTAGAACCTGCCTTATCTGCTGCAGAAGCCTTATCTGTCCTGGCATTAATTTCACTTGATTAGTTTTTTGCAAGTACGTGTGTCTTCTATGTTCTACTCTTCAAGTGCAATCCAGAGTTCCTCTGCTAACATCCGAGCTCACCTTGTTGGCCTGCCTACCTCTCACTGCTCTTGTTTACTGATCTATACCATCAATCGGGAGTGGTAGATGCCTGGCATTGATTACAAGGGGTAGTAGTGGAAGCAGATGGCTTTGTGGAGGTTCAGAAATTTGTAGTTAGACACATGATTGTGAAGGAAATGAAGGAATGGAGGAATATGAACAGGAGGTCAATCAGTATAAATTGTCATCAAGATTGGTGAAGCATCATGGGCTAACTGGCCAATCCACTGCTTTACTCTTCTGTATTCTATGTTCTGTCTCCCAGTTAAACAACAACTTAAATTTAAGCCTCTTGTTACCATATAACCATATAACAATTACAGCACGGAAACAGGCTATCTCGGCCCTTCTAGTCCATGCTGAACACTTACTCTCACATAGTCCCACCAACCTGCACTCAGCCCATAACCTTCCATTCCTTTCCTGTCCATATACCGATCCAATTTTACTTTAAATGATAATATCGAACCTGCCTCTACCATTTCTATTGGAAGCTCGTTCCACACAGCCACGACTCTCTGATTAAAGAAATTCCCCCTCATGTTACCCCTAAACTTTTGCCCCCTAACTCTCAACTCATGTCCTCTTGTTTGGATCTCCCCTACTCTCAATGGAAAAAGCCTATCCACGTCAACTCTATCTATCCCCCTCATAATTTTAAATACCTCTATCGTCCCCCCTCCATCTACTACGCTCCAAAGAATAAAGACTTAGCTTGTTCAACCTTTTCTCTGTAACTTAGGTGCTGAAATCCAGGTAACATTCTAGTAAATCTTCTCTGTACTCTCTCTATTTTGTTGATAACTTTCCTATAATTTGGTGACCAGAACTGTACACAATACTCCAAATTCAGCCTTACCAATGCCTTGTACAATTTTAACATTACATTCCAACTCCTATACTCAATGCTCTGATTTATAAAGACAAGCATACCAAAAGCTTTCTTCACCACCCTATCCACATGAGATTCCACCTTCAGGGAACTATGCACCATTATTCTTAGATCACTCTGTTCTACTGCATTCTTCAATGCCCTACCATTTATCATGTATGTCCATGTGTGTATTTACCATTTTGATTATTCCTACCAACATGCAGCACCTCACATTTATCAGCACTTATCAGCATTAAACTGTTCTTGGTTTGAATTCCACCAAGAATTCACCTTTCACTGCAACCTCTGTTAATTCTAGCGTTGATTATTCCTGAAGCACTGAGTTATCTAGAGCCAAAGTACACCTCCGATCTCTTGCCGCATTATGAAAACTTCCTGAGCTCTCAGGTCATCTGGGGCAAGTCCGTTTTTAGTAAAGCAGCTTTTAATCACTATGCTCCACATATCTGGAATAACCTTCTAAAATACCTGAAGCCTGCCCCAAATTTAAGCTCTTTTAAATTGAAGCTTAAAACATCTTTTCACTGTAGTTTTTAATTAGAATTTCCTGCAATGAAACTTATTTTATCGTATCTATTTTTATGATTTTATTCTCATATATATGAAATTTGATGTTTGATTTTTATATTCTGTTCTATGTAAAGCACTTTGAACTGCCTAACAAACAGAAAGTACACTGCAAATGCTGTGGCCAAATCAACACGTACAAAAGCTGGATGAACTCAGCATGTCGGGCATCAACTCAGCATCCGTTGAAATGAGCAGTCAACATTTCGGGCTGAGAATCTTCATCAGGACCATGTGTTACTTTGAACTGTCTCGTGTCTGAAAAGTATTATCTAAATAAACTTGCTTGCTTGAATTTATTCGCTCTGTCATTGGTGGCTGTGTCTTCAGCTAATTTAGTATTCTCTTGAAAACATCCTCTGCCTCTCAATCACCTGTTCCTCTTTAAAACATACCCTGACTGTTTCCTTCACTAAGCCTTCTAGGTCATTGGCTCTACTGTCTCTTTAGGTGCATAATTTGCTTAATGACTATCTTGTCATACTTCTTGGAATGTCTTTGGCATATTAAATGGAAGCTGTTCTTGTCCTTTAGTTCATCTTCTGGCCTGTAACTGACTCCAAAAGATTACGTGGATCAAATTTTATTAATGGTCTTGTTAAAGCTAATGATTACAAAATCAGCAAGAAAGCATGATAAAATGAAGCTGCCAAACTATTAAAAGCTTAAGACTTTGTAAAATTTGTTGTGATGCTGAGTGTTGAAGTCCTCTGTGAAGGAACAATTGCAACATATTTCTCCAGATATTTCTCCATTGATGTTAATGATCAACTTAAAGTAAATGTACAAATACAAGGAACAGCAATGCCCTTGTTAAATGAAGTGAATGATCCTGATACCTATCAGTAGCTCAAAATGTTTAAATAACTGGTTTGGTAATTAACTTGAGGTGTCACACAGATTTCATTGGGAATGTTAATACATTCTAAAGGGAGCATTAATCTCCAGCCATCTCCAGCCTTTACAAACTAAAGGCTGTAACTTAGCAACATTGCCAACTGCTTGGTTTCACTCTACGGAAATGTGATCGGCTAATTCATCAATCACTTGTGTGTGGATCAAAGTATATAGTCAACAAAAAAAATCAAAATGGATTTGGTCCATTGGCTGGAACCTGCTCTAGGAAACAACAGATTGCTTGACTTCTTCCACAAATATAAATTAACTCCTCCAGAGATGTCAGTTGCTTAATAACTTTGGGAAGGGCTGGTAGTTGATAAGATTGTATTTTTAGAAATGTCCGCCATGGCCCAGTGAGTAGAAGTCTTGGCTCAGAGACACAAGTTTCTGGATTTTCCCATTTTAGAGTTGGGCAATAGATTCTAGCCTGCCCTTTCATTACATTGGATGGAATGCTGCATTGCCCCAGGTATCAACTTTCAGATGAGAATTTACAGAGGAGACACAAGAGGCTGCAGATGCTAGTATTTGGAGCAACAGTGAATCTGTTTGAAAAACTTACCAGGGTTGAGCAATAGGTCGCAATTGTCAATGTTTTGGATCAAAAACCTGCATCAGGACTGAAAATGGAGAGGTGAGATGTCCAGTACAAAGAGGAAAATGGGAGTGGTGAGAAAGGAATGGGAGTGGTGAGAAAGGATTTGAGGTGGACTGAGAAGGAGTGTAAGATGACAGACAGGTAGGGAAGGAGAGCAGAGGTGGAGTTGGAAGACCGGACGTACCTGACACTATCTGCCTGTCATATTACACCCATTCAACATTTTAGGAACAGCTTCTTTCTCACTGCCATCAGACTTCTGGACGATCCATAAACCCGTGACCACTACAACTTTGTTATTCCTTTTTTTTGATGCAGTAATTTAATTTGCAATTTACAACAATTTTTTATTCCCTGCCATGACAAAACAACAAATTTCATGTCATATAAGTCAATAATAATAAACCTGATTCTGACTGATTCTGAAGAGCTCTTCATCTTGGAACTCCATGATCTTTACATGTTGCTTCCAAAATCAGAGGAAGAGACTAATTGTGAGTTTCATTTGAAGAGAAGGTCAGAATCAGAATCAGGTTTATTATCACTGGCATGTAATGTGAAAATTGTTAACTTAGCAGCAGCAGTTCAATGCAATACATAATCTAGCAGAGAGAAAAATATTATAATAAATAAAATGAAAATAATAATAATAAATAAACAAGTAAATCAATTACATATGTTAAATAGATTAAAAATTACATGCAAAAGTATACAGAAGTACTGTATATTAAAAATAAGTGAGGTATTGTCCAAAGATTCAATGTTTGTTTAGGAATTGGACGGCAGATGGGAAGAAGCTGTTCCTGAATTGTTGAGTGTGTGCCTTCAGGCTTCTGTACCTCCTACCTGATGGTGACAGTGAGAAAAGGGCACGTCCTGGGTGCTGGAGGTCCTTAATGATGGACACTGCCTTTCTGAGACACTGCTCCATAAAGATAGATAGATAGATACTTTATTCATCCCCAAGGGGAAATTCAAACATTTTTCCAGTGTCCCATACACTTATTGTAGCAAAACTAATTACCTACAGTATTTAACTCAGTATAAATATGATATGCATCTAAAATCACCCTCCCAAAAAGCATTAATAAATGTCCTGGATGCTTTGTAGGCTAGCACCCAAGATGGAGCTGACTAGATTTACAACCTTCTGCAGCTTCTTTCGGTTCTGTGCAGTAGCCCCTCCATAACAGTCAATGATGCAGCCTGTCAGAATACTTTCCATGGTACAACTATAGAAGTTTTGAGTGTATTTGTTGCCATGCCAAATCTCTTCAAACTCCTAATAAAGTATAGCCGTTGTCTTACCTTCTTTATAACTACAATGATATGCTGGGACCAGGTTAGATCCTCAGAGATCTTGACACCCAGGAACTTGAAGCTGCTCACTCTCTCCACTTCCGATCCTTCTAAGAGGATTGGTATGTGTTCCATCGTCTTACCCTTTCTGAAGTTCACAATCAGCTCTTTCATCTTACTGACTTTGAGTACCAGGTTGTTGCTGCGACACCACTCCACTAGTTGGCATATCTCACTCCTGTATGCCCTCTTATAACCACCTGAGATTCTACCAACAATGGTTGTATTGTCAGCAAAGTTATAGATGGAATTTGGGCTATGCCTGGTCACACAGTCATGTGTATATAGGGAGAGTAGAGCAGTGGGCTAAGCACACACCCCTGAGGTGTGCCAGTGTTGATCGTCAGTGAGGAGGAGATGTTATAACCAATCTGCACAGATTGTGGTCTTCTGGTTAGGAAGTCGAGGATCCAATTGCAGAGGAAGGTACAGAGGCCCAGGTTCTGCAACTTCTCAATCGGGATTGTGGGAATGATGGTATTAAATGCTGAGCTATAGTCGATGAACAGCATCCTGACATAGGTGTTTGTGTTGTCCAAGCGGTCTAATGCCTTGTGGAGAGCCATAGAGATTGCACCTGCTATTGACCTAATGTGACGATAAGCAAATAGCAATAGGTCCAGGTCCTCACTGAGGCAGGAGTTCAATCTAGTCATGTCCAACTTCTCAAAGCATTTCATCACTGTCGATATGAGTGCTACTAGGCAATAGTCAATAAGACATGGTATAATTGTTGCTTTTTTGAAGCAAGTGGGAACTTCTGCCCAGAGCAGTGAGAGGTTGAAAATTTCCTTGAATACTCCCACTAGTTGGTTGACACAGGTTTTCAGAGTCTTACCAGGTACTCCATCAGTAGCTTCTGCCTTTCGAGGGTTCACTCTCTTTAAAGATAGCCTCACATCGGCCTCTGAGAGGGAGATCACAGGGTCACGAGGTGCAGCAGGGATCATCACAGCCGTAGTTCTCCCTTTCAAACCGTGCATACAAGGCGTTGAGTTCATCTGGTAATGAAGCATCGCTGCCATTCATGTTATTAAGTTTCACTTTGTAGGAAGTAATATCTTGGGTACCCTGCCAGAGTTGCCGTGCATCTGATGACGCCTCGAACCTTGTTCGAGATGCAGCACCAGCAGTGAGGACCAAGAAGGTATGGAAAGAGAAGCACAGGAGCACCTACAGGACTGCTTTGAATCGGTGGACTGGATTGTATTCAGGGATTCACGTTTGAACCTGGATGAGTATGCTGCAGTTGTTACTGACTTCATTAAAACCTGTGTGGATGAGTGTGTGCCTACAAAGACTTACTGTACATTCTCACATCAAAAGCCTTCATTGTCTGCTGAAGGCTAGATTTGTGGAATTCAAAACTGGTGACCCTCATTTTAAATTGTCTCTTTGCCCTTGAAATAGCTCTCTGCAAATCATACCTGGTTTTCTGTTACAGGCCTGGGTCACCAGCTTTGAATTCCACAGATCTAGCCTTCAGCCAGACGATGTAACTGTCAGTTCATCCACGGCTTTTGGTTTGGGAATGTACAGGAAATAAGTAGCCACCAGACTAATCACCATCGGCACCTAGCCAGACTATTCCAGCCTGCAGACCTGTCTGGCTGTCCACCCAAGATCTGCCTCTGTTCTCCAACTCTCACAAGTGCTCACCACAACTCATTGGACCCTTTAAGATTGCCTGTTATATCAAAGTTCAAAGTACATTTATTATCAAAGTGTGTATACTATGTACATACAGGCAGCCACAAAACAAAGAAACCCAATAGAACCCGTTAAAAAATACCATCAAACACCCAACGTGCAGAAAAAGAAACAAATCTTGCAAACAAGAAAAAAGTAAGCAAATAACATTCAGAGAGTGAGTCCACAGCCACAAAGCCAGTTCATCACTGCAGCCCATCCAGGAGTCCATTAGTTGCAGGCCACAGGCTCAGCTCAGCACAGATATGAGCAACCCTCACAAACAGCATGCTGGCCTGTCCCTCACCTCTGGCCCAACAGCCCGACCTTTTCAATCCGGCCCGGTGCATAAGTCGGCCAACCAACAGATCATTCCTCAGACGTGGGCATTACCGCTTCAACACGCTCTCAAATCCAGGCCCTGCTGCATTGATTCGGCATGTTCCTGACCTTTCCAATCAGGCCCAGCACTTAAATCATTTCAACATCGGCTTGTTCCCTGCTCTCAGGCCCAAACTGCCTCAGTTTTGACCTGTACACACCATGCTGCCACCGTCCTTCACCTTCAAAGCTTTGGTTCACCCAGTCTTACAGAGTGTTCAAAAGCTGAACTCTGAAAGAGAAGTTATCATTGCAGTCATCATTTTCAAGAAATTAATAAAGCAGATAATAGTTTTGTTTGCTGTCAGCAAATCATCACTGTGCTTTGACAGTGTCATCTTAAACTGGAATCTAGTCACTTATTGTCTCCAGTTGCCACTGTCCCTTAGGATCTCACTTAGCTTTATCCATGGACTACTCAACTCATCTGAATCCACACCTCTGGAACCTCGGATGGTGGAAAGTGGTTTAGTGTACACGGTTTGCTGATTGGTGGATTCACAGCATTTTAGACGTGGTATGCAATACCTGGTCAATAGGGAAGGAGACGGCCCAGAGGAAAGGTCATGTGTTCCTCCGATTACATTGTGAGTTCAACCTCATCAAGGAGTTTTATTCAGACCCATCTGGATCGTGCTGGGCCAGCAGGGGCCAGTTGTAGTGAGGAGGGGCTATCATGTCAGGCCTGAATGGGAAGACACCTCCCAGGTTATCAGGAGTCACTTGCTACTCATTTCTAACTCATCACCAACAGCTTATTTAAAAACAGCTCTCAGCCACAGTCCTTATTCACTCATGTGAACCAGTCAGCCTCAACCACTTACTCCTAACCTTCAGATACTTTTGCCTTGCTCTCCTGTTTCGTGGCCCCTCGAGGCTTGTTACTTTGCAATTTATTATTAAAGTGATTGCTCCCCACTAAGTCATCTCCGCTGCTCTTTGTTTGGGTCAAGCTTCCTCTGCATTTCCTAGCAGTCCTTGAGTCCTGTGATATGTATTTTCAGTCTTTGTATTTTCTTCCCAATGGGAAAGGAAAGAGAGACTGCCTTGGGCAGGAGAGGTATGTTGGCTACTTTTCTGAGGCAATGAGAAATATAGACAGAGTCTATGGAGGAGGGGCTGTTTTCTTGTGATAAACTGAACTGTGTACACAACTCTGCAATTTCTTGAAGTCTCAGCTTGCTATACCAAGCTGTGATGCATCCAGATAGGATGCTTTCCAAGGTGCAACTGTAAAAATTCGTGAGGGTCAACAGGGGCGTATAAAATTTCCTTTGCCTCCTGAGGAAGTAGAGGCACTGGTATGCATTCTTGGCTATGGTGTCTTCACTATTGACATCTAGTTAATACCTCCCAATAACTTCTTTCCCTGGATGAGTCCTATACATAATCGGAGCAAAACCCAGCCATTATCATTGCAAGTTCTTAATCTTGAAAGAGAACTCAGGGAATCTAATCATTCTGAATGAGAGTTGATTCCCTTGGGCATTCTGTCAGTGACTTGGAATATAATACCACATTTAGGACATATTCCAACTTATAGTGTTGATGCTAGAAAAGGAACAAATCAAGTCAAATGACATTTCATGTATTCAGATCGGTGTCTCTGTGATAAAGCAATCTCATGCACAAGCTTGCAATCTACAATACTCATTACCTTCTCTCATCTGCCCCATAGCTCTGCTTACAATGCTAAATCCCTGGAAAAGTCAACTGAATTTCCTAAATTCAAGAGAATTATCTCATAATTGCTCCACTTTAAAAATACTGAATCAGACCTGACATTTGGTTTTTGAGTCACTACCAAGAACCATTAAAGCTGCCCATAGCAATAAATTATGTCATTCATGAACTGCTCAGCATTGCAGCAGCTTCTAGTTCTTTTTAATATGGATTAAATTTCTCCATGACATTTAGCAGAGCCAGAAGGAGAAAACTGGACATAAAACAATGAAGATTTTATTTGAAGATGTTGTTCAACTCATTGGTGAAATACTTGGATTATAAGGGGGGGGGGGCTATTATCCCACAAAGAGAGTTGGCCCAGTACATCATGGCATAAGGCCATCCCAAACATTGAAACATGAAACACTGTCATAAGGAAGTAGCATCCATCATCAGAGATCCCCACCACCCACTCTTCTTGCTGCTGCCGTCAGGCAGAAGGTACAAGTGCCTCAGGACTTGCACCACCAAGTTCAGGAACATTTACTACCCTTCAACTATCAGGCTCTTGAACAAAATAGGATAGTTACAATCATTTATTAAGATGTTCCCACAACCAATGATCTCACTTTAAGGACTCCTTATCTTGTTATTTCATGCTTTTGTTATTTATTGCTATTTATTTACAGTTGCATTTGCACAGTACATTGTCTTCTATGCTCGTGCTCTTTCATTGATCCTGTTTGCAGTCATTATTCTATAAATTTGCTGAGTATGCCCGCGAGAAAAGAATCTCACCATTGTATGTGGTGACATGTATGTACTTCAATAATAAATTTTACTTTGAACTTTTTATTGGAAAGGATGGTAAAGGCTGCACCAGAGCTACACTAAAGATCTGTAACTGCACGATTACCAGACCTGCAGCCTTCCACAGTGGGCCGCTTTGGTGAATCCTAACTGGGTCTCATGTAGTGGCTACTGAGATAGATGGGTGATTGAATTCTGTGGCAACGATCACCTCATACTCAAAATCAGGAAGAACAAGGAATTAATTGTGGACTTCAGGAAGGGAAGGTCAAGAAAATGAACATCATCCTCCTGGAAGGGTCACCAGTGGAAGAATGAGCAGCTTCAAACTCAGCATCTTGGCAGATCTATCCTGGGCCCGGTATATTGATGAAATCACAATTAAGGCATGCCAGTGAATCTACTTCATTAAAATTTTGAGAAGATTCAGTATGTGACCAGAGACTCAGTATGTGACCAGAGATTGACAAATTTTGAGAGGTGTGATGGACAGTTTGAAGTGTGTGTATTTTAATGCAAGGTTAAGAGTCTTGAACTTAGATCATGGATCAGTACATGGAACTATGAGGCTGTGGTCATCACAGACTCTTGGTTGAAAAAGGGACAGGAATGTTCCAGAGTTTCAATGCTTTAGAAAAGATAGAGAAAGAAGTAAAGGAGGGGTGGGGGGTAGAGTTGTGTTATTAATCAGGGACAATATTACAGCTACACTCAGAGGGAACATAATAGAGGGCTCAACCACTGAGTCTAAATGGATTGAACTTGAAAATAAGAAAAAAAATTATCACTCTAAAGGGATTATACTACAAACTGTTCAGTAGCCATTGAGACATTGAGGAATAAATATACAGTACAAGCAGATTAGGGAAAGATTTAAAAACAACTGAGATGTTGTAGTGGGTGACATCAACTTCCTGAACGTAGACCTGGGACCACCTTAGTGCATGAGGCTTAGATAGGGCAGAATTTGTTAGGTGCATCCAGGAGGATTTCTTAAATCATATGACAACAGTCCAGGAAGAAAAGGGTATACATGGGAGGTGAGAAGGATAAAGTTCAAAAGAGATTTGTGGGGCAAGATTTTTTTTTCACAGAGTGATTCATGCTTGGAACAAGCTGACAGGGTACTAGTAGAAGCAAGTATGATGGGGGCATTCAAGAGTTTCTTAAGTAGTCACGTGAGTGTGCAGGAATCAGAAGGATATGGGAACTGTGTAGGCAGAAGGGATTAGCTTAATAGTTCAGCATAACATCATGGGCTGAAGGGACTGTGTCTGTGCTGATAACCTGTGCATTGTTCTATGTTTGAACACACAGAAACCTAGCAGTTAGCATTTTGGCCCCTAGATCCACTGCTGATTTGGATTGAGTGGGTTTGAGTTTAGCATGTTATTGATTGCAGTTAAATAAATTAAATCATGACCTACCACTGTCCTTCTGAATGTTATAAAGCCCCTCGGCAGGTGTCTTATCTGATGGAAACTGTACTCTGAGAGTTAATCTATTGGAGACTTGTAATAACATTTACAGCAACATCCACTAATAATTGCTTAGGTTTTCTGCTAGTCACTATTTCTCAGTCTCTGTTGGAGTGAGCTAGCCAGCTTGACAACAATAATAAAGCTTTTAATATAGCAAAACAGAGGCGTAATAATGGCATAATCAAAGTAGATTTAACCTCCAAGTCACATAAGGAGATAATAAAGCAGATGAACTAAAGATTGGAAGGAGCCACTTATTGTCGGAGGTACAGAGAGTGCAGTCCTGAGCTAAGGGGCTTGCAGTTGGTTGCAATTGGTAGAAATGTTAAAGTTGGAAAAAATCTTTTGAGAGCGAAGTCTTTCCTTCTAGATTTAATAAGTTTGGTGAGTCAGTGAACACCCCAACCTCTCTCACAATTGACCCTGAAGATTCAGACTCAACTTCTCAGCTCAACATCAGATTGGGTGAATCAGGTTGGCCAAGGAAGCCTTCAGGAGGACTTCATAGAACGTATCCGTGATGGCTTTCCATGATCCGTGAACCTACAAGGGAAAATGCTATCTTAGATCTAGTCCTGTGCAATGAGACAGGAAAGATTAATGATCTTGTAGTCAGGAATCCTCTTGGAAAGAGTGATCATAGTATGATTGAATTTTGCATTCAGATGGAGGATGAAATAGATCTAAAACTAGTGTATTATGCTTGAACAAGGGAGACTACAATGGGATGTGGGAGGAGTTGGCTAATATGGAATGGGAGCACAGGCTGTTGGTAGGACAGTTGAGGAAGAGTGGAACACTTTCAAAGAGATTTTTCGCAGTGCTCAACTAAAGTATATTGCAGTCAAAAGTAAGGACAGTATGTGTGGGGAGATCCAGCCTTGGATAACTAAGGAAATAAAAGGTAGTATCAAATTAAAAACCCATGTGTACAAAGTCACCAAGAGTAGTGGGAGACTGGAGGATTGGGAAAACTTTAAAAAGCAACAGAGAACAACTCAGCAAGAAATAAGGAAAGTGAAGATAGAGTATGAAAGTAAATTAGCACAAAGTATAAAAACAGATAGCAAAAGTTTTTATAAATATATAAAGCAGAAGAGGGTGGTTAAAGTCAACATAGGTCCCTTGGAAGTGGAAATAGATATTGGGTGATAAGGAGATGGCTGAGGAATTGAACACCTATTTTGTGTCAGTCTTCACGGTGGAGGACACATCTAATAAGCCAAAGGATGTTATGGACGAAATGGGAGGTGAGAACCTCGATAAAATCACTGTCACTAAAGAGATAGTGATGAGAAAACTAGAGGGCCTGAAGGTAGATAAGTCCCCTGGACCTAATGGGATGCATCCCAGGGTGCTGAGGGGAATGGCAGAGGTTATAGTAGATGCGTTGGTAATCATTTACCAAAACACTCTAGACTCTGGGCAGGTCCTGGCAGATTGGAAGACAGGAAATGTCGTGCCACTTTTTAAAAAAGGATGTAGGCAAAAGACAGGCCAGTTAGCTTAGTATTTGTAGTCGGGAAAATGCTTGAAGCTGTCATTAAGGAAGAAATAGCAAAACATTTAGAAAGGAGTGGTTCCATTAGACAGATGAAGCATGGATTCAGAAAGGGCAGGTCCTGTTTGACAAACTTACTGGAGTTCTTTGAGGACATAATGAGTGCAGTGGATAGAGGGGAACAGGTGGATGTCGCATACTTGGATTTCCAGAAGGCATTCGATAAGGTGCCGCACAGGAGACTTATAAATAAGATACGGATGCATGGAGTTAGAGGAGGTGTATTGGCATGGATGGTGGATTGGTTAACCAATAGAAGGCAGAGAGTTGGTATAAATAGGTATTTTTCTCTGGTTAGCAGTCAGTAGTGAGTGGGGTGCCGCAGGGGTTGGTGCTGGGCCCACAGCTGTTTACCATTTACATTGATCATTTTGAAGAGGTGACTGAGTGTAGCGTAGCAAAATTTGCTGATGACACTAAACTGATTGGAAAAGCAAATTGTACAGAGGATGTGGAGAATTTGCAGAGGGATAGAGATAGGTTATGTGAGTGGGCCAAGGTCTGGCAGATGGAATACGACGTTGGTAATTGCGAGATCATCCACTTTGGAAGGAATAATAGAAGAGCAGATTATTATTTAAATGGTGAAAGATTGTAGCATACTGTTTTGCAGAGGGACTTGGGAGTGCTTGTGCATGAATTGCAAAAAGTTGGCTTGCAGGTACAACAGGTTATTAAGAAGGCAAATGGAATGTTGGCCTTCATTGCTAGAGGGATTGAATTCAAAAGCAGGGATGTCATGCTGCAACTATACAGGGTACTGGTGAGGCTGCACCTGGAATACTGTGTGCAGTTCTGGTCTCCATACTTGAGGAAGGATAAACTGGCTTTGGAGGCAATGCAGAGCAGGTTCACCAGGTTGATTCCAGGGATGACGGGTTAACCGATGAGGAGAGATTGAGTCGCTTGGGACTATACTCCCTGGAGTTCAGAAGAATGAGAGGGGATCTTATAGAAACATACAAAATTTTGAAAGGGAAAGGTAAGATAGAGGTAGGAAAGATGTTTCCATTGGTGGGTGAGACTAGAACAAGGGGATATTGCCTCAAGTTTCAGGGGAGAAGATTTAGGACGGAGATGAGAAGAAACTGTTTTTCCCAGAGAGTGGTGAATCTGTGGAATTCTCTGCCCAGGGAAGCAGTTGAGTTTCTTCACTAAATATATTTAAGATACAGTTAGATAGATTTTTATATAGCAGGGGAATTAAGGGTTATGGGGAAAAGGCAGGTAGATGGAGCTGAGTTTACGGACAGATCAGCCATGATCTTATTGAATGGCAGGGCAGGCTTGATGGGCTATATGGCCTACTCCTGCTCCTATGTCTTGTGATTTTTAATTAAGTCTGGGAGATTAGTGAGTGTTTTGTTGTTGTCATTGAGTTCCGCAACTCACGGCAATGGATACAGAAGTAGAAATGCCAAGCCAGTTTGGGACCCGGCTGGATTTGAACTCAGGACCACCGGCTTTGAAGTCCAGTGCTAATACCACCACACCACCAGCCAGTGCAGTGAGTATTTTAGGGGTATACAAAAAGCTAAGAGGCACACAATGGGACTTTCTCTGCTCTGCCATTCTGTCTCTGCTGATTTATTAACCTTCTCAAACCCATTCCTTTTTCCTCACTTTAAAATGTTGTTGCCCTAACTATCCACGAACCTAAATATACTCAATGACTTAGCCTCCACAGCTGTCCATGGCAATGAATTCCACAACTTCACCACCTTCTGGCTAAAGAAATTCATTTTCATCTCTGTTTTAAATGGACATCCCTCTATTCTGAGGCTGTGCCCTCTAGCCCTAGACTCACCTATTATAAGAAACATCCTTTCCACACCTACTCTGTCTAGGCCTTTCAATATATGATAGGTTTCAACGAGATCCCCCTCAGTCTTCTAAACTCTAGTGAGTGCAGGCCCAGAGCCATCCAATGCTTCTCATACATTGAACCTTTCATTCCCAGAATCTTTCTCCTGCAACTCTCCTGGAACCTCTCCAGTGTTCCCTATGGTATGATCTTCTGTTCTTAATTGGTTTTGTTGACCACACTTTATCTTGATTAAAGTCAATATCGAGTTTATTCTCACCTGCACAAGTGCAACTTTCTTGCAGCTACATCACCAGTATCTCAAGCACATAGCATTGTTTGTAATGTCCCATCACCCTGATTTTCTTTTTGCTTCTTGAAATGTTCATGCTGCATCATATAGCATGTTGGATAATACTAGATGAATACTATTAGCTTATGGTTGTCTCCTTTGTTACCCATAACCTCCTAATATTTCAGCATGTGCCCAGTTACCAATTTATCTCTGCAAGATTCAAGATCAAACTTCCTTCATCACTATTTGCTTTCTGAGAGAGTTCCATCATCAGGGACCTCATCATTCAGACTATGCATTTTTCTTGATGCTGCCAAAAAAACCCAAAAAGCCATACCTCGAAGTTCAACAACACCTTCTTCATCACTGCCATCAAGTACCTGAACCAACCTGAAAACCCCCAACTCCATCTCAAACTATATTTCATTTCCTCTCTCTCAGTCTGCACAATGAGTGTCGTTGCATTTCCTTCATCATGTAAGTCATGCTAATTTCAGTGTATGTTCATTTATGTTTGTCATATTTGTAATATCTGTATTCTGCAGCTTCAGAAGTCTAATTTTCATGGCAGTCATACCTTGTCCATGTATGCCTACGATAGTAAATTTGAACTTAACTGGACGTGTTGAACATCTAAGGAGAGAAAACACTGGCACTCACACAATAGCTAAATGATAGCTAAATAGCTTCAGTCAGCAGTAATTTGTAGCTGGTAGAACTGTTGACTTGCAGTGTCCCAGAGACCTGTGTTCATCATTCATCCCATTGGGTTGAACGGCCTAATTCTGCTCCTCTGTCTTATGGTCTTATGGTTCAATCCCAACCTCATGTGTTATCCATGTTATTGTGTGGGTTTCCTCAGGGTGCTCTAGTCTACACCCCCCACCCCCCCCCATTGAACAATGTGCAGGCTGGTAGGTTAATTACTCACTGGAAATTGCCCCAAGTGTGTGGGTGAGCAGTAGAATCAGGAGGAAGTTAATAGATATATAGGGAGAATAAAATGTCACTGGTTTAAATGGTTGTTTGATGAATAGTGTAGATTCAGTGGATAAATGGCTCGCTTCTGTGCTGTATCAGTGCATAACTCAATGACTTCGTAATCACCAGCTAGCTGTCAACGTAATCCAACCATTACATTTCACAAGACCATATAAAATCAAACCTCAGCCAGGAACAGACACAAATTCTTCAAATGTGACAGAAACTATTACAAAACCTAAAGATCGGAATTAACTTAACTGTTATGTATACAAGGGACATAATTCACCCTTTTTTAAGTAGAATAGCTCTTAATATTACCTCCAACTGCACTGAGTACTCCATTAAATTGGCTTGTTATGGCACGTTATTCTCTGTTGTTTCTTCAAACGAGCTCTTCCTGCAGGAGATGGAACATGTTGGGTTGGAGCTAACAGATTCTATAACAGCAGCTGAATGCTTTTGCAAACCCCTCATTACACAGCAGCAAGAGTGCCTGCAGCCTTAGCCATATGCCAGATTTTGTGTTTCTTAAGCTGAAGCACACCATGTTGTTGATTAACACATTATATTTCAACAACAGACGAAAAGGTTCAATATAGTTCTGGTTGGGAATGAATCAATATGAGTGTGGCTAGGTGACCACCCCATATTCTGCACTGAGATCATCACTATCTGTATCTTCATTCCAAACATCTATATCTCCCTCAGCATCTTTGGATGGCAGAGCAAATGACTAATCTTAGACTTAAAATGATTACTCAGGCTGACATCCTCTGCTTTTCTTGTAGACAAGGATTCTGCATTTTAACTATGTTTTGCTTAAAGAAGGGTCTGCTGATTTGTTTTCAGCTACAGACAAACTAATTCTTCACAGAATACAATCCAACTGTGAGATGCTCAAAAATGTTGTTTCCAGGCAAATGGTCAAGGATGAATAACATTATTTGAATATCCACTCTGGAGCATTCGTTGCCTTGCTTTTAGCTGAGATAAAAGAAAAGGCATGCTGTTAAGTTAATTGGACACAGAAAATTACTTATTATTGTGGGTAAGTGGCCAAAGAATCAACAGGGGGTTGTTGAGAATGTGAGAGAGAATAAGTTGCAGGGGTAGGGAAAAATATGAAGGAGGAAATTAGGAAATTGATAGCAGCTAGCATGAATCTGATGGACCAAATAGCCTTATTCTATATCATATTGGTAAATGTGACTGACTTAATTACGTTTGTACTATAAAGGAAAATATAATTCCTGATCTCTATAAAAGATATGGTCTCCATTATGCAAATACATTCCAGAATACAAAAAATACAATGGAACAGGCCCTTCAGCCCATGATCTTGTAATAAACTAATTAAGCTGTTGCTGCCTTATTAAACTAACTCCTTCTGCTTGCACAGGGCTGTGTTCTTTCCATACTCTGCATATTGATTTTCCTATGTAAGAGCCTCTTAAACACATCTGTCTTAGCTACCTTCACTGCCAATCATGGAATCGCATTCCAGGCATTCTGTAGATAAAACAAAACCTCACAAATCTCCTTTGAATTTTCTCCTCAACCCAAATACATGTCCTCTAATATTGGACAATCTGATGCAGGGAAAAGATACTGGCTGTTTACTTTATCTCTGCCTTTCATAGTTTTATAAACTTCTGTCAGGTCTCCCCTCAGCCTCCACCACGCCAAAGAAAACAACCAAAATTTGTCCAAACTTGTGTTTTAGTGCATGCCCTCTAATTCTGGAAACATCCTGCACACACTCCTAAACATTCTCATCCTTCCTGTAATAGGGGGACCAGAATTGAATACAATACTCCGGATGCAGCTTAACTAGAGTTTTATAAAGTAGCAACATAAATATGAGACTCAAAGTCTCAACCAATACACATAATCATGGCATGCATGATGAGTTAGAGTCATAGAACACTACAGCCCAGAAACAGGCCCATCGTCCCTTCTAGTTTGTGCCGAACCATTAATCTGCCAAATCCCTTCAACCTGCATCCAGGTTATAGCCCTCCATACCCCTCCCATCCATGTATCTATCCAAGTTTCTCTGGAATGTTGAAATTAAGCTCGCATCCATTACTTGTGCTGGCAGCTCATTCCACACTCTCACCACCCCCTGAGTGAAGAAGTTCCCCCATGTGTTCCCTTAATATTTCACCTTTCAACCCTAACCCATAACCTCTAATCTCAACCTACCACAGTAGAAAAAGCATGCTTGCATTTACACTATCATAATTATGTATACCTCTATCAGACCTCCTTTCGATCTTCGAAGTTCAAGGGAATAAAGTATTAACCTATTCAACCATTCCCTATAACTCAGGTCCTCAAGCTCCAGAAACACCCTTATAAATTCTTTCTGCATTCTTTCATTTTTATTTACATCTTTCCTTTAGGTAGGTGACAAAACTGGACAATGGAAAATACTCCAATTTAGGCCTCACCAGCATCTTATACCATTTCAACATAACATCCTGACTCCTGTGCTCAACACATTGATTTATGAAGGCCAATGTTCCAGAATCTTTCTTTACATCCCTATCCAACTGTGATGCTAAGTTCAAGAATTATGGGTCTGTATTCCCAGATCGCTCTGTTCTACTGCACTCTTCAGTGTAATACCCCTCACCATGTAAGACCTACCCTGTTTGGTCCTCCCAAAGTACAGCACCTCACACTTGTCTGCATTAAATTCCAATTGCCATTTTTCAGCCCATTTTTTCCAGCTGGTCCAGATCCCACTGCAAGATTTGGTGGTCTTCCTCACTACCCATCTGCAAATTGCTGATCCAGTTTACCACATGACCATCCAGATTGTTGATACAGCTGACAAACAACAATGGACCCAGCACCGATCCCTGCAGCACTCCACTAGTCACAGGCCTCCAGTCAGAGAGGCTACCATCTACAACCACTCTCTGCCATCTGCATTGAAGCCAATGTTTAATCTAATTTACTATCTCATCTTGAATACTAAGCAACTGAACCTTCTTAACTAACTTCCCATAGAGAGCCTTGTCAAAAGCCTTTCTAAAGTCCATCTACTGCCTTGCCTTCATCAATCTTCCTGGTAACTTCCTCAAAAAACACAATAAGATCGGTTAGACATGACTTACCACACACAAAGCCATGTTGACTATCCCTAATCAATCTCTGCCTATCCAAGTAATTATATATCTAGACCCTTGGGATACTTTCCAATTACTTTCTCACTACTGATTTCGGAATCACCAGCCTATAATTTCCTGGCTTATATTTAGAGCTTTTCTTTGATACGAACCCCGTAACTGGGTCACTTACCAGCAAAGATAGAGAGGTCCATTGAAGTCTGATGGTATTATTTTTAACAGCATTTATTAGTAAAAATACACAAAAATAATATCAATGCAAATATACAGATAATATATGTCGTCAATACTAAATCTAAAAGTGCGGGTATAATAATAATCAATCAGAAATAGCTCTATCGTTGTCTAGGGGATAATGTATTGTCCGATGGGAATATAAAAGTCACTCAGTTCATGCAGGCTGCAGCCTTTGGGGACCGCTGGGTTGCAATGGTTTGAGAGAGAGAGAGATTTGGAGAAAAACTTGCCGCCTTTCCTTTTATGATTTCGATCCATCAGGAGTCCTGTTGGTGTGGCCGTTCACTTGTGGCCTCTCCTTTAGCTAAACCATTCTTCCGTGGTGAGCCCGCCAATCCAGGCAAGGGAAGGACGCACATGAGCCCCCACCAGATTTTGCTATAAAACGCTGTCACTGGATTTCCAGCGTTTCTCCTGGTGCGTCTAAAGGGGTTGTTCCCCAGACCCTCTTTTATCCTTACTCATGGGGTCTCTGATGTCATTCAGGTTGGGATGATGCAATCCCTCAACCAGCCCACTCTGGTCGTCCCCTGAGGGGCTTCAATGAATAGTACAGTACTCAATACACAATTCCGTCTCCAAGAGACAATAGCCGTTATCAATGGTTTTGTTTCGCTAAGGCCAAACCTTCCAAACCTTGTGGATTCTCTCTCATTTCCTGGGTCCCAAACCCGAATTAATAGCAATCTTGCGATTCTCAAAAAGGAGGGGGCGACTTTGTACCCTTCAGCCCCTCAGAGTTGCGGCACATTCGTAACATCTTAAACAACAGGACATTAGCTATCCTTCAATCCTTCATCACCACACCCATGGCTAAGAATGTTTTAAATATCTCTGCTAGGGTCCCCGCAGTCTCTGCACTAGCCTTACACAGGGTCCAAGGGAACGCATTGTTGGAGCCTGGGATATTATCTACATTAATTTGCCTCAAGATAGCAAACACCTCCTCATCTGTAATCTGTATAGGGTCCATAACCTTGCTGCTGCTTTTCCTCACTTCTTAAGACTCTGCATCCGTCTCCCAAATAAATACAGATGCAAAAAAAATTCAAGTTAAAATCTCCCCCATCTATTTTAGCTCCACATATAGATTACCACTTTCATCTTCCAGAGGACCGATTTTGACCCTTGCAATCCATTTGCTTGTAATATACTGTACCTGCAGAAGCGCTAAAGATTCTCGTTCACCTTGTCTGTCAGAGAAACCTTGTATTCTTTTAGCCCTCCTGATTTTCTTCTTAAGTTTCTTCTTGCATTTCTTTTTCAAGGAAGCTACCAGGAAAGTGAATGAAGGTGAGGCAGTGGATATTGTCTACATGAACTTTAGCAAGCCATTTGACAAGGTCCCACAAGGGAGGTTAGTCAAGAAGAGTTAAGTTGCCCAGCATTCAAGATGAGATAGTAAATTGAATTGGTGGTAAATTGGCTTTGTGGGAGAAGCTAGAGTGTGGTAGTAGACGGTTGCCTCTCTGACTGGAGGCCTGTAAGTGGTGGAGTACCACTGGGATTACAGCCGGGTCCTCTCCTGTTTGTCATCTCCATAAAGATCTGGATGATGCGGAGAACTGGATCAGCGAATTTGTGAATGACACCAAGATTGGGGATGTAGTGGACAGTGTGGAATGCTATCATGGCTTGCAGTGGGATTCGGAACAGCTGGGAAAATAAGCTAAAAAATGACAGATGGAAATTAATGCAGACAAGCGTAAGGAGTTACCTCTCACTGAAACATTTTGTATTGTGGTGCATTTGTTTTTCCATTCTAACTGTGAAGCAAGCAGTCAGAATGCTTTCTATTGTACATCTTTAATAGTTTGTGATGCATCATCAATAACTCTCTCTGAGACGTGAAGGCGAGATATCGGCTTTTATTGACTGGAAGAAGGAACAAGCAGTGGTTGACCACCATACTACATCCTGGAGACTGAGAGGCCGGGCTCAGACCTCAATCGCCTTTATACCGGGGTCTGTGGGAGGAGCCACAGGAGCAGTCAGCAGGGGGTGTGTCCAGACAGGTATATGTAGTTCACCACAGTTTGTTAATCTTGCCAAAGTAAAAGTAGAGATGTTGCTGTACCTTCTTCATGGTTGTGCCTTTGTGCTGGGCTTAGGATAGATCCTCTGAGATGCGGACACCTGAGAACTTGAAACTGCCTATCATTTCCACTGCCAACCATTTAATGGCGCTAGTCAGCTTGACTTCTCCTACCTGAAGTTCACAGTCAGTTCTTGTGTTTTGATGTGACAGGAAATGCTAATGTGTGCCAGACAGACTCTGTCGTTTATTACTCTCTGGGAGGCAGTGCCCTCTTTCTACCATGTATACCAAGCTTGTAATGTACAAACTACTCATTACCCAGTCTTGATGAAGGGTTTTGGCCGGAAACGTCAACTGTTTAGTCTTTTCTATAGATGCTGCCTGGCCTGCTGTGTGTGTTTCTGGGACCAAACTGAAGTTCTCCACTTTGAGTGATCACTGGCCGGGGTACCCAAGTGTCAAAAGGGTTTCTGAAACTTTTCAAAGAAAACAAATATCCTTGGAATTTTCCTTTTGTGCACATGACAATGTTGTCCGATGATGGATTTCAGACCAGAGTATGTGTTTTGACTGTTCCAAATTCAGGATCATGGTTTTTTTTTGCTTCAGATTCCAGCATCTGCAGTCTCATGTGACTTCATATTTAAATGTTCTCCCTATACTGGAGTTAGTAGTTTAGCAAGGGAAGTATTAGGCTTGGGAAGCAACGAGAGGGACAAGGAAATGTGTGAATGCTAATCAGTGTAATTGTTAGGGGAAAGAGCATCAACTAAATGAAAAGAAAGAAACAATAAATCACGGGGTGGTAATACATTCTGCTACTTCATTCAGCAGTGTGCAAATAGATATCCCAGTGATTTCATTTTATAGTCATAGTGTACTACAGATCCTACAGTCCAATTCATCCATGCTGACTATGGTGCCAACCAAGCTATTCCTATTTGCCGCCTTTGGCATATATCGCTCAAAATCTTTCCTATTCATGCACCTATCCAAAAGTCTTTTAAATTTTACTACTGTCTCTGCCTCAACTAGTTTTTCTGGCAGCTGACTCTGCATACACACATCACTCTCTACATGAAGAATTTGCCCCTTAGGTTTCTTTTAAATCTTTCCTCTCTTTTCTTGCACATGTGCCTTAAGGTTTTCATTCTATTTTCCTCATAAAAAGGGTATCAAAGTTCAAAATTCAAAGCAAATTTATAAAGTACAGATCTGTATGTCACTGTATATAATCCTGAGATTCTATTTTTTTGTAGGCAATCAGAGTAAATACAAGAAGCACAACAGAATCAATGAAAGACCTCATCCAACAGGATGCATAACAACCAATGTGCAAAACAAAAATTCAACATATGGTGCAAATGCAATAAGTAAAGAAAAAATAAATAGTAATAATAATAATAATAATAATAATAAATAAGCAATAAAAATAAAGAACATGAGATAAAGAGCCCTTTAAAATGAGTCCATAGGTGATGGGTGAATGAAGTTGAGTGAGTTATTCCTTTTGGTTCAATAGCTAGAAGAGAGCTCTTCCAGCTCTCTGGATGGGGACCTTGATGAGGAATGCTGCTTTTCTGAGCTCTCCATGTACATGTGCTCAGTGGTGAGGAATACTTTACCCATGATGGACTAGGCCTGATTCAGAGTATCGTGAGCAGTTTTGGTTGCCTGCCTACAGGAAAGATGTAAATAAAGTTGAAAGAGTACAGAGAATATTTACAATGATGTTGCCTGGTCTGGATGACCTGAGTTACAAGGAAACATTGAATAGGTTAGGACATTATGCCTCAGAAAGTAGAACATTGAGAAGAGATTTGATAGAGGTATATAAAAAAAATTATGAGGGCTATAGATAGGGTAACTGCAAGTAGTCTTTTCTGCTGAGGTTTGCGAGACTACAACCAAAGATCATGGGTTAAGTCCGAAAGATGAAAAGTTTAAGGGGAACGTGATAGGAAACTTCTTCACTCAGAGAGTTAAGAGAGTGTGCAACATGCTACCAGCGCAAATGATGCCTGCAAGCTCAATTTCAACATTTAAGTGAAGTTTGCATAGGGACCTGGATGGTAGGGATATGGAAGGTTATTGTTCCGGTGCAAGTCGATGGGAACAGGCAGTTTAAATGATTCGATAATGGACTTGTTGGACTGGAGCTTGTTTCTGTGCTGTACTTTTCTATGACTCAGTGACGCTATGACTTTACTACTCAAGTACCTCATTTGCGAGAGTGAACCCTCACAAGGTGGAAGGTCCTGATGGAGTACCTGGTAAGGCTCTGAAAACCTGTGCCAAACAACTGGCCGGAGTATTCAAGGACTTTTTCAACCTCTCACTGCTATGGGCAGAAGTTCCCACTTGCTTCAAAAAGGGAACAATTATACCAGTGCCTAACAAGAATAATGTGAGCTGTCTCAATGACTATTGCCTGGTAGCACCCATATCTACAGTGATTAAATGCTTTGAGAGTTGGTTATGACTAGACCGAACTCCTGCCTCAGCAAGGACCTGGATCCAATGCAATTTGCCTATCGTCACAATAGGTCAATGGCAGATGCAATCTCCATGGCTCTCCACATGGCTTTAGACCACCTGGACAACACAAACACCTATGTCAGGATGCTGTTCATCGACTATAGCTCAGCATTTAATACCATCATTCCCACAATCCTGATTGAGAAGTTGCAGAAGCTGGGCCTCTGTACCTCCCTCTGCAATTGGATCATCAATTTCCTAACCGGAAGACCACTATCTGTGTGAATTGGTGATAACATATCCTCCTCGCTGACAATCAACACTGGTGCACCTCAGGGGGGTGTGCTTAGCCCACTGCACTGTTCTCTATATACATATGACTGTGTGGCTAGGAATGGCTCAAATACCATCTATAAATTTGCTGATGATACAATCATTGTTGGTAGAATCTTGGCGGTGATGAGAGGGCATACAGGAGTGAGATATGCCAACTAGTGGAGTGGTGTCACAGCAACAACCTGGCACTCAACGTCAGTAAGACAAAACAGCTGATTGTGGACTTCCAGAAGGGTAAGACGAAGGAACACATACCAATCCTCACAGAGGGATCAGAAGTGGAGAGAGTGAGCAGTTTCAAGTTCCTGGGTGTCAAGATCTCTGAGGATCTAACCTGTTCCCAACATATCAATGTAGTTATAAAGAAAGCAAGACAATACTTCATTAGGCATTTGAAAAGATTTGACATGTCAACAAATCCTCTCAAAAACTTCTATAGCATTCTGACAGGCTGCATCACTGTCTGGTATGGGGGAGGGGGTGCTATTGCACAGGACCGAAAGAAGCTGCAGAGGGTTGTAAATTTAGTCAGCTCCATTTTGGGTACTGGCCTACAAAGTATCCTGGAGATCTTCAAGGTGCTGTGTCTGAGAAAGACATCATCCATTATTAAAGACCTCCAGCACCCAGGGCTTGCCCTTTTCTCACTGTACCATCAGGCAGGAGGTACAGAGGCCTGAAGGCAGACACTCGGTGATTCTGAGTGCCCTGGAAGCTGAAGGTCCTTAATAATAGATGCTGCCTTTCTGAGACACTGCTCCTTGAACAGCTTCTTCCCCTCTGCCGACTCATTCTCCCCTCAGCCTCTTCTCCCTCCTGCCGTCTGGGAAAAGGCTCTGAAGCATTCGGGCTCTCACGACCAGACTATGTAACAGTTTCTTCCCCCAAGCTATCAGACTACTCAATACCTGAAGCCTGGACTGACCCTACTGTCCTGTTTATTATTTATTGTAATGCCTGCACTGTTTTTGTGCACTTTATGCAGTCCAGTGTAGGTCTGTAGTCTAGTATAACTTTCATTGTGTTTTTTTTTATTACGTAGTTCGGTCTAGTTTTTTGTACTGTGTCATGTAACATCATGGTTCTGAAAAATGTTGTCTCATTTTTACTATGTACTGTACCAGCAGTTATGGTCGAAATGACAATAAAAGTGACTTGACTTGATTCCTAAATGGTCATTGAACCCTTGGACACTACCCCACTTTTTTTTAAAAATATATATAGTATTTCTGGTTTTTTGCACAATTTTTAATCTATTCGATATATGTATACAGAATAAGATTTATTTATTTATTTATTTATTATTTTCTTCTATATTAAGTGTTGCATTGAACTGCTGCTACTAAGTTAACAAATTTGACGTCACATGTTGGTCACATGCTGATTCTGATTCTGCTTCTGATCTGTTCCTGCCTGCCTAAACCTGCTATGCCCCTTTTTCTTAACCAGGGCCTTAATATCTCTTGAAAACCAAGATTCCCTAAACCTGTTATCTTTGCCTTTTATTCTGAGAGAGACGAAGCAATTCTATACTAAAAATTTCACTTTTGAAGTCCTCCCTCTTATCAAGTACACCTTTGCCAGAAATCGATCTGTCGTAATCCAGCAAGTTCTTTCACATACCATCAGAATTTAGAACCTTAACCAGAGGACCAAACATGGGAACATAGAAATCTACAGCACATTACAGGCCCTTTGGCCCACGGTGTGCCAACCATGTAACCTACTCTAGAAACTGCCTAGAATTACCCTACTGCATAGACCTCTACTTGTCTAAGCTCCATGTACCTATCTAAGAGTCTCTTAAAAGACTCTATTTTATCCACCTCTACCACCGTTGCTGGCAGTGCATTCCATACATCCACCACTCTGTGTGAAAAACTTACCTCTGATAACCCCTTGTACCTACTTCCAAGCAGCTTAAAACTATGCCCCTCATGTTAGCCAGTTCAGCCCTGGGGAAAAGCCTCTGGCTATCCACATGATCAATGACCTTTAATCACCTTATACACCTCTATCAGGTCACCTCTCAACCTCGTCGCTCCAAGGAGAAAAGGCCAAGTTCACTCAATCTATTCTCATAAGACATGCTCTCCAATCCAGGCAACGTCCTTGTAAATCTTCTCTGTGCTCTCTATTGTATCCACATCCTTCTAGTAGTGAGGTGACCAAAACTCATCACAGTACTCCTTGAGGCTAATGCCATTATGGTCACTAGATGCAAAGTGTTGCCCGACACAATCTTCTGTCACTGGTCCTGTCTCATTCCCTAATAGGAGATTAAGCATTATACACTCTCTCTAGTTGGGATATCTATGAACTGATTAAGGCAACTTTCCTGAACACATTTGATAAACTCTTTTCCATGCAGCCTTTTTACAGTATGGGAGTCCCAGTCAATGTGTGGAATGTTAAAATCACCTACTATCAGAACCTTATGTTTCCTGCAACAGCATATGATCTCTCTACAAATTTGCTCCTCTAAGTCGCGCAGACCGTTGGGTGGTTTATAATATAATCCCATTAATGTGATCGTACCTTTCTTACTCTCCAGTTCTACACACAAAGCCTCACTAGATGAGCTCTCCAGTCTGTTCTGACTAAGCATTACCATGACATTTTCCCTGACTAATAATGCCACCATTCTCCCTTTAGTCCATCCCACTCTACTACGTCTAAAACAATGGAACCTAGAACACTGACCTGCCATTCTTGCCCATCCTGCAACCAAGCCATATTCCATTTGCTGATCCTTGTCCTAAGCTCATCTGCCTATCCTACAATACTCCTTGTATTGAAATACATGCTTCTCAGAACATTAGTCTCAAAATGCTTAACTTTTGATTCCTGTCTTTGTGTTTAGGCTTAACAATGTTTTTCTCCACAACCACTCTACTGTCTGTTCTGCTGCTCTGGTTCCCACTCCCCTGCAATCATAATTTAAAACCCCTGTGCAGCACTAGTAAACCTTTCCACTAGGATATTAGTTCCTTCCAGTTCAGGTGCAAGTCAGCACTTTATACAGGTCTCACCTTCCCTTGAAGAGAGCCCAATGATCCAAAAATCTGAAGCTCTCACTCCTGCACCAACTCTTTAGCCATGTATTATACAGTATGAGCTTCCTATTTCAGCCTAACTAGCATGTGGCATGGTTATCAAAATTGATTAAAACCCTGGAAGTCCTGTTCTTTAACTTAGCACTTAACTCCCTGAACTCATTTTGCAGGACCTTGTCACCCATGTAATGAAGTGGATTATGACCTCTAGCTGCTCATGCTTCCACTAGAGGATTCTGTGGACTCAATTTGAAATGCCCCTGACCCTGGCACCCAGGAGGCAATAAACCATGTGGGAATCTCGTTTTCATCCACAGAATCTCCTTTCTGTTCCCCTAACCAACAAATCCCCTATCACTAGAGCTTGTATCTTCTCTCCTCTTCCCTTTGAGCCACAGAGACAGACTCAATGCCAGAGACCTAAACGCTGTGGCTTAGGACATGCCCCCAATAATATCCAAAGTGGTATACCTGTTGTTGAGGGAAACAGACACAAGGGTAGACTGCACTGGTTGCCCATCCCCTTTCCCTCTCCTGACATTCATCCAGTTACCTACGTCCTGCACCTTGGATGTAACAACGTCCCTGTCCATCAACCACTCAGCCTCCTGAATGATCTAGAGTTCATACAGTTCCAGCTCCAGCTCCTTAACATTGTCTGTTAGAAGCTGCAGCTGGACACCAGAGGCCTTCCTGCCTTCCCACATCCCACAAGAGGAGCATTCCACTATCCTGTCTGGCATCCCCACTGATCTAAATGCACAACAAGAAAGAAAAAAAGAAAGAATAACTGAGGAAAACAGATCTACCAATGACCTCCGCATCTCCTCAGCAAAGCTTCGATTTCTAAAGAAATAGTTAATTCCGTGGCCTGCAGAAGGCTTGATCATTGGAGGTGAGGGGGGAGGGCTAGTGGGGGGTTGGAGACTGATTGGTGAATAGTGTCTCCATCGCAATCGGAACAAGCAAACATTCTGCCACATGAATACATGCTGTTGGTTATAGAGAATGGAGCATGAGTGGAATATCTGGCAGGCAGACAATACGCTGTTTTCCTTGGGCTTGAGGGTGGTGGTGATGCACCATCAATAACTCACACTGAGACGTAGGCGAGATATCGGCTTTTATTGACTGGAAGAAGGAACCAGGAGTGAGTGTCTATCATACAAGGTCCTGGAGACTGAGGCCGATCTTCAGGCCGCAGGTCTCCTTTATACAGGGGCCTGTGGGAGGAGCCACAGGAGCAGTCAGCAGGGGCGTGTCCCGACAGGCACATAGTTCACCACAGGTGGTCAGTGAGGGGAAGTCCCGGTATCATGGACCTCATTTCAGTAAGTGGCTGAAATAGTGAGTAATTCAGTGACCTGGAACCAAATGGCCAGCTGTTCCCTAGTGTGTGTGACATGCTAAACATAAGAAAAGGAAGTGACAGGTAAGCTGCTCTCTTAAAAATATCTCAAATTTGCAGATGTATAGTAGAGTCTGGTGGAAGTTAACAGAAATATAAGGAAAATAAAATGGGATTCATGTAAACGAGGGCTTGATGGATAGTATAGACTCAATGGCCAAAGGTCCTGTTTCTGTGCTGTATTTTAATACTTGATAGTCACTGGCAGAAATGTCAAACAATAGAGGACATGAATTTAAGGTGAGAAGGGGGATGTTTAAGAGGGGTGTGCATGGCAAGATTTTTAGAGTTCTGGGTGCCTAGGATGGGCTGCCAGGGATGATGGTGGAAGCCGATATGGTAGTAGTGATATAGGTGTGATAGCAGATATAATATGATAAATATGGCTACTTACATCATAGTCTAGTATGGTAAGTCAAATGCATAGAAACGTAAGAGACTGCAGAGTAGTGGATTCAGCCCAATACATCACAGGCACAACCCTCCCACCATCAGTAGTGTCTACAGGAGGTGCTGCCTGAAGAAGGCAGTGTCTATCATCAAAGATGCCCACCATCCATTTTCACAGCCACAATCTGGCAGAAGGTATGACACCTGAAGTTCCAAAACCGCAAGGATCACAAACAGCTACTTGCCTTTGGCCATCTAGTTCTTGAACCAACCTGCTCAACCCTAATCACTACCTCAGTGCAGGAACACCCGACCACTTTGCATTACAATGGAATCCAATTTCTTTTTGTTCTAATTGTGTTCTTTCTTATATAATCTTGGTTAACTTATGATTGTATTTTTGTGTGAATGCTGCTTCTCCGGTGCTATGCGCCTGTGATGCTGCTGCGGGTATCTTTTTTTCATTGCACCTGTGCATATGACAGAAAACTTGACTTTGAGTTTGGTGGTTATCAGGCTTTTAGGCAGACACATGAATATGGATCATGTGCAAAAGAAGACATTTAGTTTAATTTGGCCTAATGCTCAAGAGCCAACTGGTCCGTTCTTATGCTGTTCTTTTTATGTTCTAAGTGAAATATTCAAAAATTCAAATGAAATGATGCTGTCCATCTGTAGTAACACCAGATACCTTAATGGGATTATAGCTCCATAAACAGGAAATTACTTTTGAGATTAACCCTTTTAATGTCAGCCTGTCCAGTGTTCTCAGCCTTACTCTCTCTGACTATAGCCATGATTAATTGCACGCTCATTTTATCACCAATATAAACTGATAATCATTTCAGCACTAATAAGTAGCCATGTACCTGAGCTCTGAAAAACCAGAGGCTGTGCCAGCACCATACTGCTCTTCCACACTTGAGTACCTACTGTTCTTGCCTACAGCTGGTGTTCTGTTATTGAGAGGCATCCGATGCTCCAATAGCTACGTGTCTGTCTCATGCTGGTGAAGCTCAGTAACATCCTTTTCTGTCAGTTGATTCTTTTTTTCCTGTTTTTAAAACTCCAGAGCCACTGAGATTTAGTCCAAGGAATTTGCCAGGATTCTTCAGCAGTAAGAGCCATGTTGGGACTGTTTTATTATTGCAATGAAAGTTCACATAATAGTAACGGGTGGAAAGCAAATTTGGCTCCATTTATACTCCTTTAGATTTCAGGGATGGATAGGATGGGCTGAATGGCCTTCCCATGTACCATAATTCTTTGGTATCCTAGAGAACCACCAGTCAATCCTCAGGTACAAGGTACGTGCTCAACGAACAGCATACATACTGAAATTGAAACAATACAGAGAATTTAACACCAGACTGACAATCAAAATCATGACATTTTTGATTCAGTGTGGTACAGTGGTGCAGATAATACAGCAGGCAGTCGCTGTTCCAGTGACTCAGATTCATTCTGAACCTGAGAGTTGTCTGAATGGAGATTGTACATTCTCTTTGTGACTGTGTGGGTTTCCCTGGGTACCTCTGTTTTCTCCAACATCCAAAAGACATAAGAACATAAGAAATGGGAGCAGGAGTAGGCCACCTGGCCCATTGAGCCTGCTCAGCCACTCAAGAAGATCATAGTGGATCTGACCATGGATATGTGGGTTGTTAAGTTTCTTGGGTCGTGTGAATTGCATCTAGTTCCATTTCAAGTTTAAATTTATCAGCGTGTGGAGCAAACTCAATGGGCAAAATGACCTAATTCTGCTCCTATATCTTATAAATATGGCAAACTACAAATGCTTTGAAAATTTGAAAATTAGCTTTTTGCAGTATCTGTGGCACAGTACCTCCATCAGTAATTTGATTTGTCATTGCCAAGTGCACTGAAGTAGACTGTAAAGCTTGTCTTGTATACCGTTCATATAGATTAATTCATTACCAAAGTATATTGAGATCATACAAAATAAAACAATAACAGAGTGAAGAACAATGTGTTATAGAGAAAGTGTAGTGCAGCTGGACAATAAGGTATAAGGGCATGATGAGGCAATTGTCAGGTCAGAGTCCATCTTATCATCTTGTCATACTATGGAACTGTTTAACAATGCAATAGAATGTGTCCTTGTGTCTGATGTTACATGTTTCAGGTTTTTGTATTTTCTGTCTGATTGGAGGAGGGAGAAGAGAGAATGTCTGTTGCGTGTGAGATGTTTAATTTACCATGGCAGTGTAATCAGAGTCCATGGATGGGAATCTGGTTTCCATGATGTGCCCAGCGGATCCAGAAACTGCAGTTTCTTATAATCATGGGTAGAGCAGTTCAAGGTTAAAGTTTCATTTTTATTGTCAATGTATGCATGTGCAATACACACTCTGATATTTGTCTTCTCCAGATAGCCATGAAATCTCCACGACAAATTTGCCATAGGATGTTTTCTTTGGTAAGGGTCAACAGGAACATACCAAACCTCTTTAGCCTCCTGAGGAAGTAGAGATCCTGGTAAACTTTCTTGGCTGTGGTATTAACATGGTTGAACCAGGATAGGGTTTTGGTGATGTTCACTCTAAGAAACTTGAAGTTCTTAACCATCTTAAGCTACTTCTCCATGGCTCCAAGACGATACACTAATGAACAGCCACGAACCATTAATCATGGACATGGGTCCATTCGGACTCATGAGATATACACAGTTAAAGTACTCCTTCTGTCAGTGGGCCAAGATGTTGAACACTGAAATCTCTCAGTCTCTTTCTCTACATTCAATAAAAGTATACACTGTAACATATCCTAATTGTTAATGTACTTCCCTTAATCACTTCCTCTTGTAGCTCATTCCAAATGCAGATAACAACTGGGTGAAAAAAGTTATCCCTCAGGTTCCTATTACATCACTTTTGTCTGGAAATGAAGCTGCCATCAATGAACACTACATTCAAGGTGCAAGAAGAGCAGAATTCCTCTTTTGTTACTTAACACCTTATCTTACAGGACTCACAGCAAAGTTTCCAGTTGGGGAGTCGAGAAGGGTCTCTACTTTATAAAATTTTACAGATGTTGGCATTTGGAATATTATGAGCTGTTTTGGTCTCCTTATCTAAGGAAAGATGTGGTGAGTCCAAAGAAGGTCCCGAGGAGGTTCACAAGAATGATACCAGGATTGAAAGGATTAGCCATTAGGGGCATTTGATGACTCTGGGTCTGTACTTAATGGAGTTCAGAAGGACGAGGAGAATCTTATGGAAACCTACCTGAAAATGAAAGTCTTGGATAGACTGGATGTGGAGAGAATATTTCCATTAGTAGAAGAGTTTAGGATCTGAGGGTACAGCCTTAGGGATATCTCTTTAAACTAAGATAAGAAGGAACATCTTCATTCAGAGGGTGGTGAATCTGTGGAATTCATTGCCACAAGGGCAGTGGTGGTCACATCACTTAAGGTCGGTTCTTAATTGGTAAGAGGGTTAAGGGTTACAGGGAGAAGGCAGGAAAATGGATTGAAAAAATTTCCTCTTGTTGGATGGTGAAGCAGACTCAATGGACCAAATGGTATAATTTTGCTCCTGTATCATAGAACATACAGCACAGTACAGACCCTCCAGCTCACAAAGTTGTGCTGACCTTTTAACTCATTGGAAGATCAATCTAACCCTTTCCTCCCACAAAGCTCTCCCTTTTTCTATCATCCATGTGCTTAATCTAAGAGTCTTTTAAATATCCCTAATGATTCTGCCTCTACTACCACCCTGGCAGCATTTTCACTCACTCATCTCTCACTGTGTTTAAAAAAAAATTACCTCTGACATCTCCCTTATACTCTCCTCCAAATGCCCTAGGAAAGCCTCTGGATATCCACTCAATCTATGCCTCTTATCGTCCTGCACACCTCTATTAAGACACCTCTCATCCTCCAGCACTCCAAAGGGAAAAGTCCTAGTTCACTCAACCTATCCTTATAACTGATATTCTCCAATCCAAGCAGTATCCTGGGAACCTCCTCTGCATTCTCTGCAAAGCTTGCACATCCTTCGTATAATGAGGCAACCAGAACTGAAAACAACATTTTCACGGAGCAACCACTTCCCGCTGAACATCGATGGCTCCTCAGTAGAGATTGTTAAAAGCACCAAATTTCTTGGTGTTCACTTGGCGGAAAATCTCACCTGGTCCCTCAACACTAGCTCCAGGTATATTAATGTCATTTGATCAATTAAAGAATAAATATAAAGTATCAAACAATACTCTTTTTTGTTACTTTCAACTAAGGGCTTATTTAAGAGAAAAATTAGGTCAAACAATGTTATTGCCGAAATCTAATGAAATAGAAACTTTAATTCAAAAAGGAAAGATTAAAAAATGTATCTCTTGTATGTATAATTTGATTCAAAAACAGGCAATTAAACAAGGAGTCCATAAATCAAGACAAAAATGGGAAAGTGACTTGAATATTAAAATTGAAGAAAAAAATTGGTCAAGATTATGTCTTGAGACTATGACAAATACAATAAATGTCCGGTTAAGATTAGTGCAATATAACTTTTTACATCAATTATATATTACACCACAAAAAATAAATTAATTAAACCCAAATTTATCTGATCAATGTTTCCAATGTAACCAAGAAATTGGTACTTTTTTACATTCTACTTGGTCTTGTTCTAAAATTCAACCTTTTTGGACAAATTTAAGAGTTTTATTGGAACAAATTATTGGAATACAACTTCCACATAATCCAATATTATTTTTATTAGGTGATATTGAAGGGATAAAACCGATACCCAAATTGAATAAATATCAGAAAGAATTTATAAAAATTGTATTGGCAGTAGCCAAAAAGGCTATTGCAGTTACTTGGAAATCGGATACATATTTAAGTATAGATCGTTGGAAGAAAGAAATTTATAGCTGTATTCCACTTGAAAAAATTACTTATAATTTAAGATATAAATATGAAACATTTTTGAAAATTTGGCGCCCTTATTTACAAAAGACAAGATTAGATATATAGATGCTCCGAAGATGAAATAATTGGTTATTTGGGGAAAGAAATAAATATATATATTAAAGTTATTACGAACTCCATGGAGCATGTGGGGATCTTCCAATATCCAGGCACTCCTCCTTTCTTTTTTTCCTTTCTTTCTTTCTCTTTTTTTTCCTATAGGGATGCTGGGGGGGGAGGGGTTAAGAGGAGGGGGGATGGGTAATATACATTTTTTTTCTCTACTTTTATTTTGTAACTACTTGAAATACAATAAAAAAAGTTTAAAAAAAACACTAGCTCCATAGCAAAGAAAGCCCAGCAGCATCTCTACTTTCTGCAAAGGCTGAGCAAAGTACATCTCCCACCCCCCCACCCCCCCATCCTCATCACATTCTACAGGGGTTGTATTGAAAGCATCCTGAGCAGCTGCATCACTGCCTGGTTCGGTAATTGCACCATCTCGGATCGCAAGACCCTGCAGTGGATAGTGAGGTCAGCTGAGAAGATCATCAGGGTTTCTCTTCCCACCATTATGGACATTTACACTACACACTACATCCACAAAGCAAACAGCATTATGAAGGACCCCACGCACCCCTCAAACAAACTCTTCTCCTTCCTGCCATTTGGGAAAAGGCACCGAAGCATTTGGGCTCTCATGACCAGACTATGTAACAGTTTCTTCCCCCAAGCTATCAGACTCCTCAATACCCAGAGCCTGGATTGACACCTTACTGCCCTATTGTCCTGTTTATTATTTATTGTAATGCCTGCACTGTTTTGTGCACTTTATGCAGTCCTGGGTAGGTCTGTAGTCTAGAGTAGTTTTTTTCTGTGTTGTTTTTTTATGTAGTTCAGTCTAGTTTTCGTACTGTGCCATGTAACACCATGGTGCTGAGAAAACGTTGTCTCATTTTTACTATGCACTGTTCCAGCAGTAATGGTTGAAATGACAATAAAAGTGACTTGACTTGACTATTTTGTGTAGTCTAATCAGGGTTTTATAGAGCTGCAACATTACCTTGCAGCTCTTGAACTCAATCCCATGATTCATAAAGACAAACACACATTATAACTGCTTAACAACTATATCAACTTGTGTAGCAACTTCGAGGAATCTATAGACATGGAGCCCCAAGATCCTTCTGTTCAATCACACTAAGAATCCTGCTACTAACTCTACATTTTACCTTCAAAATCACCCTTCCAAAGTGAATTCAGATTTTTCCAGGTTGAACTCTATTTGCCATTTCTCTGCCCAGCTGTATGTCCTATGAATGTCCTGTTGTAACCTATGCCAACCTTCTACACTGTCCACAATACCATCAACACTAACCCACCTTTCCATTTCCATATCCAAGTCATTTTCAGTATAAAATAATCACAAAGAGCAGGGGGAAAAGAACAGGTATCTATGGAACACTACTGGTCATCAACTTTCAGGCAGAATATTCTCCATTTACAACCACACTCTGCCTTTTAAATTCTGAATCCACACAGTCAATTTTCCCTAAATCCCATGCTCCTTGACTTTCTATACGTTTACCATGGAGAATCTTATCAAACCTTATGATGTGAGAGTAGAAATATGGCAATGAGGCAGACTCAAAGGGCATTGTGTTATCAAGTACCCCTCCCACATGGCACATTTTCTCTTTTCCCCTCAGGAGTAGATACAAAAGCTTAAAAACATGTACCACCATGTTCAAACTTGTTTCTACCCATATAAAACTCTTGAATGGGCCTCTTGTTTGATAAAGATGAAGTCTCACAATCTGGGTCAATATGGCCCTTTCAGTTTATTGAACTATTTACACTGAATTTACTAATGCTATTTTCTGATTTTTTTTTGCTACCTCAATGTAAGAATGAATGACATTGTCCACCAGGATGGCATTCAAATAAAAGCTTTTCATCCTATCTTGGTACATGTGACAATGAACCAATACTGTTAATCCTGCTCCTTTACTCTATGTTACCTTGTCCAAAGAGTTAATATATAGATTGGGAATGATCCAGTTGATTTACAAAACAAGCTTGTGGGGCAGAATGGCCTGCTGCATCTGCCAAAACATCCTGAAAGCCCCTGAAGTATTTTCTAAATTAGTTGGCATCTTGTAGATTGTGAAAATAAATAAACAAATTTCTGGTAATGTTTTTGGTGCTGTTCTCTAATTAAGCAATTCCCGAGAGCGGTGTGGGAGGTGCGTTCTGTGACCCGTCATTAACTCCGATCAGTGACTAATGCATCACAGTCACCAGGCCCACAACTGCCCATTCACTGGCTCCACTTACCATTTGTTTGAAAACACAGCTATTTCACTGCTGCTCATCTGTGCAGAAACTCTTTCCCTCTTTGGCAGAGATACCTGAGAGGTAGGCTGTACCAACTCGAGGGGACATTGCAATTGGAAAATGTGTCCTTTGCTCTTGTAGCACTATGTATTAAGAGAGTCTGTAATAGTCTTACCTAAGCAACTAGTGTACTGGAGGGCTCTGAGTCATAGAAATGTCTTTGCTCTAATTAATGTAATTGATATATCTAAATTAGATCCAATTAGCATAATTTGTCAATCTGTTATCCTTAATTACCACAATTTGATTATCCAAGTTTCATTAACTAGGTCTTCATCTTCCCATCTGTAATCTGTGCTGTTCGGCAAAGTTCAGAGCCAAGAGTTCATTCACATAATATATGCCCCCACACAACTAAACTGATAGGTGGAAACAATAGACGATAGACAGTAGGTGCAGGAGTAGGCCATTTGGCCCTTCTAGCCAGCACTGCCATTCACTGTGATCATGGCTGATCATACACAATCAGTACCCCGTTCCTGCCCTCTCCCCATATCCCTTGACCCCGCTATCTATAAGAGCTCTATCTAACTCTCTCTTGAATGCATCCAGAGATTTGGCCTCCACCGCCTTCTGGGGCAGAGCATTCCACATATCCACCACTCTCTGGGTGAAAAAGTTTTTCCGCATCTCTGTTCTAAATGGCCTACCCCTTATTCTTAAACTGTGGCCTCTAGTTCTGGACTCTCCCATCCGCAGGAACATGTTTCCTGCCTACAGCGTGTCCAATCCCTTAATAATCTTATATGTTTCAATCAGATCCCCTCTCATCCTTTTAAATTCCAGTGTATACAAGCCCAGTCGCTCCAATCGTTCAACATATGACAGTCCCGCCATTCCGGGAATTAACCTTGTGAACCTATGCAGCTCTCCCTCAATAGCAAGAATGTCCTTCCTCAAATTTGGAGACCGAAACTGCACACAATACTCCAGATGGGGTCTCACCAGGGCCCTGTACAGCTGCAGAAGGACCTCTTTACTCCTATACTCAATTCCTCTTGTTATAAAGGCCAGAATGCTATTAGCTTTCTTCACTGCCTGCTGTACCTGCATGCTTGCTTTCATTGACTGATGTACAAGAACACCTAGATCTCATTGTACTTCCCCTTTTCCTAACTTGACTCCATTTAGATAGTAATCTGATACTGATATTTCCTAAACTGCACTATGTTTAATGCAACTTGAAACTGTAAGGAATAAAAAGTCTTAAACTGGTAAATCTGGAGCAGGAAGGCAGCAAGAAGTAATAAAAGAAAATGCTGCAAGCAGTCAGCAGGCCAGGCAGAACCTGTGGAGAGAGAAACGTAAGATCATAAGATATTGAAGCAAAATTAGACCATTGCTTTTAATCATGGCTGATTTAATGCCATTCTCCTGCCTTCTTAGTGTAATTCTTAATCCACTTACTAATCAAGAAACTATGAATATTTGTCTTAAATCCACCCAGTGACTTGTCCTCCACAGTCCTCTGTGGCAGTGAATTCCTCAGATTCACCACCATATTGCTGCAGGAATTTTTCTTCATCTTGGTTCTAAAGTGGTGTCTCTTTGTTCTGAGGCTGTGCACTCAGATCACTAGACTCTTCTGTGAAAGGAAGCTTCCCCTCCATATCCACTCTATCCAGGCCTTTCAGAAACTGATAGGTATCAGTAAGATTCCCTACATCCTTCTGAACTCCAGCGAGTACTGCCCAGAGACATAAAATGATCATCACTGCTCCAGATTTACCAATTTAAGCCTTTCATTCCTGGGATCATTACTGTGAATCTCCTTTGGACCCCCCTCCAGGGTCAGTCCATCTTTCCTTAGATACAGGACCCAAAATTTCTCACAATATTCCAAATTTATTGTTTTACTTAGGTATACAATGTAAAGTACACCCTTCCAGCCCTTCGAACATTCCTGCCCCAGGAACCTCCAACAAACCTGATTAATCCTCATCTAATCGTGGGACAATTTACAATGACCAATTAACCTATGACCAATTGGTATGCCTTTGGACTGTGAGAGGAAATCGGAGGATCCAGAGAAAACCCATGGATTCCACGGGGAGGATGAACAGACTCCATACAGAACAGCACTGGAATTGAACTCCACACTGCTGAATACCCCGAGCTGTAACAGCACTGCACTAAGCGCTACACTACCGTGGCAAATGTGGTCTGCCTAACATCTTTTCAAGCCTCAGGGTGGTTACTGTTTCAGGACAATGAGCTTTTGTGCTTTCTGATTGCTTTGAGCTGGTCAGAGCAGTTACCAGAAAGTCACTTCCAAAGACAGATCACCAATTTGCACCCTCGCTAATATATAGAAACAATTCCAACTGTGTGATTTTTAGAAAACTATTGGCACTTGTTCTCTTAAAACAAATGCCAAATGACAAATATGGTGAACTGGCTGAATGCCTGAATATAAAGTACACAGTCTTAATTTATTAATTAGAAGAAATCGGGAACTGGATGGATTCTTAGAACAGAAAAGTATAGAAAATTACTTCACCATCTTTGTTCAAGAGAACAAGATTGCGGTGCTATTCCGATCTGTGCAAAACAGATATTTACAATGCATGCGTTACAGCCTAATTAAAAATAATGATCTCATATTTACATGCGACAAGTGAACTTTGATAGTCCATAACACTCAAATGCCATTTGCAAGCTAAGGTGTAGCATTATTCAGTTGCACAACAGCCTTTAGGAAGAAGCTGTTTTTCAGTCTCACTGTCTTGGCTAAGATGTTTTTGTATCTCCTAGCAGATGGCAGGAGATTGAACAGACGCTGTCTGGGATGGGATAGGTCCTTAATAATGTTACGAGCCTGCGGTAGGCATCAAGAGTTGTAGATTTTCTCCAGGTCCACTATTGAGTCCCATTGATGTGCTGAGCCATCCTAATCACTGATTGGAGTGCTTTGCGATCTCTCTTCCTGCAACTAAAGTACCACACTGTCATTCTATATGTCAGCATGCTCTCTACTGCATTTCAATAAAACTTGACTAGCATTTTTTGAGGCAGAATAGCTCTCCTTAAGCACCTCAGGTGGTATAGTTGCTGTTGTGCCTTCCATACTATTGAGGATGTGTTGATGGACCAAGAGAGCTTCTCAGTGAAGTTCATCCCAAAAACTTGAATGGGGAGACCCTTTCCACCTCTTCACCATTTATATATCAATAATTTATTTTTCCTTGAAGTGACTCTGAGCAAACAACTACTTTCTTCTTAAATATTTTGATCGATTCAACTTCAATAACCATATACAGTAACTAATTTCATATTCTGAAATCATGAGCACCATTTGGGCTTTGATGGTGTGACTTCAAGATCTACTTTAAGTCTCAAAGGCATAATCAGGGCCAACCCTTCAGTACGATAGGATGGAGTTCTGCATTGCTGAAGGAGCAGATGTGACAGAACCTTATCCCACCTGATCAACTGGTTTGGAAGAAATTTTTTAATCCCCTATTATTCTATGCTGATTAGGATAAGTGGAGACTTTATGATGCACATTGTTAGATTTTCCAGCTAAAGGTAAGAAGAGATTTAAAATCACAATTCATAAAACTGAGCTCTTATGCATTCACTTCACATTTCATCATTAACCCAACACCCTATCTTCCTCTCACATATGCAATATCATGTCAGTGTATTGATGAACTAGCGTGTTAAACCAATATTCAACCCTCAATCAACACTGCTAGAGGAAAAATGATAACCTTGGTACTATCTTATATTTTTAATAAGTTTGCTAGGTAAGATGTGGAGACAATTCAGGAAAAGTTTACTAGAATAGTTTCAGGGACACCATTGCACAGGAGAAGTAGATACTGTTGTTAGAGTATTAGAATTAAAAGCAGTCTTGTGTCATGAAATTTGTTGTTTCATGGCAGCAGTACAATGCTAGACATAAAAATTACTATAAGCTACATGGAAAAATATATAAAGAGTGCCAAAGATGAGTAATGAGATAGGATTCGTAGGTTCATGGAAGGTTCAGAAACATGAAGGCAGAGGGGAAGAAGTTGTAATTTAAAATATTGGCTATGGGTCTTCAGGCTCCTTAGCTTCTCACCAATGGTAGTAATGTGAACAGGTCGTGTACCAGATGGGGAGGTCTTTAATGAGGGTTGTTACCTTTGATGGCAGGCAGGATTGTGCGCATGGTAGAACTGACTGAGTCTACAGCCCCCGCAACCTTTCGTGATCCTGTGCATTGGAGGTTCCATATCAGGATGTGACGCAAACAGTCAGAAGTTGTAAGAGTCTTTGGTGACATATCAAATCTCCTTAAACTCCCAATGAAGCAGAACCACTGGTGTGTTTGAGAGAGTACTTAATAGAAGCAAGGAGAATTGGATCAGGTAGATGCAAGAAGCTGTACCCTGTGGTTGACATTTAAAGATGGGAGACACATATTCAACACGATTAATTCTTCAGTGGTTTGATTGGGGCACAATTGTGCAAGAGCATGGACATCAGCCAGTTAAAACACCAAGAAGAGTTTAAAAGGAGATGGTTATTTCTTCAACGGTTTGATTAAGGCATGACTGCGCAAATGTGTGGATGTCAGTCAGTTAGAACTGCGAGAAGATTTTGAAAGGAGACAGCTTTATAGAGTGGGCACCAGAGCAGAGGGAGACAGAATAGGAAGGTTTTGGCTCAATGGGGTTTTGGCGATAATGGGTCGAGGCCAGGTAGGTTAACTGTGTAGAATACAGATAGGAAGAGTGTGTGTGAGGCCGGTGTTCTGTGCTCAGTGTCAGATGTGGGAAGTCCTGGAGACTCCCAGCCTCCCAGATGGCCACATCTGCACCAGGTGTGTCGAGCTGCAGCTCCTTAGGGACCATGTTAGGGAACTGGAGATGCAGCTCGAGGACCTTCATCTGGTCTGGGAGAGGTGGTAGAGAGGAGCTACAAGCAGGTAGTCACACCGGGGACTCATGAGTCAGATAAGTGGGTAATTGTCAGAAGGGCAAGAGTCAGATGCTAGAGAGTACTGCTATGGCTGTCCCCCTTAACAATAAGTACTCCTACTTCAGTACTTTTGGGGGGGGGGGGGAATGGCCTACCTGAGGGAAGTGACAGTGGCCACGCCTCTGGCACAGAGTCTGGCCCTGTGGCTCAGAAGGGTAGGGAAAGGAAGAGGATGGCAGCAGTGATAGGAGACTCTATAGTTAGTGAGTCAGACAGGCAAATCTGTGGACACAGAAAAGAAACACGGATGGTAGTTTGCCTCCCAGGTCCGGGATGTTTCTGATAACGTCCACGATATCCTGAAGTGGGAAGGTGAACAGTCAGAGGTTGTGGTACATACTGACACCAATGACATAGGGAGGAAAAGAGAAGAGGTCCTGAAAGCAGACTACAGGGAGTTAGGAAGGAAGTTGAGAAACAGGACCTCAAAGGTAGTAATCTCAGGATTACTGCCTGTGCCACGTGACAGTGAGTATAGGAACAGAATGAGGTGAAGGATAAATGCATGGCTGAGGGATTAGAGCAGGGGGCAGGGATTCAGATTTCTGGATCATTTAGACCACTTTTGGGGCAGGTGTGACCTGTACTAAGGACAAGTTGCATTTGAATCCCAGGGGGACTAATATCTTGATGGGGAGGTTTGCAAAGGCTATTGGGGAGAGTTTAAACTAGAATAGCTGGGCGTGGCAAATGAACTGAAGAAACAGAGTAAGAGGAGGTTGGCTCACAAATAGAGAAAGCTTGGAGACAGTGCGAGAGGGAGGGCAGGCAGCTGATAGAGTAGGGACACTCTCAGATGGACGGTTTGAGATGTGTCTATTTTAATGCAAGGAGTATTATGAACAAAGCAGATGAGCTTAGAGCGTGGATTAGTACTTGGAGATATACTTTGTGGCCATTACAAAGAATTGGATGGCTCAGGTAAATAGTTACTTTGATTGCCAGGCTTTAGATGCTTCATAAAGGACAAGGAAGGAAGCAAAAGAGGTGGGAGCGTGGCACAGTTGATCGGAGATAGTGTCACAGCTGCAGAAAAGGAGGAGGTCATGGAGGGATAGTCTATGGAGTCTCTGTGAGTGGAAGCTAGGAAAAGGAAGGGGTCAACAACTCTGCTGGGTGTTTTTTATAGACCACCCAATAGTTACAGGGACAACAAGGAGCAGATAGGATGACAGATTCTGGAAAGGTGTAATAATAACATGGTTTTTGTGGTGGGAGATTTTAATTTCCCAAATATCAATTGGCATCTCAAGTCAAGTCAACTTTTATTGTCATTTCGACCATACCTGCTGGTACAGTACATAGTAAAAATGAGACAATGTTTTTCAGGACCATGGTTTACATGACACAGTACAAAAAACTAAACTGAACTATGTAATAAAAAAAAACACAGAGAAAGCTATACTACAGACCTACACTGGACTGCATAAAGTGCACCAAAACAGTGCAGACATTACAATAAATAATAAAACAGGACAGTAGGGCAAGGTGTCAGTTCAGGCTTCGGGTATTGAGGAGTCTGATAGCTTGGGGGAAGAAGCTGTTATATAGTCTGGTCATAAGAGCCCGAATGCTTCGGAGCCTTTTCCCAGACGGCAGGAGGGAGAAGAGATTGTATGACGGGTGCATGGGGTCCATCATAATGCTGTTTCCTTTGTGGATGCAGCGTGTAGTGTAAATGTCCGTGGTGGTAGGAAGAGAGACCCCGATGATCTTCTCAGCTGACCCCACTATCCGCTGCAGGGTCTTTCGATCCAAGATGGTGCAATTTCCAAACCAGCCAGTGATGCAGTTGCTCAGGATGCTCTCAATACAACCTCTGTAGAATGTGATGAGGATGGGGGGTGGGAGATGGACTTTCCTCAGCCTTCACAAAAAGTAGAGACGCTGCTGGGCTTTCTTTGCTATGGAGCTGGTGTTGAGGGACCAGGTGAGATTCTCCGTCAGGTGAACACCAAGAAATTTGGTGTTCTTTACGATCTCTACCAAGGAGCCGTCGATGTTCAGTGGGGAGTGGTCGCTCCGTGCCCTCCTGAAGTCAACAACCATCTCTTTTGTTTTGTTCACATTAAGAGACAGGTTGTTGGCTCTGCACCAGTCCGTTTGCCACTGCACCTCCTCTCTGTAAGCTGACTTGTTGTTCTTGCTGATGAGACCCACCGCAGTTGTGTCATTGGCAAACTTGATGATATGGTTCGAGCTGTGTGTTTCAGCACAGTCTAGGATCTCACTAGAGAAAGGGGTTTAGATGGAATAGAGTTTGTTAGGTGTGTTCAGGAAGGTTTCTTGACACAGTATGTAGATAAGCCTACAAGAGGAGAAGCTGTATAGTACTTGATTTGGTATTGAGAAAAGAACCTGGTCAGGTGTCAGATCTCTCAGTGGGGGAGCATTTTAGAGATAGTGATCACAATTCTATTTCCTTTACCAAAGCATTGGAGAGGGACAGGAACAGACAAGTTAAGAAAGCATTTAATTGGAGTAAGGGGCATTATGAGGCTGTCAGGCAGGAACTTGAAAGTATAAAATGGAAACAGATGTTCTCAGGGAAATGTATGGAAGAAATGTGGCAAATGTTCAGGGGATGTTTGCATGAAGTTCTGCATAGGTACATTCCAACGTGACAGGGAAAGGATGGTAAGATACAGGAACCGTGGTGTACAAAGCCTATTGTAAATCTAGTCAAGAAGAAAAGAAGAGCTTATGAAAGGTTCAAAAAACTAGGTAATGGTAGAGATCTGGAAGATTATAAGGCTAGCAGGAAGGAGCTTAAGAATTAAATTAGCAGAGCTAGAAGGGGCCTTGAGAAGACCTTGGCCGACAGGATTAAGGAAAACCCCAAGGCATTCTACAAGTATCTGAAGAGCAAGAGGATAAGACATGCGCAAACAGGACCAATCAATTGTGACAGTGGAAAGGTGTGTATGGAACCGGAGGAAATAGCAGAGGTACTTCATGAATACTTTGTTTCAGTATTCATTACAGAAAAGGATCTTGGCAATTATAGGGATGACTTACAGTGGACTGAAAAGCTTGTGAAATGTAAATATTTAGAAAGAGGATGTGCAGGAACTTTTGGAAAGCATCAAGTTGGATAAGTCACCAGGACCGGACAAGATATACCCCGGGCTACTGTGGGAGGAGAGGGAGGAGATTGCTGAGCCTCTGGCAATGATCTTTGCATTATCAATGGGGACAGGAGAGGTTCTAGTGGATTGGAAGGTTGTGAACGTTGTTCCCTTATTCAAGAAAGGGAGTAGAGATAGCCCAGGAAATTATACTCCAGTGAGTCTTACTTCAGTGGTTGGTAAATTGATGGAGAAGATCCTGAGAGGCAGGATTTATGAACATTTTGTGAGGCATAATATGATTAGGAATAATCATCATGGCTTTGTCAAAGGCAGTTTGTGCCTTAAGAGCCTGATAGAATTTTTTGAGAATGTGACTAAACACATTGATGAAGGAAGAGCAGTAGATGTAGTGTATATGTATTTCAGCAAGGCATTTGATAAGGTACCCCATGCAAGGCTTATTGAGAAAGTAAGGAGGCATGGGATCCAAGGGGACACTGCTTTGTGGATCAAGAACTGGCTTTCCCACAAAAGGCAAAGAGTGGTTGTAGACGGGTCATATTCTGCATGGAGGTCAGTGACCAGTGGTGTGCCTCAAGGATCTGTTCTGGGACCCCTACTCTTTGTGATTTTTATAAATGACTTGGATGAGGAGGTGGAGGGATGGGTTAGTAAATTTGCTGATGACACAAAGGTTGGGGGTGTTGTGGGTAGTGTGGAGGGCTGTCAGAGGTTACAGCTGGACATTAATAGGATACAAAACTGGCCTGAGAAGTGGCAGATCGAATTCAAGAGCTCAATGATGGAGTTCATTGATGTCTAAGAGCTGAGAGGTAATGTTACAGCTATATAGGACCCTGGTGAGACCCCACTTGGAGTACTGTGCTCAGTTCTGGTCACCTCACTACAGGAAAGATGTGGAAACCATAGAAAAGGTGGAGAGGAGATTTACAAGGATGTTGCCTGGATTGGGGAGCATGCCTTATGAGAATAGGTTGAGTGAACTTGACCTTTTCTCCTTGGAGCGATGGAGGATGAGAGGTGACCTGATCAAGGTGTACACGATGATGAGATTTTTCCCTGGGCTGAAACGGCTAGCATGAGAGGGCACAGCTTTAAGGTGCTTGGATGTAGGTATAGAGGAGATGTCAGGATTAAGTCTTTTATGCAGAGACTGGTGAGTGTGTGGAATGGGCTGCTGGCAATGGTGGTGGAGGCGGAAACGATAGGGTCTTTTAAGAGAGTCTTCGATAGGTACGTGAATCTTAGAAAAATAGAGGGCTATGGGTAACCCTAGGTAATTTCTAAGGTAAGGACTTGCTTCATGGGCTAATGGGCCTGCATTGTGCTGTAGGTTTTCTATGCTTCTATGTTTCTTCTATGATAGGGATGGTTGTTGGAGATTATACGAAAGGTTTTTTTTACGTAGAGAGTGGGTATGATCTGTAATTAATAACACTGCTAGTACTCCTGCTGCCTCACAGCTTCAGCACCCCAGGTTCAATCCTGACTTCCAGTGACCTCTGTGTGGAATTTGCTCATTCTTCTTATCACTACGTGGGTTTCTTCCTGGTGCTAAGTTTCCCCCCTCTTCTCAAAGACGTGTCAGCTGATTGGCTAATTTGTGACTATAAATTGCCCCCTGGAGTGTTGCTAAGTGGTAGAATCTGTAGAGAGGTAACGAGAATGTTAGGGGACTGGGTGACATGGAAAATTAGTGAGGAACGGGATTGGTCTGTAAGCTATAAAGAAATTATTAAATCACTTTCTGCCAGACAGTGTAACGAAAATCAAACAAGGCTTTCACAAGGCACTTAAGATATAGGATTCAAAATTATTCAATGTCATTTCCTCCACATAAGTGTAAAGAGAAAGAAATAATTGTTACTCTGGATCTGATACAGCTCAAAATAGAATAAAAGATAAAGAACATAATAATAATAAATAAACACAATATGTATAAATACATAAGATAGCTTATATACATAAAGTGATGCTAGGATGTACAAAAGGTGACCAATGGGAAATAATGAAATTGTGGTGGAGTTTTCATCAGCATTACTGCTTGGGGAAAATAACTATTCCTGGCATGGATGCTACGTAGCCTCCTCTCTGATGAGACTGGGACAAGCAGCCCATGAACAGGGTGTGTGGGATCTTTCCTGATGTTACTGGCCCCTTGATGGTGGGTAGGCTGGTGCCAGTGACGCATTGGGCTGTTTTCACTACCTGTTGTAGAGTCTTCCACCGCAGTGCACTTTTCGTATCAAGCAGAAGTGCACCTTGTCAGGATGCTCCCTGCTGCACATCTGTAGAATGATGTGAGTATGGATTTGCAAAGTCCAGCTCTCCTCGGAAAGTAGAGGCATTGATGAACTTTCTTGACTGTGTAGGATGTGTTCTGGGGCCATGACAGGTTATTTGTGATGTGCACTCCCAGAAGTTGGAAATTAATAAGAGAAAATATTTAGAAGAGACCGGGAAAGGGACCAGAGAGGTGACTCTACAAGAGCAAGCACTGACTCAATGGGCTCAATGGTCTCTTTCTATGTTATAATAATTCTGTAACTCTATGATTCTGATCTCAGTGACCCTGCTTTTGCTTCTTTCTCAACATTCCAACAGAATTTGGGAAATTATTATGATTCATCATGGGTTTGAAGTATTTGGCAAGTGATTGATTTTTGACGTCAAATGCCATCTGGTAAATGATAACTTAAAAATGTTTTCTCCTTGTGGAACATTTTTGGTAGTAAGGTCCTTTGAGTGGTCTGCGATGTCAAGCCAATGGCTCCCATGGCAATAGGGAGAATTGCTAATGAACAAGGATCATGTTAGGTTTGGAGCTCAAGTTGAGAAGGAACAGGTGCTCTGACTGGCAGGCTGGGTGATGCTGCTATTGATCAGCTCTTGGACCCCCTAAGGTTGATTGATACTAAAACCGTCTCCTGAGATATGTCATGCCACAGAAGGTAAATGCTGCTGTAATCTTCACTGATATCAGTGAGGAATCCTTATTGGAAATTGCAAAACCGCATCCTTTAACTATTTCGGTATAAAATATGTGACAGACCAGTCTGTGGAAAATGGTTTTTTTATCTATAAGGATTTAGCAAATAAGCTTAGCTGTCCTCTACAATGAGGGGTCTGATGAAAGGTCTTCAACGAGATGCTATAAGCCCATCACCAGCAGGACTACACATCATTTGCAAAGCTTCTTTTCTGTAGCTATCCCGCTTCTCAACAAAATTCACACAGGTGTAATGCCTGAACTGGCCCTGCACAACATCCATTAAATGGTCCTTCCTGTTCTCTTTGTTCTGTTGATAATTATTTAGTCTGTTCATATATTCCCACTTATTTAAGTTTGATTAATATCAGCTGATCATGTGACTGTGTTGCTAATTGTTGATTGTTCATGACAGTTTGCACTATGGTCTTGTAAATTGTTGGTTGCTATCGTATCTGTTCTGGTATTAAACCTCCGGTTTAATGTGGCACTACTGAAGTTGGGTGATGGCTTATTGATAATTCAAAAGGCAAGAAATATGACTAAAATGTTATTATTAACATTTTAACTGAGGCATATCATTGTAAACTATCACTGCAAACAATGAAGAGGTGTGTGAAATAAAAGCTGACTCAAGAAATGAGCCATGCTGGTGCATTGCAAGGCCGAGTGTAATGTGCTTGAGACGGTATCTGAGAAGGAGGCGATGCCACTATTGGGGATGGAACTGGAGCGAGCGATTCAGAGACGAGTCGAGGCGGAGGAGTTTTGATGCCCAGCCACCCAAATTGGGTGCAAGGTAGGATTGCTCTAAGCACTGAGCCAATTTGGAGAGGTCAAGGACAGCTTTGGGCTGGGCTGTGAGGTCTAGGCTCCGAGCATATTGTTGCTGAAGGGCCCGGGTCCCCGTGCAGGGCATGACTCGGTGTTTATACGATTTAAGTGCTGGCCTAGATTGGAAAGGGAGAATGTCGGGAATGGAGGTGAGGGTCAGCCCAATTTCGCTCGCTCCCCTGTGATGTTCTCTCCTCTCTCTGCAGTACAGAGGCTGTGACACTGCTCTGGCTGCTATGCGCTTCATGTTTGCAAGCTTCACAGCAATTTGATGATCTGACACCAAGACTATGGGCCTGCTCCAGCTGCTGCGGGGATTCAAGTCTACGGACTCAACTTGGTTCAGAATGCTGTTGTTTACATGATTAGTGTTTTTCTCTTTCTCTGTGCATTGGCTGTTGTTCCTTCTATTTTTAATTAGGTTCTTCTGGGACCCTTGCTTGTGGCTGCCTGTCAGCAAACAAATCTCACAGCTGTATAATTTATACGTACTTTGATAATACATGTACATTTGAATCCTGTTGTCCTGAGTTTTATGCTTGGCTCTGAGAAACAATCCTGGTACGTTTCACAGCCTGCCGATAAGGTGATGCTGATTCCGATACTGATTCAAGTGGAAATATTAACTTGGTTTCTTTTTCTGTGGATGCTGTCTGACCTGCTGAGCCTTCACCAGCAAATTATGTTTTTGGTTTAGTAGATTCTTGGGTTTGTTGATTTTCAAGCCCTCAGCTATGTTCAAGCCCTCTACTTATGGTTAAGGTCTAAATTTTTGCAAGTCAGGCCAAAGATCATTGTGCTGTCTGTCCTTAATACCTGACACAGACCTTCAGTGACATTCCATCATACAGACAAAGTCCTTTTTGCATTGTAGACACTGGTATTATATGCATGCAGAAAGATCCCAAACATACACACGCACAAGCACACATACGCTCATCACACAACATGCATACACACATGCACAGACTTTTGGTCAGACACATATGTATACACAAATGCATGTCCGCACATGCAGTACTGTGCAAAGGTCTAAGGCACATATTTAACTAGGGTGCCTGAGACTTTTGCACAGTGCCACACATTCATACAAACATGAAGATTTATGTATATAGCCACACATGCCAAATTGTGTCAAGTTTATTGTCAGGTGCACAAATATGCTGAGGTATAGCTACAATGAAAACTTCCTTGCAGCAACATCACAGGTGTGTAGACTTAGATAACACACAGTAAACTATGCATACATTGTACAAGGCAGTGACGAGCCAAAAGACAGAGCAAAACAAAACGTCAGTGCAGACAATAAAATCAGAAACAAGCCCTTGGCAATACAAGAGTAACGGAGTTACTCTTTTCAGAGTAACGTTAAGGTTGAGTGTGTTGGTTCAAGAGCCTGATTTTGCTGTAGGAAAATAATTGTTCCTGAACCTGGTGGTGAGTGGCTTCTGGGTTCTGCACCATTTCCCTGACAGTAGCGGCAGGAACGGGTGTGGGATCCTTGATAGATGCCACTTTCCTGAGCCAGCTCCTCATATGGATACTGTCAATGGTGGGCATGGCTGTGCCCACGATCAACTGGGCTGTGTCCACTCTGTTCTGTAGCCTCTTGCATTCCTGTGCATTGGAATTACCATACCAGGACATGATGCAACCAGTCAGCATACCTTGAACAGTGCATCTCTAGAAATTTTTTGGAGCATTTGGTGACACGCTGAACCTTCTTAACTTCTGAAGAAGCATAGGGAAGTGTAAACACACCAACAGACGAACAGGAATGAGGATATACTTACACATGAGCCATCACAAACACTCAAACACGATCACACACACACACACCCGTCAATCCCAGGAGATCATGGGTTTGTGCCTCTGGTGGACCATGTCCTCTCCAGGGCACAATCCTGGGCGGGAAGATTTGAAGAACCGGCTGTTGCCCATGCAGCAGGTTCCCCCTCTCCACGTTACTGATGTAGTCCAAGGGAAGGGCAAGCACCAATACAGCTTGGCACCAGTGTCATCGCAGAGGTTGCCAGAGAGAAGTTGTAAATAATTTTAAACTGCCTTAGAGACCCCGTCTCCGGTTTCTTCCTCAGTGTTTACTCCCGAAGCCATGGCAGCAGAGGTTTAAAATCAGAGTTCTCCTTCTCCTAGGTGGACTGACAAGCCCCACCAGCCCAAAGCAACTGGTTTTGAGGGACCAGTGGTCCACATTTGCCCCTGTCTTGTCAGTAGAAACAGTTCTGCCAGACCTAGTAGTCAGAGGCTGCTGGAGATGCACGCCATTTGGAGCACTTTATAGTTGGTGGGAGCTTATCCCCACTACCACCGTCCCCACCACCCCAGCTATTAGGAACCCACACGCACACATACACACTTGCTCAAATAAACACATGAGCACATACATGAATTCAGACATGCAAACACACAATCAGACACGTGTTGCTTAAAACTCAGTTACATCTGATTCAGCAAAAGTGCAACTTGCATTGAAATAGTGATTTGTACATCAGAGAAGAACAAGAGGGGACTGTCAGGATTGGAAAGTTATTCCCATGAGGAAAGTTTGGATAAGCAATGCTTGTTTTCCTGAGAAGCTGAGCAGTACAATTGAGATGAAAATGACTAAGTGCCTAGGGGGAGTTACTAAGGGGAATAAATAGGAAGGACCCATCCCAAGGGGTAAAAAAAAATCAGGGGAAGAAATTTATATAAACTGTTAAGTGAAATTAGGAGAGAGATGTGGAAAGATGTTACCACAAAGAGGTGGAGAGATTCTGCTCACTGCCTGAAAGGGTTGTGGAGGCAGAAACCCTTATCACAGCTGAAGAGTGCTTGGACATGAAGAACTACGTGACCTGTTAATCTACATAGGTGGGATTTGGTGAAGTTACAGACACAGTGGGCTTGCTATCTTGTAGATTTTACATTTTTCTGTGCTGCATGAGAAAATAGTTTACAGCAAGTTGAAGAAAGTCAAAAAAGTTCTTGAACTCGGAACTGAAATCGGAAGATGCTGGAAACGTCTGTGGAGAGAGGAACAGAAATTGTGTCAGACCGGTGAACATTCATTGTTTATAAGCAACATCAAACATAAATTCTGCTTATCTCTCCACAAGCATTGCCTGTCCTTTTGAGTACTTCCAGCATTTGTTTCTGTCATTATTAGAAGCTCAGGCCAATTCACTAGTTTGGTATCAATTGCCTAAACAAAGACTATAAAAATGCAACCAGTGGAGGAGCAAGCAACATGTTGTCAAAACCTGATAGAGTTGGACAGGAAGAATACAGACTCTTCAACCCAAATGGCCCATGGCAACCAAGATTTACATCCAAGCTACTACCATTTGTATGTGTCTGGCCCATATCCCTTTAAATCTTTCCTCTCAATCACAAGTCCACCCTTCACATCAACAATAGAGACAACTCCTTTCCTGGTAGGCTGAGTATCTTCTATGCACAAGTTAATACATTGAATGTTATGACATTGAGGAAAGCCCCCTTTGCCCCTGAGAAACAAGTATCCTGTCTGGCTGCAGGTGAAGAGGATCCTAATCAGGATGAACTGACACAAAGCCAGACAACATACCTGGTCAGGTGCTGAGCGACTGTGTGACCCAGCTAACAGAGGTCTTAATGAACATCTTTAAAATCTCTTTGAAACAGTCCATCATCCCTGTAGGCTTCATGGCAGCCACCATTATTCTGGTGCCCAAGAGAACAATAGTAACTGGCCTAAATGATTACTGCTCAAAGGCACTGACTATAACAATGAGCAGCTGGTAATGGATTGTATAAATTCCCACCTTCCAGCTACATTAGACTCTTTCCAGTTTGCCTACTGCTCAAACCAGTCCACTGATGATTCATGTCATTGACTTGACCTTCCAGTCCATCCTGTCCCACCTAGATATCGATGCCTCATATATCAGGATGCTGTTCATCAACTTCAGCATTGCGTTTAACATGATCATCCCTCAGAGGCTGGTGGGTAAACTGTCTTCACTGGGACACAAAACCCCTCTGTGTAACTGGATCTTGCACTTCCTGACAGAAAGACGGCAGTCAGTCTGAGTAGCACCAACATCTCTAGCTCCATCACGCTGAGCACTGGTGCCCCCAGGGCTGTGTGCTCAGCCCACTGCTGTTCACACTGCTGACTCACAACTGCACTGTCAAATCCAACTCAAACCACATCATCAAATTTGCTGATGATACTACAAAAGTTGGCCACATCAGCAACACTTGATGAGTTGGCACATAGAGAAGAGGTAGAGAGACTTGTCAAGTGGTGCAAGAACAGCTACTTGAGTCTCATTGTGGTCAAGTCAACCACTCTCCATTTCATATCAATAGCTCTGCTGTGTGCTCCTTGGTGTGCACATAATGGATAATCTAACCTGGACCCACAACACCTCCTCAATATTCAAGATGTCACAGCAGTGTCAACACTTTCTGCGGAGATTGAGGCAGAGCTCCCTGCCCCCATTTCTGCAACTTCCTACAGGAGCATCGTCGAAAGTGTTCTGTCTGGCTGCATCATTGTGTAGTAAGGAAACCGTAAGGCATGAACCACAAGACCCGACAGAGAATAGTAAAAACTGTCAAGATGATCGTCGGTGTCTCCTTCCCCCCTTATTTTTGACATTTAACAGCAGTGTTGTGGAAAAAGGGACCAAAACTTTGTTGAGGATCTCTACTACTTATCCCACAATCTCTTTGACCCACTACCATCAGGAAGGAGGTAAGCAGCATAGGGCTACAACTGCCAGAAAGGGTAACAGATTCTTCCCTCAGGCTGTGAGTCTAATGAATACCCTGCCACCACCGAGGTTTCATCATCAAGACAGTGAGCTGTTCCATGCTTAATGTACTGTTTAATGTTCACCTGTCCTGTGCACTACATACATTTTGAATCACATTTTATTAACTTATTTATAGTAATATTTAGTTTTATGTGCTGTGTGCAATTTGTTTTGAGGGTGCACCATGGTCCAGAGGAACATCACTTTATTTGGTTGTATATCTGTACAGTTAGATGACAATAAACTTGAACCTGAATTATGTTCCTGTCCAGGTAACTATTTAATGTTGATAATGCACTTGCCTTAACCACTTCCTCTGGCAGCTCGCTCCATATATTGATCGCTGTCTGGGTGAAAAATGTGCCTTTCGGGTGCCTATCAAATATCTCCCCTCTCACCTTAAAACTATGTCCTCTTGTTCTTTACCTGTGTCAGCTAAATGAGCATGCCTAACTGCAAACCAGAAGCTTCTGTCAGCTTCTTGCATGGTGAATTCTAACCGATATACTGTCATTATAAGGAGTTTAACTCTGTTGCAGTGGTAAAATCTCTGGATTAGTAATCCAAAAGCAAGAGCTAATGCAGAGATCTGTATTCAATGCGTCGCATGCAGTTATGGAATTTAAAATCAATTCGAGTTAAGTCTGGGAATCGAAATACTTTAGCTTTCAAAATCAAGACCACAAAAACTGTTGGGTTGTCATGAACAGTCTGGTTCTTTAACAATTGGAGTATGATGAGCTATGTGATGCTGAGGAACAGATTGGATCTAGGAAAGGTGAGGAAGGTCATGAAGAGTCAGCAAGCTCTTGTTAGGGGTAAGGGTGCTCAGACCTCAGTGGTGGTATTTACATTAAGGCTGCTGCCATGGGATGTAGGGGATTGGAAAGTGACTGAGCTGTTTTGAGGATTGAGGGAATTATTTGAATAGAACAAGAAGTCACTCAGTCTCCTTGGGTCTAATCTGCTATTAAGTAAGATTGTGTTGGACGTGATAGGAACCTTGCTTCCACATCCCACGTACCTCAATCATCCTTTTTGCTTAGCATGGACCTATCCAGCTCAGCTTTGAAAATATTCATTCTGCTTCTGCTACCTTGAAGGACAATGATTCCAAAGATTAGCAGCCCACTGGAAGAAAACAATTTCACCCCTTCTCTGTGTTAAATGCTGACCCTTTTAAACAGGGAGCCCTAGTTCTCGGTTCTCGTACAAGGGTGGCCTAGCTGGTAGAATAATTACTTCACAGACACCCAGTTTCAACCCTGGCCTCTGGTGCTGTCTGTGTAGTTTTTGCACGTTCCCCCTGTGACCACATCATTTTTATTTTCAGTTCCTCCAGTTTCCTCCCACATCCCAAAGACGTGCAGATTGATGAACAAATTGGCCACTGTAATTTGCTCCTACTGTGCCAATATAGTGTAGAATCTGGAGAGAGCTGGTAAATATGGGAAGGATTAAAAGATAGGGATTGATTTAGGATTAGCATAAATGAGAAGTTGATGGTGGGCATAGATCTAATAGACCATGCCTGCACCAGGTACAGCAGCCCTGAGAGCATGCCACACCCAATAACCAAGTTCTCCTCAACTACTGACAGAACACATCGTTTCTATAGACCAAATTTTTGTTTTACCTTCCCATTTTGCTCCAACCAGTTCTTATATGCCTCGGCCCCTCAAACACTACCTGCTAGTGAGGGGACACTGGATCGGTCGGGCTAGATGCTAAAGAGAATGGGCTTATTTTTCCCGTGGTTAACTCTGGCCTCTGATGCCACGTCAGAGTGGTTGCAGATGCTGATCAATGTTCAAACAGACTGTGAATCAAAGCAGAAGATAGCAACATTGTCCATGCACAGGGAGGTTTGACTTGAGTGCCTTTGCTGCCAAACAATGTCACACATATCATCCGTCGTCCTTCTGATGGATTCAGTACGAGTTCTATTCGCTGTGCAAACAAGACTGGAGAGAGAGGACAAACCATGCCTGACTCCAGATGACGGGGAAGCTACCCTCTTAGGACCCAATGACTCAGACTGCACTATGGATCTCTGTGCAGAGCAGTTGGTTCCAATCTCTAATTCTTTCCCAAAACTCAATTTGGGAAGTTTGTTCAACATGTCTGTGTGATATCCTATTGAAGGCCTTCTCCTGGTCCAAGCTGTGCATGCAGGCACCCATCCCTTTGTAGGTGATGGGTATCCCTGAGCAGTGCAAGGCTATCATAATTTTTTTCTGCCTGCTACAGCAAAAGTTTATTCTGTGTGAATCATCTGTCCCAGAACAGATTTAACCCAGCCGGCAATGACCTTGGACAAGAATTTACAGTCCATGTTTAGCATTGAAATGTGGTCTCCATTTCCTGATGTCCTCTTTCTCCTTCTGCTTGTTGATAAGGGCAATCAACTTCCGGGCTTGAAGAATGAATTTTTTAGCTTACTCCAACTCCCCATCTCTTTGTCAACAATCCTGTCAATCAAGGGATACCCCAGGCACCTTCTAACTATGGTGAGAATTTCTACCTCCACCACCCTTCCAGATTGTGAATTCCAGAATCCAATACTCATTGGGTGACAAGAGTTTATCTTAGATGCTCTAATCCTTCTAGCTATCACTTAAGGTCTTTAATCTTATAAATTTATCTCTTCATTATTAATTCTCACAGTCAAGTCTTTCCTCTTCATCCTGCCAGGGCCTGTCATAATTTTGTAAACCTTTGTAGTGTAGAGCATGAAAACACACACACAAAGTTTTAGGAGCAGCTTCCTCAATTGTGCTATCGGATTTCTAAATGGACAACAAACTACTGTTCTTGCTCTCTTTTTGGACTACTTATTTAATTTAATTTTTAATATATTTCTTATGTAATTTATAATATTTTTATGCATTGCACTATACTGCTGCCACAAAACCACAAATTTCATGAACCATGCCAGTGAAATTTAACCTGATTCTGATTCTCTGCTAATTCTCCCTCATTAATCAAATAGGTGCAGTAGATATGAATTACTGTGTTACCTTACATCACTCGGAAGGAATGGCACTTTTACTTGGCAAGTGCCAAGTTACAGTCCAATCAGCTATTTAAAAACTAGCAGGATTGCAATATAATTTTTTTGTTTCACAGTTACACTGTGAAGTAAAAAAAAGGTTAAAAAAGAATATAAACACAATGCCATTGTAGCTTGCGTTTCGGTTCTGCAGACACACCCTAGAGGTTTGGCGTTTGACAGATTCTTTCAATTCATGTTACAACTCGTTTCACTTAACACTATACCTCCTTGTCCTCTCTGGGTAGCTCTGTGTTCCTCAGCCTCTGAGTAATCCACTCTTAATAACACTTTCCACCTCCTGCAGCCAAGAAAATCATTATCAGCCATACGATAAAGCCACATAGTTCTCTCATTCCAATGGGGTAGCTACTAGCAATTTACTTCTTATCAAACTATGAAAAAACATACTCCAAAGAATCTATTCTAGCTTTATCGTTGGCGTGTTTCGAAGTGCTTTACAGAAAGCAGTCTCCCTTCAGTTGTCTATTCTACCTGTGAGTCAAGCAATCTGTTCAGTTCCACTGGTGTGCTTTTTATTATTACACTGGAGATATTTTTTGCTCTGTATGTTGCATTTTTATGATCATATTGAACATCTCAACTGACTAGCTGCTTTCTCAAGCGTATGGTCTAAAGTTAAAACAATGGGTTCAGTCTCTGGAACTGTGCAATCTTCTCAGTCAAACACAGCTTCAGACTTTTGGATGAGATGTTAAACCAGGTCCCCATCTGTTCTCTAAGGTGGATGTTAAAGATCCATGGCACCATTTTGAGGAGGAGCAGGTGGAGCTTTGTCGGGGTCCTGAGTAATTGTAAATTCACACACGTCACTAAAAAATTCAGTGAAAAATTCACCTTCCTGTAGGAAAGAATATTGATGACTTGAAAGAAAACGTAAATTGGCAAATTGGTTTATTATTGTCACACGTACAGACTTAGAGTGAAAAACTTTATCTGCAAGCCAACCAATACAGAGCATTTCATTACAGCAATGCATTCAAGCAGTACAAGGGAAAACAGTAGCATAAAGCAAAATAAAGTGTTGCAGTTACAGAAAACGTGCTCTGCAGGCAAGCAATAAGGTACAAGGGCCATGATGAGATAGATTGTCAAGTCAAGAGTCCATCTTATTGCACTAGATGGGTGCAACTGGTGATGAATGTACTTGCCTGCAGTTAATGCTGGAGGCTTAAGTTGGATTTCTGCATCATTTTCTGGTATTGTCACGGTTCTACCTGTGAGATCTTGCTGAAATGTTTGTTATCAATCATATTTCCTGTTTCTAAGAGTTACAACCCCTCAAAGGAACTTCATTGGCTGTGAAGCAATACACTATGGCCACAACCATCCCTACTTTTAGTAGTATTTACATGAGGTGCAGCCTCAAGAAGACAACACCTATCATCGAAGATCCTCATCTTCTGAACTATGCCATCTTCTTGCGGCTACCATCGGCTGGAGGTCTAGAAGCCTGAAGTCCCACACCACCAGGCATTGCACTTTCCCCGTAACCATAACATTTTATTCTTGTTTTCCGTTGTACTACCGCAATGTGCTGATCAGAATCAGGTTTATTATCTCCAGCATGTGACATGAAATTTGTTAACTTAGCAGCAGCAGTTCAATGCAATACATAATCTAGCAGAGAGAGAGAGAGAGAGAGAGAGAGAGAGAGAGAGAGAGAGAGAGAAATAAATAAATCAATCAATTACAGTATATGTATATCGAATAGATTTTAAAAATGTGCAAAAGACAAAAATACTGTATATTAAAAAGAAAGTGAGGTAGTGTCCATAGGTTCAATGTCCATTTAGGAATCAGATGGCAGAGGGGAAGAAGCTGTTCCTGAATCACTCAGTGTGTGCCTTCAGCCTTCAGTACCTCCTTCCTGATGGTAACAGTAAGAAAAGGGCATGCCCTGGGTGCTGGAATTCTTAAATAATAGATGCTGCCTTTCTGAGACACCACACCCTGAAGACGTCCTGGGTACTTTGTAGGCTAGTACTCAAGATGGAGCTGACTAGATTTACAATCTTCTGCAACTTCTTTCAGTCCTGTGCAGTAGCACCCACCACCCCCCCCCCCCATACCAGACAGTGATGCAGCCTGTCAGAATGCTCTCCACAGTACATCTATTGAAGTTTTTGAGAGGATTTGTTGACATGCCAAATCTTCTCAAACTCCTAATGAAGTATAGCCGCTGTCTTGCTTTTTTTATAACTACATCGATATGTTGGGAACAGGTTAGATCCTCAGAGATCTTGACACCCAGGAACTTGAAACTGCTCACTCTCTCCACTTCTGATCCCTCTGTGAGGATTGGTATGTGTTCTTTCCTCATACCCTTCCTAAAGTCCACAATCAACTCTTTCGCCTTACTGACATTGAGTGCCAGGTTGTTGCTGCAGCACCACTCCACTAGTTGGCATATCTCACTCCTGTACACCCTCTCGTCACCACCTGAGATTCTACCAACAATGGTTGTATCATCAGCAAATTTATAGATGGTACTTCAGCTATGCTAGCTACACAGTCATGTGTATATAGAGAGTAGAGCAGTGGGCTAAGCACACACACCTGAGGTGCACCAGTGTTGATCGTCAGCGAGGAGAATTTGTTATCACTAATTCACACAGATAGTGGTCTTCTGGTTAGGAAATCAAGGATCCAATTGCAGAGGGAGGTACAAAGGCCCAGATTCTGAAACTTCTCAATCAAGATTGTGGAAATTTGTGAAGCGCAGAAACAAATATCATTGTGATGATTGTACGCTCTAGTATCTATTGTTTGGAGACAATAAAGTATTTGCATTTTTTTGTATTTTGTAAATGATGGTATTAAATGCTGAGCTATAGTCAATGAACAGCATCCTGACAAAGGTGTTTGTATTGTCCAGGCAGTCGAAAGCCGTGTGAAGAGCCATTGAGATTGTGTCTGCTGTTGACCTATTGTGGCGATAGGCAAATTGCAATGGGTTCAGGTCCTCACTGAGGCAGGAGTTCAGTCTAGTCATGAACAACCTCTCAAAGCATTTCATCACTGTCGATATGAATGATACCGGGCGATAGTCATTAAGGCAGATCACATTATTCTTCTTAGGCACTGGTAAAATTGTTCCCTTTTTGAAGCAAGTGGGAACTTCTGCCCATTGCAGTGAGAGATTGAAAATGTCCTTGAATACTCCTGCTAGTTGGCTGGCACAGGTTTTCAGAGCCTTATCAGGTACTCCATCAGGACCTTCCGCCTTGCAAGGGTTCACTCTCTTTAAAGACAGCCTCACATTGGCCTCTGAGACAGAGATCACAGGGTCATCAGGTGCAGCAGTGACCTTCACAGCTGTAGTTGTGTTCTCCCTTTCCAAGCGTGCATAGAAGGTGTTGAGTTCATCTGGTAGTGAAGCATCGCTGCCATTCATGCTATTGGGTTTCGCTTTGTAGAAAGTAATGTCCTGCAAGTCCTGCCAGAGTTGCTATACATCTGATGTCACCTCCGACCTCATTTAAAATGATCTCTTCACCCTTGAAATAGCCCTTCGCAAATCATGCCTGATTTTCTGGTAGATGTCTGGGTCACCAGACTTGAATGCCACAGATCTAGCCTCCAGCAGACAACGTCCCTCCTGGTTCATCCACTGCTTTGGGTTTGGGAACCCAAGTAAGTCTTTATGGGCAAACACTCATCCTCACAGGTGTTAATGAAGTTGGTAACAACTGCAGCATACTCATTCAGGCTCGAAGATGAATCCCTGAATACAGTCCAGTCCACTGATTCAACACTGATAGGGTGAAATGATCTGTATGGATAACATGCAAATTATAGTTTTTCCCCATACCTGAGTGTTTATATAATAGTAATAAACCAATTTACCAATTTACCATCCTGCAACCAAATGCAATGTTATTTAATACTTCCTGGATATATACTGTACAAAGAAGGGTTTGGGGTTATGGGGTTTTATTCGTTCTAATTGTATTTTTTGTATGATTGTTGTATAATTTATCTTTTTCTTATGAATATTGTGTCTTTAATGCTATGTGCCGATGATGGTTTTCATTGCACTTGCACAAACATGCATTTGTGCATATGACAAACTTGACTTCAACTTTGAGCACCTTGGGAGATTCTGAAATTGTGTTTGCCCTTGTGGAGTTGATGGAAAGTTGCTTAGCTGCACAAAGACATCTTGGTTATGGAAGAGGAAAAATAGAAGAATGTGGTGAAGTTCACACATCAGGTGGTAAAGAATCAGATTCAGCTTATCATCACTGAGTTATATGACAGGAAATTTCTTGTTTTGTAACCTCAGTATGATGCACAGACATGAAATCGCTAAAAAATGCAATAGTAAATAAATAGTGCACAAGTAAAGGAATAATGATGTCAGTCTCATGGGTTCATGAACTGTTCAGAAATCTGATGAAATGGAAGAAACTGTTTTTAAATAATTGAAGGCTGGTCTTTAGGCTCCCATACCTCCTTTACTATGATAGTAAGGAGAAGAAGGTACGTCCTGATTGGAGAGGGTAATTAGTGATAGATGCTGCCTTCTTGAGGCATACCTCTTAAAGAAGTCCTCAGTGGTGGGGAGTGTTGTGCCTATGATGGAGCTGTTGAGACTACAATTTTCTGCAGCCTCTTGCGATCTTGCATTGCAGCTTCCATTCCAGTCAGTAGTTTGACCTCACAGAATGCTCTCCACTGTAGAAACTTGCAGGAGTCTTTGGTAATGTATCAAATTTCCTGAAATTCCGAGTGAAATAAAACAACTGGTTGGCCTTCTCTTTGATGCATAAATGTGTTAGATCCTCGGAGATGGTGGCATTGTGACACAACGCAACCAGCCAGTCAATCTTGCTCCTGTACACTTCCTTGTCACCATCTGAGATCCATAAGTCATATGGCATGCTTGCCTTCAGCGGTCAGGGCACAGAATACTAGAAGCAAGTCATATTGTAGCTGTGTGAAACTTTAGATGGGCTGTGCAATTCTGATTGCTCCATTACAGTAAGGATGTGGAGTCTTTAAAAAGGGTGCAGGAGAGGTTTACCAGGGTGCTGTCCAGATTAGAGGGTATGAGCTATAAGGAGAGGTTAAACAACTTGGACTGTTTTCTCTGGAACATCAGAGGCTGAGGGAGTCCCGACTGAAGTTTACAAAATTAGGAGAGGAATAGATAGGTTATACAGTCAGAATCTTTTTCCTACAGTAAAAACTTTGAATACTAGAGGGCATGGTTTTAAGTTCCGAGGAGGGAGGTTTCAAGGAGATGTGCAGGGCAGGCACCCTACCGAGAGGGTGATAGGTGCCTGAAAAGGGTTGCCAGCTCCTGTGGTGGAAGCAGCTTTCCTTCAGAAGCTTTAGCTTGTTCTGATGTAGGGGTTGGTAGGTAACTTAGTGCTGTGAAGTACTCCAAACGTTGTAGGGGTTAAGAACATTGGCGGGCTTTGAAATGTATGTGAGATAGAACACGTTTCAGAGAAATAAGTGGGACTGATTTTATCTGGCATGGATTTAACAAGCCAAATGATCTATTTCTGTGTCATAAGAATGTATGGAACCTGAATATGGGACATTGAATGCTGACTTCTGTACATCCCCAGCTCTGTCAGCGCAAACTCCGCACATCACTCTGTTTCTCAGGTTTCTCCTGTTGCTTATGTGTGGGCGGGAGAGCTAGTGGGGGGGAGGGGATGCTTTGGAGTCCTGACATTTAACCGTCATTCATTCTTTGGGGCACTCCTCTGTTTTCATGGATGGCTGCAATGAAAAAGAATTTCTGGATGTATATTTTATACATTTCCCTGACATTAAATGTACCTTTGGAACCTATTTCCCACCATTTAGATGAATGCTTAAGGTAGATCCATGATTGTCTTTGGGATAAGAAAGCAAACATTGAAGTGAAGGGCAGCTGTGTTCCATTTGGCCCCTCAGCTCTGCTGCACTATTCAGTATGATCACCGTTGATCACTGAAATGCAGTTCCCCGTCCCTCCTTAATCTCAAATGTATGCTTCCCAATTCTAGGCACACAGATTAGTAAAGATTGATTGCCATTCTGTCTTTCTCTTTATCTGTCTGACTGATTATCATCCACCTAATTATGAATTGATATATCAATCTGTCTCTGTCTAGTTGTCTCTCAGTCTTACATACTGGTGCTTTGCTGTCCCTATCACTGTTTTGCTTCATCACAATCTCTCCCAAGAACAGTTCCTGCCAATCACGCTCCCTCCTCATCACTGTCTCTCCCCACTCAATCTCTCTCCATCACAAACCTCATGAACTTCCTACACCCCAACGTGCTTTCAGGTTTGCACTATTGCAGTCCCACACAACAATTAATCTTCTGCTAATTATTTCATATATTTCTTTCCACAACAGTCTTCAGTAAACACAAGGAAATCTGCAGATGCTGGAAATTCAAGCAACACACACAAAATGCTGGTGGAACTCAGCTGGTCAGGCAGCATCTATAGGGAGAAGCACTGTCAACGTTTTGGGCCGAAACCCTTCATTAGGACAAACTAAAATGAAAAACAGTAAGAGATCTGAAAGTAGGAAGGGAAAATGCAAAATGATAGGAGAAGACCGGAGGGGGTGGGGTGAAGCTGAGAGCTGGAAAGGTGATTGGCAAAAGGGATATGGAGCTAGAGAAGGGAAAGGATCATGGGATGGGAGGCCTAGGGAGAAAGAAAGGGGGGGAACACCAGAGGGAGATGGAAAACAGGCAGAGTGATAGGCAGAAAGAGATAAAAAAGGAGGGGGGAAAGCTAAAAGCTAAAAAGCTAAAAGGATGGGGTAATAAGGGGAGGAGGGGCATTAACGGAAGTTGGAGAAGTCAATGTGCATGCCAGCAGGTTGGAGGCTACCCAGCCGGTATATAAGGTGTTGTTCCTCCAACCTGAGTGTGGCTTCATCTTGACAGTCGAGGAGGCCATGGAAAGACATATCAGAATGAGATTCAGTAAGTGGTTTTGCAGGAGAAACAGCTCTCACACATCTATCCACATAAACACACAACACACTTATCATAAACGTACATTGAAACAAATACTCACATAGACCTATACAAGCACTCACTTACACACACACACACACGCACGCACACACACACATGCGCACGCGTCAAATGAACAGCACACTGATGACGTTTCTTCATATGGTGACAAAACATTTGCAAATGGATTACCAAGATCGGAGAACAACTTAACCCAACCATACCAGGAAAACACTAACATGCACAGCACTTCTACACTCAATCACACACAGACTCAATGGGCTGAGTGGCTTAATTCCACTCCTATGTCTTATGGTCTCTTGATCATCCACACACAGAACAGGTAGACTGCCAACAGATGGATATAGGCAGGCAGACAGAGAGGTAAGATAGATGCAAAGTAATTAATATAAGTAGACTGACATAGAGATAGATAGATAAATAGTTGGTAGATAGGTAAGCATAGTTAGACAGATGATAAATAAATGCATAGGTAGGCAGACAGATAGATATGGACAGGTGCAGATAGACTGATCTTTGTAGTCACAGCAGTAACACATGCTATGGATATACGTACATAACATGATTTTGCATTGTAAAATATCTGTGGTCCAATCAGAATTTGATAAAGGCAAGGAGGTTAGAAATCCCTTCTTGAGCGTTGGACTGACTACTGTGTCCATGCTGCATGCTATAAATTAAGGAGCCTCTGGGCCTATTAGGAGCTACACAGAGTCTTCTGGAACATTTCACTGAAAGAAGAAAATAGCATTAAGTTCCTTACAGACAGATAGACAGACATATTTTATTGATCCCGAGGGGAAATTAGATTTCGTTACAGCCACACAACCAAGAATAGTGAAGAAATATAGCAATATAAAACCATAAATAATTAAATAATAATAATAAGTAAATTATTCCAAGTGGAAATAAGTCCAGGACCAGCCTATTGGCTCAGGGTGTCTGACACTCCGAGGGAGGAGTTGTAAAGTTTGATGGCCACAGGTAGGAATGACTTCCTATGATGCTCAGTGTTGCATCTCGGTGGAATGAGTCTCTGGCTGAACGTACTCCTGTGCCTAACCAGTACATTTTGGAGTGGATGGGAGTCATTGTCCAAGATGGCATGCAACTTGGACAGCATCCTCTTTTCAGACACCACCGTCAGAGAGTCCAGTTCCACCCCACAACATCACTAGCCTTACGAATGCAATTGCTGATTCTGTTAGTGTCTGCTACCCTCAGCCTGCTGCCCCTGCACACAACAGCAAACATGATAGCACTGGCCACCACAGCCTCGTAGAACATCCTCAGCATCGTCCGGCAGATGTTAAAGGACTTCAGTCTCCTCAGGAAATAGAGACAGCAGAAAATATCCTGAACATTTATTATTGGTGTTTAGTTGTAAAAGGGCTTTTGACACAGAGGAGCCATTTTTACCAATCAGAACTGTTGTGAACAAGGATCTCTGGTTGAAGTCATTGTGAGGGTCTCAGGGTAGCAGAGGTAGTGAAAGCAGGTTCCACAGATACTGGATTACAGACACTGAACTGGATTAGATAAACATTTGGTAAGGAACCAAATTTGCAGATTTGTGGTGAAGAGTAGCATGAGATCTTTTTCAAAGACTTGGCACTGGTATAAATAGTCAAAATTGTGTATCACATTGTCTGCATTCTCCAAACTACAACTGATGAAATGCTTTTATGGGGCAACTTTCTGAAGTTCCTTCACATAGAGCACAGAATCAGAGAGACCTAGGTTTTTTGAAGATTTTTAAAGGTTATTTTTATTTGTGATATGTACATTGAAATGGCAAAACATACAATAAAATGCATTATTTTGTGTCCACCGCTAAGACGATCTGAGGACTGTGACTTCAGCTCAGCATTCAATATGAGCATCCCTCAGAAGCTAGTGGATAAACAGTCCTTGTTAGGTCTCAACAACTCTCTCTATAACTGGATCCTGGACTTCCTAACAGAAAGACTACAACCAGTCTGAATGGCAGAAACATCTCTAGCTCCATCATGCTGAGCACTGGTGCTCCCCAGGACTGTGTGCTCTGCTCACTGCTGATGCATAGCTGCATTGCTAGATCCAGATCAAACTGAATCATCGAGTCACTGATGACACAACTGTGCTTTGGCCTCATCAACGATGATGACAAGGGTATACAGAAAGGAGGTAGAACAGATGGTGGAATGGTGCAAGCACAGCAGCTTGAATTTCAAAATAGATAAGACCAAAGAAATGTTTGTGAAATTTAAGGAGATGCTGGCTGACCACTCTTCACTGCACATATAAGGCTCATCCAGGGAGAGAGCTAAGAGCACCAAGTTTCTGGGATCTCACCTGGTCCCTCAGCACTACCTCTTTAGTCAAGAAATCAGATGTATTTCCACTTCCTGAGGAGACTGAGGTGAGTGAGGCTACCACCCATCCCTACCACCATTTTAATCAACTTTCACATCGAGTTGTTCTGACCAGCTGCATCACTGACTGGTATGGGAGTTGCAAAGCATCTGACTGCAAGTCTCTAATAAAGATTGTGAGGATTGCTGAGAGAATCATTGGGGTCTTTCTTCCACCCAGTAGAAACATATATCAAGAGGGCTGCATATATGGGGTCCTTAGCATTGTCAGTCCCATCCATCCAACAATCTCTTTGATCTCCTTGCATCAGACAGGAAGTATTGTAACATTAGGACAAGAATTGTTAGGAAGGGAAACAGCTTCTTTCCCCAGGCCATAAGACTGCTGAACTTCCTGCTGTCATCCAGTTTTCATCACATATGAAGCACCGGTGGCATTATACCACTTACTTTTTAATGTGTATCGTATATGCACCTTATTATTTGTTCATTTATTTGTGGTACTAATACTTTATGTGTGTGTTATACATACTGAGTGGAACTCCTTATTCCGGAGGAATGTTGTCTCATTTGGCGGTATTAATGTATATGGTTGAATGACAATAAACTTGAACACACATAAAGTAATATTACAAATAAATTTAACAAATAATAAGGATCTTGCATTATTTTAATTTAACTTTTTAATATAGTTATATATTTACTGTAATTGACTGAATTTACTTTTCTCTATTTTATCATGTATTGCACTGTACTACTGCTGCTAAATTAACAAGTTTCACCACATATGCCAGTGATATTGATTCTGATTCTGATCAAAACCAAACCAAGTCTGAGTTGAATATGTTTTTGATGTCCATGTTGGGTGGGTTTATTGGCCAGTTTAATTTGTGTGGGCAGTAGAATATGGCAGAAGCTGATGGGAATGTGGGTAAGAGGTGCCTGTTAGCTCAGACTATATGGCCACAGGCAATATTCCATGTTGTATGACTCAATAACACAGAGGTGTTCACAGAAACATGACTATTGCATGCCGATAGATCAAGTACTGTATTTGTGGGAATAATCAGCACATCACTCTGATCTGTGTTTCGACAAACTGTGATGTGAGCTGGTAGGTTTAATCAGAACGTACATCTACCCTGAGCCTCACATACATACAGTGGTCAAATCACCAGGCTCTGCAGAGACATCAAGCTGCTGGAGGAACTCTGTGGTCAAACTGCATCTGTAGCACTGAAGAACTTGTTGATCTTTCAGGACTGGAGAGGGAAGATGGCCATAATAGAAGAAAAGGGGAGTGGTGAGACAGGAGTCAGAGTTGGACTGAAGAGAGATACAAGATAATAGAGAGATTGAGCCAGGTAGTGGAGGGGAGTTGGGAGACAGTGGCAGGTGAATGATAGATGGAGGCAGATGATGGGAGAGAGAAAAAAAATAAGGAGAGGCAGTTGAAGTAAGGTTGCAGGAAGGGAACAGCGAAGGTCGGAGGCAGATGTTGAAGAAAGATAAACTGGAGCACAAGGGCAACAAGTCTGTAGAGACAACCTTTATCTTATGATATCTCTGGAGCCAGAGCTACAGCTGTTCTAGGAGAGAGACCACTAGCATTACCAGACCAACTAGAGGTAGATTGCATGTACTGTACACTGAGCCTCATCAGTGACTCCCCAGCACCCATTTCTGATTCTAAGTATACCTTTGTTACCGCCAGAAGATTGTTCAAATGCACTCCTGTTAAGTTGGGTTCTGTGTCCTACTTCATAATGAGTCCCTTTTATTTTTAATCTCTCTGCTTGCTTATCCATCCTGGGCCCTGTGTTAAGTAACACCTTAGTTTTAAATTGAACTCTTGTTTTTCAAATTCTTCCACAATTGCAAACCCTATCATTTCCTCTAACAGCATCACGCCTTCAGCAATTTCCACCACTGTGGTGAACTACTTATACCTGTCTGGACACGCCCCCTGCTGACTGCTCCTGTGGCTCCTCCCACAGACCCCTGTATAAAGGTGATCAAGGCCTGAGTCCTGCCTCTCAGTCTCCAGGATGTAGTATGGTGGTCACTCACTGCTTGTTCCTTCCTTCTTCCAGTCAATAAAAGCCGATATCTCGCCTTCACGTCTCAGAGTGAGTTATTGATGGTGCATCAACCACTAATTTTAGCCTCTCAAAGGAGCCTGATTTTTATCCCTCAGTCATTGACATAACTTCACCATCATTTTGAGGTATCTCAATCGCCTCCCTTCGCTCCCTCTTTTATTTACCTTAAGATTCTCTGTAACCTGCTTTCTGACCAGCCTTCTGTTGTCTGACTTTATGTTCCTCTTTCCCACCACCGAGTTCTGAATTTGTTTGCTATTTTAGAAGGAATCTCAATGCCAGAATTCAGAAAAAAATTATTACAGCTACAGAGAAGGTCAGTGCAGGTAGACGACTAGATTCATGGCAATGATGAGGTAGATTATGAGAATAAGAGAGCACAATTGATTTACAGCACCAGCAATCAAGAATGGGGGTTTGATTCATGCCATTGTCTCTAAGGAGGAGTATATTCACCCTGTGACCGCATGGGTTTCCTCTGGGTGCTTTTCTTTCATTCCACATTCAAAAGACATAGGGGTTGGGGTTAGTGAGTTGTGGGCAAGCTATGTTAGTGCCAGAAGCATGGTGACACTTGTGGGATGCCCCACACAATCCGCCAACTGTGCAAACAGACACATTTCACTGTAGGTTTCAATGTCCGAGTGACAAATAAACCAATCTTTCTTTACCAAAGAAGGGAACCATTCAGTAGTCTTATAACAGCAGGTACAGAAACCATCTTTGAGCCAGGTGGTAGAGGTTTCCAGGCTTTTTCATCTCTTGACCAGTGAGAGGAGGGAGGAAAAAGAAAGAGATGAATGGTGTTGAGGAGGGCCAATGAGCAAGAACAGTTTCTTGATGCCTTTCCCTGCCTAATTAGAGTGGTACAGAATTGAGTTATCCTACATTCAATGATGAGAAAACCCAAAGCAACGCAGACAATGCGACAATGCTGGAGGAAATCAGCATGCGAGGCTACATCTCATTTCGTGTGTGATGCATCCCACACTCAATGGCTGCTTTCGACGGGCTTGAAGTATCAGTGGATGTCAGATCATTTAATAGAGTATTGTTGAACAAGCGTCAATAGAAGTGATTGCCTGACAATTTCCAAAGCAGCTCTCCTACATGGCCACCTGTGGTGAAGCAAGCTGACTGTGCTCTTGAGAGACAATGGTGTCTGATTACTGTGGGCAAGTTACAGTTACATGTAAGGAGGTTTCTTTTCCTACAATGGCTCTCACTTTAACTTAACAATATTTGTGTGAAATTATATGTTCAGGGTGTCCATAATGGAGGAGGGGTGAATGACTGGTAAATGGAAGTTCTATAGTTGTTGTACACTTTACCCCTCCCCCCACCTTCGTATTCTTGCTTCTTCTGCCTTCCTTTCCAATTCTCAGCCTACAGCATTGATGATTTACTGTATACCTCTTCATAGATTCTGCCTGAAGTGCTGAGTTATTATGTGCATTACTCAGGATTTCCAGCATCTGCAGAATCTCTTGTGTTTGTAAAATTAAATCACTCCTTTCTAACAAGTACAAACTTCTACACTGCTTTACACAAATTACACATCAATGGTCTGACATTGAAAGTGTAGTATCATCAAAGGAATTACAACTCAGGATTATAGGTTATGTTATAGGTTGTCCAACAGCATCATGAGACTTGTCAGAAGTTGCTTTTTGCATGGATTGCAGGGATACTGCAAGCAGTGTGACTGCAAAGTGGAGCTTCGGGCTTGCCTCCAAAGTCTTCATTCCAATTGCTAGGATCAAATCAACGCGGTGGAATAGAAAGCAACTTTTCATCTGAGAGCGAAACCTTGAACCCTCTTCCAATCTGCATGAATGGCGTGCACAAAATCCTGGAAGAACTCAGTAGTCCAGGTTGCATCTTTGGAATGGAATAAAGAGTTGATGTTTTGGGCCAAGATCCTTCAACAGAACTGGAAAGGAAGGGGGAAGAAGCCAGAATAAGAAAGTGGAGGAGAGGAAGGAATACAGTTTGGATGATGATTGGTGAAGCCACTTGAGGAGGAAGGTAGGTAAATGGGAGAGATAGGATGAGATGAGAAGCATGGATTTGATGGGATGAAGGTAAAGGGCTTTACTTTACTCTTTTTTTCTTTTTTCTATCCTCTGTATTTGCAAAGTTTGTTGTCTTTTGCATATTGGTTGTTTGTCTATTCTGTTGAGTGCAGTTCTTCATTGATTTTATTGTGTTTCTTGTATTTACTGTGTATGCCTGCGAGAAAACAAATCTCAGTGTTGTATATGGTGACGTACATGTACCTTGATAATAAATTACTTTGAACTTTGAACTGAAGAAGAAGGAATCTCTAAGGAGAAGAGAGAGAACCATGGGAAAGAGGACGTGCACTAGAGGGAGGTGATATGTGAATAAGGAGAAGAGAAAGGGTCAGAGGGGAGCCAGGAAATGGAAATGGAGAGATGGAGTTGAGGGAAGTAAGCACCAGAAGTTGGAGAAATAGATGTTCATGTCATCAGGTTGGCGCCCAAATTGAATATGAATTGTTGTTCCTCCAACCTGAGAGTGGCTACAGTTTGTAAAGTGAATGGTTTGCCTATTTAGGTACTTTTTTATTGTTAGCTACATGATGTAAGATGTTTTGCCATAGTTAGTATATTATCACCTCCTTGTAATCGTTGCCTACTCCAGAGATTAAATTAAATGAGAAAGAATTAATCCAGCCTTTCTTACATCTGTGTATCCATCTGCAATCAGAATACTGTGTGCACAAAATATGACACCTCATTTAAAAAGCATGCCAGCCCAATGATTAGTCAATCAATCGACCATTTTATCAGCTACAGCTGTCGTGGATTAAACTCCATTATATTTGTTCATAAACAATCAAGTTTCAGGTTGCATTATTGATGTAGGAAAATGTCTGATAACATACTGCAATAAATCTTTCGGACAACAAAGTTTTGAGAAGCATCTTTAAAAAGCTGGAATTTCAATGGGTAGAAAATAATGGTGTTGAGGTCTGATATTGACTTCAGGCAGATAGGACTTAACATCAGTGGGGTGCGTAATGACACTGAAAAGGAGAATATCCTGCAGATTAACTCTGTTATGGTCCTGATTGAGGGCTGTTGTCATGGAACCACTAACCATGAACAAACCATAAATCTCTCAGGTGGATACATAAAAACCCCACAGTACAAAATAAAAAGGAGGACATTCAATACTTATCTCTTAACTACCATCATCAAATTCAAAGAGCTGGCTAAATATTTCACTGTTTTATGAGATCTCTCTTGAATATTAATTGGCTGCCACATTTGTCACGTACAATAACAACTCTAAAGAGTTTTATTGCTGCAACATTTTATTGCTTTTGAACAGAGAGACCTAGGAGAACGAGAACATTGATCCCTGGAAGTGCTGTTACAGGTAGACAGGGGGGTGATGAAGGCCTTTGGTGTGCTGGCTTTCTTTGGTCAGGCCATTGTGTGTCAAAATTGGGATGTTGTGGCGGCTCATTTCCTAGCGTATTCGAACCGACTCACAATTAGATAGCCTACGGGGGTTTGCGAGCACAGAGCTTTGGAGCCTCTTCGCCATGGGGGGCCGGTTGACAGAGGCTTAAAAGTGAGGCTGAAGTTTTCGAATAAAGTTTTTTCCTTCGACTGCAGTTACCGACTCCGTGTCGTAATTTTAGCGCTGCGTGTAGCACACCGCTACAATTGGTGACCCCGACGGTCCAAACGATTTTTGGACCAGAAATGACCGACGCCGCCTCTGTTCATGCGGTTTCGTTGAAACTGCCGGGTTTCTGGACACAGCGCCCGGACCTATGGTTCCAGCAAGCCGAAGCCCAATTCCACGTTCGCCGGATCACCTCAGAAGACACCCGCTACTACTACGTGGTGGGCTCCCTCGACCAGGACACAGCTGCCCAGGTCGCGGAGTTCGTACAGTCGCCCCCGGCAGACGGCAAGTACACGGAATTCAAAGCCCTGCTCCTCAGGACTTTCGGACTCTCACGGCGCGAGCGGGCTGCCCGTTTACTGCACCTGGATGGCTTGGGCGACAGACCTCCATCGGCTTTAATGAATGAGATGTTGTCTCTGGCCGAGGGACACACAGGCCTCATGTTTGAGCAGGCATTCCTGGAGCAGCTGCCCGAGGACATACGCCTGCTGCTGTCCGACGCGGATTTCAGTGACCCCCGGAAGGTGGCAGCCCGGGCGGACTTGCTGTGGAACGCCAAAAAGGTGAGCGGGGCGTCCATCGCGCAGATCTCCCAGCCACGCTCCCGGCAGCAAACCAGTCCAGGCCCGGCCGCAGAGCCCACTAACCCCCGGCCCAATGAACACTGGTGCTTCTACCACCAGCGGTGGGGCGCAGAAGCCCGCCGTTGCCGCCCGCCCTGCAAGTTCCCGGGAAACGCCAGGGCCAGCCGCTGCTGATGGCTACGGCGGCTGGCCATCGGGATAGCCTCCTGTATGTGTGGGATAGAAGGTCGGGACGCCGGTTTTTGGTCGATACTGGGGCTGAGATCAGCGTTTTACCTCTGACGAGTTACGACACCCGCAGCAGGGCACCGGGTCCCCCCCTGAGGGCCGTGAATGGCAGCACAGTAAGGACCTATGGCACCCGTCAGGTGCAGCTACTGTTCGGCCCCAGCCAGTTCACGTGGGACTTCACACTGGCCGCCGTAGCCCAACCGCTTCTGGGTGCGGATTTTTTGCGAGCTCACAGCCTGCTGGTTGACCTGCCCAGGAAGAGACTGGTACACGCCGAGACCTTTCAGACGTTCTCCCTGGGCGCGGCCCAGTTGCCAGCCCCTCACCTCGGCTCCATCACGCTGTCCGACAACGACTTCACCAGGGTCCTGGCGGAGTTCCCATCGGTTCTGGCACCGCAGTTCACAGCAGCCATGCCCAGGCACGGCGTACAGCACCACATCCCGACACAGGGACCACCCCTCCATGCCCGTGCTCGGCGGCTTCCCCCGGACAAGCTCCGACTGGCGAAGGAGGAGTTCCAGAGAACGGAGGAATTGGGGATCATCCGGCGGTCCGACAGCCCCTGGGCTTCCCCCCTGCACATGGTGCCCAAAGCGACGGGGGGCTGGAGACCGTGCGGCGACTACCGCAGGCTGAACGAGGCTACCACACCGGACCGCTACCCTGTGCCGCACATTCAGGACTTTGCGGCAAACCTGCACGGCGCCCGGATCTTCTCCAAGGTCGACCTTGTCCGAGGGTACCATCAAATCCCGATGCATCCTGACGACGTCCCCAAAACGGCTCTCGTCACCCCGTTTGGCCTCTTCGAGTTCCTCCGCATGCCGTTCGGCCTGAAGAATGCCGCACAGACGTTCCAGCGGTTAATGAACGCGGTGGGACGGGACCTGGACTTCGCGTTCATCTATTTGGATGACATCCTCATAGCCAGCGGCAGTCGTCAGGAGCATCTGTCCCACCTCCGTCAACTCTGCGCCCGACTGAGTGAGTACGGTCTTACAATCAACCCTGCCAAATGCCAGTTCGGACTTGATACCATTGACTTCCTGGGCCACAGGATTACTAAAGACGGGGCAACCCCTCTGCCCACTAAGGTAGATGCGGTCCGCCACTTCCCCCGACCCACCACGATCAAAGGCCTTCAGGAATTCGTAGGTATGGTCAATTTCTACCGCCGCTTCCTCCCTTCAGCTGCCCGGATCATGCGCCCCCTGTTCGCCCTGATGTCGGGTCAGAGCAAGGACATTACCTGGGACGAGGAGTCCGCCGCCGCTTTCGTTCAAACGAAGGAAGCTTTGGCTGACGCCGCAATGCTAGTACATCCCAGAATGGACACCCCTACCGCCCTCACAGTGGACGCATCAAACACGGCAGTCGGTGGGGTGCTGGAGCAGCTCATCGCAGGTCGCTGGCAACCCCTGGCGTTTTTCAGCAAACACCTGCGGCCACCCGAGCTCAAGTACAGTGCTTTTGACCGGGAACTGTTGGCGCTCTACCTGGCAATCCGGCATTTCAGGTACTTCCTAGAAGGTCGGCCCTTCACCGCGTTCACGGACCACAAACCGCTTACCTTTGCGTTTACGAAAGCATCCGACCCCTGGTCATCCCGCCAGCAACGCCACCTGTCCTACATCTCTGAATACACAACGGATGTCCGGCACGTCTCGGGTAAGGACAATGTCGTGGCGGATGCGCTCTCTCGCCCTACCGTTCATGCCCTTTCCCAAGGGGTAGACTTTGAGGCACTGGCAGAGGCACAGCAGGTAGATGAGGAGATTCCGAGTTACAGGACTGCAGTCTCTGGTTTGCAGCTCCAGGACCTCCCCGTGGGCCCAGGTGAGAGGACCCTACTCTGTGACGTCGCCACCGGCCGGCCCCGTCCGGTCGTCCCCGCAGCCTGGCGGCGACGTGTTTTCGACTCCATTCATAACTTGGCGCATCCCTCCATCCGGACAACTGTCCGGATGGTTTCCAGCAGGTTCGTTTGGCACGGTCTCCGCAAACAGGTCAGTGAATGGGCCAGAACGTGCATGCACTGCCAGACAGCCAAGGTTCAGCGGCACACCAAAGCCCCACCGCAGCAGTTCCATCCCGCCCACCGGCGTTTCGACCACATTCATGTGGATATCGTGGGCCCCCTGCCAGTGTCGCGCAGAGCGCGTTACCTCCTGACTATCGTGGACCGGTTCACAAGATGGCCAGAGGCGGTCCCGCTCACCGACACCACCTCCGAATCTTGCGCCCGAGCCCTGATCGCCACCTGGATATCCCGCTTTGGTGTACCAGCCCACATTACCTCCGACAGAGGCGCCCAGTTCACCTCCAGCCTGTGGTCAGCTATGGCCAGCCTTTTGGGGACTCAGCTGCACCACACCACTGCCTACCACCCACAGTCGAACGGGCTAGTGGAGCGTTTCCACCGTCACCTGAAGTCGGCCCTCATGGCCCACCTGCGAGGAGCCAACTGGGCGGACGAGCTTCCCTGGGTCCTTCTCGGCATCCGCACAGCGCCCAAGGACGACCTGCACGCCTCGTCGGCCGAGTTGGTATACGGCGCGCCCCTGGCCGTCCCCGGGGAGTTCCTACCAGCCCCGAGGGGGCAAGAGGAAGAACCCGCTGCAGTCCTGGGCAGACTTCGCGAGAAGCTCGGTAACCTGGCCCCCATACCCACTTCACAGCATGGGCGGCACCCGACCTGCGTACCCAAAGACCTACGGAACTGTAAGTTTGTGTTTGTACGAAGGGGCGGGCATCGGCCACCGCTGCAGCGGCCATACGAGGGGCCGTTTACGGTGCTCCGGAACAACGGGTCCACGTTCGTGCTGGACGTTGGGGGGAAGGAGGAGGTTTTCACGGTGGACCGCCTCAAGCCGGCCCATGTGGACCTGGCGCAACCGACCGAGTTTCCGGCGCCTCGGCGCAGAGGCCGACCTCCCAAGCAGGTTCTGGCCCAGGCTGTGGACATTGGGGGGTGTATCGCCGGTTCTGGGGGGGGGGGTTATGTGGCGGCTCATTTCCTAGCGTATTCGAACCGACTCACAATTAGATAGCCTACGGGGGTTTGCGAGCACAGAGCTTTGGAGCCTCTTCGCCATGGGGGGCCGGTTGACAGAGGCTTAAAAGTGAGGCTGAAGTTTTCGAATAAAGTTTTTTCCTTCGACTGCAGTTACCGACTCCGTGTCGTAATTTTAGCGCTGCGTGTAGCACACTGCTACAATGTCATGTTACAGTTTTTCAGGATGTTGCTGAAGGAATATTGTTTTCAGTCTTGGTCACCCTGCTATGAAGTCATTAAGCTGGAAATAGTCCAGAGATTTATAAGGCTGTTGCCAGGACTTGAAGAGCTGAGTTATAGAAGGAGGTTGAGCAGGTTGGGATTTCTTTCATTGGAGTGTAGAAGAATGAAGGGTGATCTTATAGAGGTGTATAAAAATTATGAGAGGCATATAGGGTCAATGCTCTCAGTTTGTTTCCTTGAGGTGGAGAATCAACAACAAGAGGACAGAGGTGAGAAGGGAGAAAGTTATTAGGAACCTGAGGGGCAACCTTCTCACCCAGAAAATGGTTAGTACATGGAATGAACTGCCAGAGGAGCTGGTTGAGACAGGTACATTAACAGAATATGAAAGATAATTGGACAGGTAAATGGATAGGAAAGGTTTAGAGAAATTTGAACCAAGTGTGGGTAAATTGAACAAGCTTAGATGGGAAACTTAGTCAGCATGGATCAGTTAGGCCAAAGGCCTGTTTCCATGCTGTATGACTCCAAAACTCCATAAAGCACTTGGGGATTTCCTGATCCCATGCACAATTTCCAATTTCCCATCCTCCAGTTCTTCGTAAGATGCATGTGAAGTTAATTAGATCCAGTACTCTAAGCTATCACCGAGAGTAGGTTAGGTCTGGGCAGATACCCTACATCTGAGAGTATCTAACCTTAGCCCTTGTCCATGCTATTTTGATTGTGATCTTCCTTAATATGTGAACTTAATGGGACTCAAGGGATATGGTTTAATGGAGGAGGGTGGTGCTAACATAAAGAATGACTGAAAAAAGTCAGGAGGTGCAGAGTGGACTGCTCTGCTTTTCTTTATCTCTGCAGTTATTAAATTATTTTATTTATTCATGTAACCAGGTGATTGAAAGAAGTGTGGGTAGAATGGGGAAACATTCCTCTGGCTACCATTCCACTCATGTCTTCATACTTGCATTCTTAGCAAGGCTGACCATCCTGCAGGTCTATAGAAACCATCCCAAAACACTGAAGTACATTATGGTCATTGTTACAGCAGCCAACTTACACATAGCAAGCTCCCTGAAACAAAAATGTGGTCATGACAAATTAATCTGCAACTAGTGATATCGACAAAGGAATAGACTGAGGATTGAATAGACTGAGGATTGTGGGCATGTTATGTGTGGCTACATCCAGGACGTCCTCTGATGTGCTGGTTCAGAATCAGGTTTAATATCACTGGTAGCAGCAGTACATTGCCATACATTATAATAAAAAACTGTAAATTACAGAATGTGTGTGTGTATGTATATATATATATATATATATATATATATATATATATATACACACACATTAGAAGTTAAATTAAATAGTAGTACAAAAAGAGAAAAAATAGCGAGTTGTTAATGCTAATAACACATTCACTGTAAGTTTTGATGTATATATAATAAATAATTTTGAATCTTTAATCTTGAATAAACAGTGGTGAGGACACTATGGTGAATTCCCTGTTCCTCTTCTGATTTAGATCTGCTAGGATTCAAGGCGTTTTTCCAATTAAGAAATTTGTCTGTATATGGTGAGAGCATGTTTGCCAGCTCAAGTAAAGATTGTTGGATTTTTTTTTTAAGGTTAGCTTTATCTTTCAGGCGTACGTCACAACATTGAAACATTCAGTGAGATGCAACATTTGCGCCGATGTCCAAGATAGCCTGCAAGTGTTACTATGCTTCTGCTGCCAACATAACATGCCCACAAATTAGTGACCCCTAACCCGTATGTCTTTGCATGTGGGAGGAAACCCTCTTGGACGCAGGACAAATGTATAAATTCCTTACAGGCCTAGCAGGAATTGACCCCCCATTACTGATCATTGGCACTTTAATAGTATTATGCCAGCTACTAAGTTTTCCTGTTGATCAATTTAGTCATCAAAGAACTGTAACTCACTGAGATTGATAATATGTGCACAACATAAATATTCTCCACTTACACTTCCAAGCCAAGTGCTCCACACCACCATTCAGAGCCTTAAGCAGTCTTTCCAGGTGACGCAGTCATTCTCATTCATCAGTGAATCCATCAGTGTCACTTATAGCATCCGGTGCTCAAATTGTAGCCTCCCCTGCGTCAGCAAGACCCAACTTGGCACATTCAGGGACCATTTTGTCACTCACGTTCAGTCTGTCTGCCATACGAACCACGATAAGCTGGTGGCCAACCATATTGATTGCATTTCCCATGCTACATTGAATGACTGTCTACTTGTCCTACAGTCAAGTTGAGGCTAGACACAGATTAGAGGAACAGCACCTTAAATTCTGTTTTGATATTCTCTAATTTGAGGGCATAAAAATTGAATTCTCTAACTTCTAGTAACCACTTTCCTTAGTCTGCTTTTTCCCCTTCTCTGTCCTCTCCTCCATTTTCTCGAACAGCCCATCATTCACACAGTCCTTCTTCCAGTTCAACTGCTCTTGTTTATTCTTTTATTCCATGGTTCATTTTCCTGTCCTATCAGATTCCACCTTCTACAGCCCCTTATCACTTCCATCTCGTTTTGGATCACTCCCACTCTTCCTCCTCCCTCACCCGCCTATCACTCTCTTACCTGTCTGCTCTTGCTCCATCCCTTCCCCACCCTTGCAACTGTTTATCTCAGGCCTTACAAAGGGTCTGTGCTCAAATTGTTGACTGCCTATTTCCTTCCATAGATGCTGTCTGATCCACTGAGTTCTTCAAATTTTGTGTGTATCTTCCACCAACATTATTTTCTGGGGGAAAGAAACAACTTTTACCTAGGAAAAGTATATTATATTTGCACTTTAAATTGACTGTTTCAGGAGTAAATTGGATTTGTTGTAATTCATAAGCTCTTCCCTATCTACAATTCATTATCTGCCCAGTGCTTACTCTGATAGCATTAAGTAAAATCTGTCCACTTCTCCTCCCAGTCACCATTGGATGTGGACAGACTGGGAAAGGAAAGAGAATGTTATCTCCCTCAGGCTGTCTATTTATTCAGCACCTGGCAACTGGCTGAGCAGAACATCACAAAAATGACTAATTAAAACAACACCATCCACATTAATGAGCTTCCAATCTGTTTAACAGCTTTTAACCATCCCTGATAATGTAAGATTCTCACAAATTGGCAGAATGTTCTTTCCTACCTCAAATACTGACCATGTCATTTTCTTACTCTTACACTGTCCTGCATGAAAGCGAGAGAGGGATTTGAATTTCTAAGTTTGCTTTATGACTCGGAAACTTCCCAAATCAGTTGTAATCTCTTCAGAATGCATTGACACGTGACAAAGTGGTAAAGTTTATTCTTAAGTTCAACAGCTGTATGTTGAGACTTTAAGTCTTGATGCAAAATTTTGAAACGGTTCTATTGTTTGAGGTGCACCATACAGTATATCTCTGCTGTCCCACAGGATCACGATACAAACTCACATACGGATGCACTTCAAGCTTAAAGATGCAAAATAATTATTGAAATACTTCTAATATGTAACTGATGATATTACATTGTAAATAAAAAGGGACAATTGATTCATACACAACAGGATCCTACTTAAGCAATAAATGGAACATAGAACAGCACAGCAAGGAGAAAGGCCTTTCGACCCACACGTGCCAGAGCTGTTATCAATCTAACTAATGTTATCTGCCTGCACATGGTCTGTCCCCTCCTCCTCAATTCCTGCCTGTTCATGTACCCATCTAAATGCTCTTAAATGGTGTAATCATTACTGTTTCTATTACCTCCCCAGAAGGAAATGGAATATAAGCTTAAAGCAAGATCATGGAGTTATTTCAAACATAAAACTTACGCTAGAAAAAGTGTGACAACATTTCATATAGCCATTTTCTTTTTTAAATGACCAATACACGCAAGAAATATCATTGACCTGAAATGTTGAATTCATGTTTCTCTTTGCATGGATGCTGACCGACCTGTTGAGTAATTTCCAGCATTTGCTGTTTTTATTCCTAAGCCTATACTGATTAATAAAGTTATAATCAGCTACAGTGAAGACAAATGGGCAAGCAAGTTTGTTACCCATGCTGATTTTGGTTTTTTCCCATATTATTAGTTTATAACCATCCTCAAAATCTGATCCTAACTCATTATTACAGCCCCTCCTGAGAAGCAAATGGCTCCTCTGAATCTAATACCTTCCTTAGTTCGTGGAATTGATCAGAGTGTTTCCAACAACCCCAACCAGTTCATAATTCCTAGATAATTGTGTAGTTGTATAAGTTGTTAGTGAGGCCACACTTGGAGTACTATGTTTAGTTCTGGTAGCCCTATTATATAAAGGAAGTGATTAAAATGGAAAGAGTGCAGAGATGTTTTACGAGGATATTGCCGGAACTAGAGGGCTGGAGTTATAGAGAGAGGCCAAGATAGGTCTTTATGCCATGCAACATAGGAATCAGAATCGGAATCGGGTTTACTATCACTGGCATGTGATGTGAAATTTGTTAACTTAGTAGCAGCAGTTCAATGCGATACATAATATAGAAAATAATAATAATAATAATAGTAATAATAATAAATATTATTCAGTATATTTTATATAGTATGCGTATACAGAATTGAATAAAAATCATGCAAAAAACAGCAATACGATATGTTAAAAAAAAGTGAGGTAGTGTCCAAGGGTTCAATGCCAATTTAGGAATCAGATGGCAGAGGAGGAGAAGCTGTTCCTGAATTGATGAGTGTGTACCTTCAGGCTTCTGTACCTTCTACCTGATGGTACAGTGAGAAAAGGGCATGTCCTGGGTGCTGGAGGTCTTTAATAATGGACACTATCTTTCTGAGACACCGCACCTTGAAGATATCCTGGATACTTTGTGGGTCAGTACACAAGATGGAGTTGACTAAGTTTACAAACCTCTGCAGCTTCTTTCAGTCCTGTGTAATGGCCCCATCCCCCCAAACCAGACAGTGATGCAGCCTGTTAGAATGCTCTCCATGGTACAACTATAGAAGTTTTGGAGTATATTTGTTGACATGCCAAATCACTTCAAACTCCTAATAAAGTATAGCCACTGTCTTGCCTTCTTTATAACTGCATCATTATGTTGGGACCAGGTTAGATCCTCAGAGGTCTTAACACCCAGGAACTTTAAACTGCTCACTCTCTCTACTTTCGATCCCTCTATGAGCATTGGTATGTGTTCTTTCATCTTACTCTTCTAGAAGTCCACAATCAGCTCTTTCCTGTTACTGACATTGAGTGCCAGGTTGTTGCTGTGACACCACTCCACTAGTTGGCATATCTCACTCCTGTACACCCTCTCGTCACCACCTGAGATTCTACCAACAATGGTTGCATCCTTCTTAATCAGGATTGTAGGAGTGATGGTATTAAATGCTGAGCTATAGTCGACAAACAGCTTCCTGACGTAGTTGTTTGTGTTGTCCATTGAGATTGAGATTGCATATGCTGTCGACCTATTGTGGCGATAGGCAAATTGCAACAGGTCCAGGTCCTTGCTGAGGCAGTTCAGTCTAGTCATGACCAACCTCTCAGAGTACTTCATCACTTTAGATTTGAGTACTACTGGACATTAGTCATTAAAGTAGCTCACGTTATTCTTTTTAAGCACTGGTATAATTGTTGCCTTTTTGAAGCAAGTGGGAACTTCTGCCCATAGCAGTGACAGGTTGAAAACGTCCTTGAATTCTCCTGCCAGTTGGTTGGCACAGGTTTTCAGAGCCTTACCAGCACTCCATCGGGACCTTCTGCCTTGCGAGGGTTCACTCTCTTTAGAGACAGCCTAACATCAGCCTCTGAAACAGAGATCACAGGGTCATCAGGTGCAGCAGGGATCTTCACAGCTGTAGTTGTGTTCTCTCTTTCAAAGCGTGCATAGAAGGCGTTGAGTTCATCGGGTAGTGAAGCATCGCTGCCATTCAATTTACTGGGTTTCACTTTGTAGGAAGTAATGTCTTGCAAGCCCTGCCAGAGTTGTCATGCATCCATGTCACCTCCAACCTCATTTAAAATTGTCTCTTCACCCTTGAAATAGCCCTCCGCAGATCATACCTGGTTTTCTGGTACAAGCCTGGATTGCCAGGCGTGAATGCCACAGATCTAGCCTTCAGCAGATGACGTACCTCCTGGTTCATCCACGGTTTTTGGTTTGGGAATGCACAGTAAGTCTTTGTGGGCACACACTCATCCACACAGGTTTTAATGAAGTCAGTAACAACTGCAGCTTACTCATCCAGGTTCAATGAGGGGCAACCTTACTGAAGTGTTTTAAAGTGTTCAAAAGCATGGGATAAGGTAGATAATACTTTTTTCCCCAAGGGTAGCAGAGTCTAAATCTATGCAGCATAGATTTAGAATCAGAAAGGAAAGATTCCCGCCTGTTCATGTACCCATTTAAATACTTTTAAATGTTGCAATCATACAAGGGATGATTGATAAGTTTGTGGCCTAAAGCAGAAGGAGTCAATTTTAGAAAACCTAGCACATTTATTTTTCCTACATTTACACACTTAATCCAGTGGTGTGGAGCATACAGATCCCTTCTTTGTAGAAGTCAGCGTCTTGGACCTCCAGAAGTGGTCTACAGCATGGGGTGATTGATAAATTCCTGGCCGAAGGTAGAAGCAGATGAGTTATTAACTTCAAGCTTTCTGCATTTTCACTCAAAGAGTTGAACTGCATATGCATGTAACGAGAGCTGTACAACTCATCTCCTTCTCCACATCCATTCTATCTAGGCCATTCAACATTCAACAGGTTTCCAGGAGATTTTCCCCATCCTCCATCATTCTTCCAAATTCTAGTGAGTACAGACCCAGAGTCAAACGCTTCTCATATGGTAAGCTTTTCAATCCTGGAATCATTTTCATGAACCTTCTCTGAACCCTCTCTAACGTCAGCCACATCCTTTTTTGGATAAGGTGCCCTAAACTACTCCCAACCTCCAAGTCGAGTCTCACCAGTGTCATATAAAGCCTCAGCATTGCATCCTTCCTTTTATATTCTAGTTCTTTTAAATGAATGCTAACATTGCATTTGCATGCCACACCACTAAATGAATCTGTAAGTTAACCTTTAGGGAATCCTGCACAAGGACTTAAAAGTCGCTTTGCACATTGGATTTTTAAATTTTCTTCCCATTTAGGCAATTGCATAGGTTCCTTAATTTCCTTAATTATACTTTTGTTCCTTCTACTGAAGTGCATGACCATACACTTGCTGACACTGTATTCCATCTGCCACTTTTTGTCCATTTTCCTAATCTAAGACCTTTTGCAACCTCCCTCCTTCCTCAACACTAGCTGCCTCTCCATCTGTCTTTGTTTCATTTGCAAATTTGGCCAGAAATCCATCAACTGTGTCATCCAAATCATTGACATATAATGTAAAAAGAACAACTAGTCATCTGCAGCTAATCAGAAAAGGCTCCCTTTATTCGCATTCTTTGCCTCCTGCCAGTTAGCCAATGTTCTATCCATCCTAGTACCCTTCTTGTAATAATTCTTTTCTTGTGCAGCACTTTGTCAAACACCTTTTAAAAGTACAAAAAAAACACCGATTATCCTTTGTCTGTCCTGCTTGCTATTTCTTCAAAGAATTCCAACAGATTTGTCAGGCAAGATTACCCTTAAGGAACACATGCTGACTTTGGCCTATTTTACCATGTTCCTCCAAGAATCCCGAAACATGATCCGTAACAATCGACTCCAACATCTTGCCAACCACTGAGGTCTTTATTTCCTTTCTTCTGCCTCCCACCTTCTTGAAGAGTAGAGTGATATTCACGATTTCCCAGTCCTCTGGAAACATGCCAGAGTCTATTGATACTTGAAAGATCATTACTAATGCCTTATAATCTCTTCAATTACCTCCTTCCAAACCCTGGAGTGTAGTCCATCTGGTTCAGATGACTTATCTACTTTCAGCTTCCCAAGCACATTTTTCCTATTAATGGCAACTGCACTCACTTCTGTCACCAACACTCAAAATTCTGGCATACTGCTGGTGTCTTCCACGGTCAAGTCTGATGCAAAATACTTATTCAATTCATCTGCCATTGCCTTATACCCATTACTACTTCTCCATTGTCATTTTCCAGGGGTCAAAAATCTACTCCCATTTCTTTTTTACTCATTATATCTCAGAAAAAAACTTTTGGTAACCTCTTTGATATTATTGCAAACATGAGAAATTCACAGATGCTGGAAATCCAAAGCAACGCACACAAAATGCTGGAGGAAGCGCTGAGTTCTTTCAACATTTTGAGTGTGTTTCTTTGATATTATTGGCTACCTTCCCTTCATATTTCATCTCGAAGTTCAAATTAATCAGAGTATATATATATGTCACCTCATGCAACCTAGAGATTCTTTTTCCTGCAAGCTTACTCAGCAAATCTATAGAATAGCAACTATAAACGGGGTCAGGGAAAGAACAAGTAGAGCATAGAAGACAACAAACTGTGCAAATATAAATATAAATAAATAGCAATAATTATGAGAGCATGAAATAGCAAGATAAAGAGTCCATAAAGTGAGATCATTGGTTGTGGGAACATCTCAATAGATGAGCGTTGTTATCCTCTTTGTTCAAGGGCCTGATGGATGAGGGATAGTAACTGCTTGAGCCTGGTGGTGCAAGTCCTGAGGCACTCATACCTTCTACCTGATGGCAGCAGTGAAGAAAGAGCATGACCTGGGTGATGAGGACCTTTGATGATGAATGCTGCTTTCCTACGACAGCATTTCATGTGGTTGTGCTCAGAGTTTAGGAGGATTTTACCCATGATGAACTGGGCCAAATCCATTACCTTTAGTCGGATTTTCTGTTCAAAGACATTGGCGTTCCTGTACCAGGCCATAATGCAACCAATCAATACACTTTCCATGACACGGCTAGAAAAATTTGTTGAAGTTCTGATGTCATGCCGAATCTCCACAATCTTTAGCCAGCTCCTCTCTCATACTTCTGTAATTCCCTTTACTCTTCTGTAATACTGATACTTTTGACTTTAGCTTCTCCCTCTCAAATTGCAGGATGAATTCTGTCATATTATAATTCTTGCTTCCTCAGTGTTCTTTTACCTTAAGCTCCCTAACCAAAACCCATTTCATTACACAACACCAATCCAGAATAGCCTTTGCCTTAGTTGACTCAACCACAAGCTGTTCAAATGTACAAAGGCCATTTACTAAGGACTTACGCTTATCAACTGACTGGGATATTCACTGAGATCTTTAACCACTCATTTCGACAGTCTGAGGTACACACCTGATTCAAGCAGGCTTCAATTATACTGGTACCTAAGAAGATTGTGGTATCCTCCCTCAATGACAGTCATTCGGAGTGATGAGATGTTTAGGGAGGCTGGTGACGAAGTATGTCGACTTCTGTTTGGTAAGAGACTTGGATCCACTCCAATTTGCCTACTGGAGCAACAGGTCCCCAACAGGTGCCATTTCATTGGCTCTTACTCATCTCTGGAGCATTTGGACAGCAAAGGTGCATATATCAGGATGCTCTTTATCGACTAAAGCTTGGCGTTCAATAGCATTATCCCCTCAAAGCTAATCAATAAGCTTCAAGTCCTTGGTCTCAATAGCTCATTATGCAATTCCATCCCCGATTTTCTCACTTGCAGACCCCAGTCAATTCGGATTGGCAGCAATATCTCCTCCACGATGTTCATTAGCATGGGTGCACCACAGGGCTGTGCGTTTGGCTCCCTGCTCTACTTGCTTTACACTTGTGACTGTGTGCTAGGCAGAGCTTCAATGCCTTATTCAAGCTTGTTGATGACACCTCTGCTGTAAGCTGAGTCAAGGGAGGTGGGGGGTCAGCCTATAGGAGGATGGTTGAGGATCGGGCTGGGTGGTGTCATAGAGACAGCCTCTTGCTTAGTGCCAGCAAGACCAGGGAACTGAATTGTCATGTTGGGGGAGGGGGGATGTGGGGAGAGAGCATTCATCATGAAGGTCCCCATCACCCAGGACTTGCTCTTTTCTGACTGCTGCCATGAGGAAGAAGGTAGATGAGCCTCAGGACTCATACCACCTGGTTCAGGTGCAGTTGTTACACCTTGGCTATCAGGCTCTTGGACCAGGGGGAATTGCTTCACTCAGCTTCACTTGCCCCATCATTGGGATGTTCCTGCGGCCAATGGAATCACTTTTGTGGTCTCTTCATCTCATGTTCTTGATACTTTTTATTATTATTATTTCTTTTGTATTTGGACAGTTTGTTGTCTTTTGACACTGCTTGAGTGCCCAGGTTGGTGCAGTATTTCATTGATTCTGTTATGGTTATTATTCTATGGATTTATTAAATATGCACACAAGAAAATAAATCTCAGCATTGTATATGATGACATATATGTACTTTGATAATAAATTTACATTGAACTTTAAAATTTGTAAGATTTGGCATGCATTTGTTAGGGTAAAGAGCCTGTAACATGCTGTATTTCCCTGAAACTCTCTGACTCAATTTTATTGCCAATATTTAAGTTGTAGTGTGATATGGGGCAAAACTTTGTGATAGGCTTTCCAATATTTTGGCCCTAAGAGAATGTCCATGAATAAATTTGTGCAATTGCTTTTTGAATGTGGTGAAGAAGGACCAGTTAGAATATTCAGTACAGGAGCTGATGTCAAATTGTAATGTTACAAGACATTGCTGAGGCCTCATTTGAACAACTGCATGCAGCTCTGGCTAGTGTATGCATCCCTCCTACTTTAGGAGGGATATTATTAAGCTAGAGAGGATGCAAAAAGATATTACATAAGATTTTGCTGAGACTGTATGATTTGAGTTATAAGGAGAGGTATGATGGGGTAGCACTATTTTCCCGGCATGTAGGTGGCAGAGGAGTGTCATAATAGAATTTCGTAAAATAATGAGGAATATACGTGAGCAGCCAAAGACTTTTCCACAAACTAAAGGAATCCAATATTAAAGGCTACAGATTTAAAGTGAGAGAGGGAAGATATTAAAGAGATTTAGTACGTACTTGAGGGGCAGCTTCTTCACACAAACAATTGCGAGTATAAGCAGTCAGAGCAAGTGGTAGAAATGGGTACAATTATAATGTTTAAAAACATTTGGACAGTGAAATGGATAGAAAAGGATTAGAGGGATATGGGCAAAACACAGACTTAGTTCAGCAACTAGGTCAGCATAGACAAGTTGGGTTGAAGAGCCTCTTTCTGTGCAATATAACTCGATGATTCTATAACTATATGACTGCTATGAACATATGTATATAATTAAAAGAAAGAAAAGAGTTAATTTTCATTTCTATAGTACCATTCGACATCTCAGGAGATACATGAGTGTTTTAGTCAACAAAATCTTTTTCCCATCGCCAATTTATACTCAGCAAGATGCTGCGAATAATTATATGTTCTTCTCAAATTGCTTTGACCATTGTTTTACAAGGATTAATATTTCCTTAAGATGGAGGCAGAATGAAAGGGATTTCTCATGCATGGATGTTAGTGTGTGTACAGAGCATAATTTCAAACCTCAATAGGTTTTGCCTTAAATTGAGGATTGTTTTATTTTTCTGTGAGATAAAATATGAATTAAATACAAAAACTGATGCGTGGTAATTACACTGAGCTTTCTGAGGTGTGTAAATGTCATTCTTCAACATTCACATCAATCTTGCAACTTGCATTATCTTCTTGTGCTGTCATCACAGTTCCATCAGTTGAACCAACGATATCTCTGCAACATCCTTTTTTTTTTAGTTGAATCTCATCAATTTATAAAAAAATTAATCCATTGTACAGCAGCCTCCCTTTCATACAACTTTGTTTAAGCAAATCTGAGAGACATTTGGTTCTCATTATGTGACTGATCCGTTTGCAATCAGGTGACAGGCAATTTAGTAAGCTCGTTGTTGAATGTCAGTTTGTAAATATTAATATTGAAATGAAATAATTTGTTTTTTTTATTAACACCGCTATGGATAAATCAGGAATGTGAATACATGCTAATCATTGAAGCATTGTACATACACAGAGAGACCATTCAACCTATCGTTTCTGTGCTAACCTACAAAGAGAGATATTCAGTCATCTGGGAACCGATGTTTTCTGTAAAGTGCAATTTATTGTTATAGGTACAAGTACATTTGGGCACAAAGTGTAATAAAAAACCTGTTTGCAGCAACATTGTAGTCACATAGAATGAGATATGCAGCAATAAGAACACAAATTATACAAAATTTATACAAAAATGAACATAATTAGAACAAAAAAACTAACCTTACCATTCTCCAAACCTTCTTCGTCAAGTACTTATCCAAGAAGCATTTAATGTCATTGTAGTTGCTTTATTATTATAACATGACTGAGATACAGTAAAAAAGCCACCATACGGATAATTTTATTACATCAATACACCGCGGTAGTATAAAAGAAAACAATAACAGAATTTCAGAATGAAGTATTACTGAGACAATGCAGTGATGAGGTAGATTGTGAAGTCAAGAGCCCACTTTATCATATAAAGGGACCATTCAATAATAAGAGAATAAAAGTATCCTTGAACCTGGTGGGATGTGCTTTCAGGATTTTGTATCTTCTGCCTGATGGGAAAGATGAATAGAGAAAATATCCAGGGTGGATGGGGGTCTGTAGAAGGATATTCTTAAAATTGCCACTGCCACTTCTAAAATCAATGTTCAACAGTCAAGAAACCTCATCCAGAGATCTGAGCATATAGTCATAGAAACATAAAGCATTGAAGAAGACGGTTTGGCCACTATGTTTATTATGGGCAAATGCAGGCTTTAATTTGATCGCACCTCCCACACCCCCGCAAGTTTCAACTCCTGAAGCGCTCACCTGTCATTGTTTAAACATAACAAGGATTTCTGCCTCCAACACCTTTTCAGACAGCGAACACTGGATCCTACCATCAGTGGATAAATTTGTGTTTTCTTTACAGCTTATACCTCTGTTAGTTAGCCTACTTGTAAAGGAAGCTGGCAGACGAAATAGTAAGCCGGTAAAGGCATTGATAAGAAAATGGTTGTGCTGTCAGTAAAAGGAAGTTAAATTGCTCCTCTTAACAATACAACTGTACATAGGATATCTAAGTAATGTTCGCCCCAGAAGCAAATCATTCCTCAATCAAAATTTCCCTCAGTGTCCTTATAATAATCATAGCCTAAAGGACAAGCACTACAGGGCGTACACTTCAGGTGGGAGGGGAAAAGTTAAAAGAACATGTGAGGGGAAAGTTTTTTAAAATGGACAGTTGTAGGAGCCTAGACCAGACTTTCAGAGGTAGTGGTGGAAGCCGATGCAATAATGACAATTAAGAAGCATGAATATACAGAGAATGGAGGGATGTGGATCTAAGTTCAAAGTTCAACATTCAATGTAAGTTTATTATTAAAGTATGTATATGTTCCCACGTTGCTTGTGATTTATTTTCTTGCGGGCATTCACAGCAGAACAAAGAAATACAATGGAATCGATGAAAGGCTAGACACAAAACCTGACAAGCAATTAATGTGCAAGAGAAGACTGCTTACAAATACAAATAATCACAATAAATTAATAAGTAAATAAAAGTAATACTGAGAACATAAAGTGTAGAGTCCTTGAAAGTGAGTCCATAAGTTGTGTTCAGTGACCAGTTCAGGAGTGAAGTGAGTGAAGTTATCCATGTTGGTTCAGGAGCCTGATGATTGAAGTGTGATAACTTTACCTGAACCTGGTGGTGTGTAACCTAAGGCATGTACAGGAATTAGATGATTCTTGTTTACTTCATGTGATCCATATCCAAAAGAGTATTGCAAAGGGCCTGTTCCACTATTGTACTGTTCTATGTTCTTATTCTGTCTACCCTCAAGTCTATATTGGTCTACCCTTAACGATAAGCGTACACTGTGCCTTCTCGATGCCATCACATCTTTTCTATGACATGGTGGCCAGAACTGGCTAGTTTAATACAGGTAGATTCAATATGTCACCCAATGACGCTTATATTTTATACATCACCCTGTCTACCAACACTGTGCCTTTTTTGATCCATGTGCATGCACTACAGAATGCCAGCAGGAAAATACAAAGTGTAATACTCAACCACTAAGCCACCAGTAATGCCTGATATGAGCTCTCAACCATTTTATTTAATTTCACCCATTAATACTATTCACTAACCCTTTCTTCCTCATATATTTAATGAGGCTTCCTGTACCCAGGAAACTTTCTGACCCCAAAAATACTAATTTTATAGATGTCAATTGTTCTCCCCATTTATGACTATTTTAAAATGCAGTAAGATTTGACTATTTTCAATTTCACGTTCTATTTAAAAGTTTATTGTACTATGTATTTGATATAACTTCTCGTCTGATTTGTATCTATTCATATAATTTTTTAAATCAATAAAAAAAATTGAAAATGAAAATATTTAAACCATGAATTAAAAATTCTGCTTTATGTTTCTGCTGTCGAACATCTCTTCCACGTCCCCTTCCTGGTGGTGCTACTTTGTTCTCACACTCTTCATTCTACTTCTTCCATTATTGTCACTTTAGCATTTCTTCTTGCACTACTCTATTTCCCATTATTCCGCTGTTTTACACTCATCACTGTATTGATTACTGTAGTTATTATTATCATGAATGATGTTTACTCTGTGAGCTTCATGTGAGGAAAGAACTTCATTGTACCCTGGTGTAATGTGACAATAATCTAAACTGAGTTCGAACCTGAACAGATTTTGATGTCTGCACAAATTATTTAAAGTGATTGTCTGTTCAGCTAACTTGTTGACATCAGGGAACACCAGGGATCCTTCTGCATTGATAACTCTTCACAGGAGATGACCTTGACTCAACAGTCTGAGTAGGAAGATATCTGCAACTTCAGCAGCTAACACAATCGCTTTGCTGCAGACTGCATATTGCAAGTCACTGAGCATCAGGATATTAGTTCTAAGAGTTCACTCTGAAGCATCAGCTTTTATACAATAAACATGTCAATGTTGCTCACATTGTTCTTTTAAAATAAAATTAGCAGATTGTTGAGTTGATGCTTCATAACCAATGACATTCAAATATAGCCAGCTAACATTGGACAAGGTAGTAATTAACCTGCATCAAAGTTCTGCGCTTTGGGCAGTGCAGTAGGTAATGAGGACAGGTGGATTTTTCAAGCCCTGTTAAGCACTGTAAATTTATAAACTCCTTTCCAGGAATAAATTCAGACAGATGAGCCCTCATGTAGATTTGCTACCTAGACTGCTATAACTGCCACAGCTCTTTCTGTTGCTATCTATTCAAAGCATCTGTCCTGAGATTGCTGTCTGGATTCTATTAATGCAGATTGTTGTTTTCAATTAACCTTTAATACACTGCTTATGAAGTGGGACAATTGTAAAATAACATTGCACTGATAGACCATCATTATGATTTAGCACCTGATACACAATATGTTCATTGCACCTACAACCCATCATAAAATAAAGCAATTATTTCTGATTGATTGATTGATCTGTAGAAATGCATTCTGCATCCGGGATACATGAAATTTAAAGCAGGACTATCCCAGAAGGTAAATAACAGAGAACATAGAACAGTACAGATTTTTGGTCGATGATGCAGTGCCAGTCTAAATGCCAATTTAGGCAACTTGTCCTCCACCTGTGTGTCATCAATATCCCTCCATCTCCTTCATATTCTTGTATCCATCTAAAGGCCTCTTAAACTGAACCAAACCACCTGCTTCCATTACTACCAGGTAACCTATTGCATGAACTACCACTCTTAGCATAAGCAATAACTAACCCCTCATGTTATGTTTAAACTTCCCCCTCTATCCTTAAAGACGTATCCTCTGGTCTCTGACACTTCTACCCTGGGAAGTAATTCTGTCTATCCTATGTATGCCTCTCACATTTAAAACAAAACTCTTTCAGGTTTCCCCTCAGCTTCTCATGCTCTGGAGAGAACAACCTAAGTTTGTTCAATCCTTCCTTATAGCTCATGCCCTCTACTCCAGGCTGCATCCTGACAAACCTCTTCTGCAGCTGCTCCAAGGTCATCATATCTTTTCTATAACGGGACGATTAGAACTACACACAATGTTCCAAATTCTATCTGATTGAAGTTTTATAAAGCTTCAGCATAACTTCCATTCCTTACTACTCATCACCCCTACCAATGAAGACAAGGGTGCCATGTGCATTTTTTACCAACATTCAGTGAACTATATACCTGGGTCCAAAGATCCCTCTGTACCTCAATGCTGTACCATTAACTGTAAATTTTCTTCTTTCATTTGAACTTCCAAAGGGCAACACTTGTATCCCATTGTGTTTTGATATTTTCCTTTATGCAAAGACACCAGCAAAGACACCAATCTTGCTGTCATCTGCAAATTTGCTAATCCACTCATCTACACTCTCATCCAAATTATGATATACAGTATATCACAAACAATAGAGGCCACGGCATTGATTGTTTTGAAACACCAGTGGTCACGGACCGTCAGCCAGAACAACAGCCTTCCACCCCAACCCTTTGTTTTATAAGAGCAAGCTGGGTTCACATCTAAATTTGCAATTCACCCTTCATCGCAAGCATCTTTATGTTCTGAATCAATCTACCATGGTGAACCTTATCAAATGTCTTATTAAAATCCATGTATAAGAACATAAGAAATAGGAGCAGAAGTAGGCTATCTGGCCCATCGAGCCTGCTCTTCCATTCAATAAGATCATGGCTGATCTGACCATGGACTCATCTCCACCTACCTACCTCTTCCCCATAACCTTTAATTCCCCTACTATGCAAAAATCTATCCAACCTTGTCTTAAATATATTTACTGAGGTAGCTTCCACTGCTTCATTGGGCAGAGAATTCCACAGGTTCACCACTCTCTGGGAAAAGCAGTTCCTCCTCATCTCCGTCCTAAACCTACTCCCCCGAACCTTGAGGCTATGTCCCCTAGTTCTAGAATCATATTCCAGTGGAAACAATTTTCTTGCCTTTACCTTATATATCCATTTCATAATTTTATATGTTCCTATAAGATCTCCTCTCATCCTTCTGAATTCCAGTGACTCCAGTCCAAGGCAACTCAATCTCTCCTCACAGTCTAATTCCCTCATCTCTGGAATGAACCTCCTGTGCACCATGCCAGTAGATAATGTCCATTGTCTTACCCTTATCAAGCTTCGTCACATCCTCAACAAACTCAAACAAGTTGTTAAGACATGACCAGTCCTACACAAAGCCATGTTGACTCCCACTAAGCAGTCATTGCCTTTTCAACTAAGCATAAATCCTTTCCCTCAGTATCCTCTCCAATAGCCTCCCTATAACTGGCGTGAGTCTCCCTTGGCCGATAATTAACTGGATTATTCCTATTTCTTTTCTTGAACATGCTTACTTTAAAAGCAAATGTGAGAGATGCAGGTTCTTTTTGTTTTAAAGAACACAAAGCAGGAATAGCACTCCAGTGAGGGAGTGAATGCAGTCCCTAGTGAGGGAGTGAATACAGCTCTGTAAGAGGTTCTATGTTTTGGATGAAACATCAAATTCATACACCCTCATTCAGGGTGTGTAAATTTCAGGTGAGTAAAAACACTCCCACAGTAGTACTTCAGAGGAAGGCTGGGAATTCTCCCTGGATCTAATACTTATTCGATCACAGGAAACTATAATTCACTGGATGGGAAATATCTGGGGAAATATGTTATGACATGTACCCAACCGCACCAGCTTTCAGGGTTTAGATGCTCTATCTCTCCAGAATATTGAAAGCTGGCACAGCCCTTTTAAAGATTGAGGACCATCCCTCTAACTGACAGTCATGTTTTAGGTACCAAAGATTGAGTATTTAAAGAGCACTTGAACAGAGCATCAGTGCTCAGTCGTAAGCCTACTATTGATATCGCCTAGTGTTTGTCTTGTACTCAGCTCTTCATCCAGTTTGATACCATGTCTTGATCCTAGTCTCAGACACTCCAAACCATCAGCGACTCTCATCACAGTATGATTGAGCCAGTATGGACCCAGCAGTGTATCAGTTTTTTGCGCACTGTGACCAGTTACGGTGAAAATATTTGCAGACACAGCCTAGAAATACAAGACTTCCATGTAGTCATTGGTCAACTTTTGCAAAGAGGAAGCCAGTCGGTCCCACTATGGAGCCAGTACATCTTCCGACCCTGGAGAGATTCGATGGTGACCCAGGCTCTTGCCACGGCTTCCTCATTCAATGCTCATTAATTCCACCCACGCAGGTTCCCTTCAGAGCATAGAAAAGAGGCCATTATCTCTATTCTGACAGGAAAAGCCCTGGCCTGGGCCACTACACATTGGGAACGAAGGTCAGAGGTTTGCTCAGATTCAGAGGAATTCATGGCCACCAGGAGGAAAGTGTTCCAACACCCTGCCAGAGCCAGCCGAGGCTAGGACAGGGCGGACAATCAACAGCCAATTTCGCTATTGAGTTTCAGACCTTGGCCCAGGAGAGTGGCTGGAACAGGAAGACCTTGGCCACTCTATGCTGCCACAGAGCCCAAGATGAACTGAAGGAGGTCCTCGCTTTGGGAGAGCCAGCAGAGGGCTTAGGAGTTCTGATCAACCAATCCATTCATCTTGATAATTGTCTGGCAGAGCATAGACAGGACTACAGCAAGAATGGTCAAATAGGGCTAGCCCAGGCCAGGTCTCAACACTTCCTGATCTTGGTCCATGATCAGCCGTCTGATCCTCAGGATCCTGTGAGCCCATACAAATCTCCACCGATGAGAGGTTGGGGCATCAGAGTCGAGGTTGTAGCTGTTACTGCTGGGAAGCAGGTCACCTGTGGGCCAAATACCAGAAGCTGCAGTCATCGAGAGAACTGTTGAGACCATCCGGTGTTGGGAGGACTATGATGGTAGCAGCTACGACCAATCTCGTGGATTTTGGTATCATACTGAGGTTGGAGATTTCCTGGGGTATGAACTGACAATAGGTGAATGCTTTATTGGACTCTGGGAGAGATGGAAATTTCCTGGACTTGGAGACCGCCTCAACATATTGCTGCAGGAGTTGAGCCAGCCCATGCCCACAACTGTCTGGGATGGCTGTCTGCTTGGTTCCAGGCAGATCTGGCAGCAGACATTGGTCTTGCAGATGAGGATAGATGACCATGCTGAGGATGTTAGTTTCCGTATCATTGAGACTCCTCATATACCCCTGATCTTCAGGCGCCCCTGGATTTCCCAGCATAGCCCTTCCATGAACTGGAATGGAGGGAGGGTTATTGCATGGTCCAGTTGCTGCAAGAAGGTGTGTTTTCAGCTTGGTCTTCCAACCCCTAGACACTCCCGACACTTGCTGCCGAGAAGGGGGCAGACTCCTGCTCAGGGTAATCTAGAGTCTTTTAAGAAACCCATTCCTATCTCCAAGGGTAGACATGTTGGCTCCAGCCAACAGGCCAGTGCAAATCCCAATTCTGTCCAGTCAGGTGTGTGCTGACACTAGATCTTTAGTTCAGGAGCAAGCCAATGATATGCCTAAGCAGTCTGGAACCATAGCAGCTAAGCCAATGTGTTCCTATTGCCAGATCCCATCTAAGAGGAAGCCTAGTCCCAGGAGCACAAGGATCATTTTTCTTGCCTTAGTATGTGGCCATAGAATATGTCTTAGGATACGGATGAGGATTTGGACTCTGAGTCGGCCTCTGTTTTCACTAAAGTCTCTTGTGAACCTATGGAGGAGACTATGCAGTCTGCCGAACAACCCCTGCTATATAAAGAGAAAGGTTCAGAGGTAATTGCAGCACCCAACCTGGTAAAAATCCCTTCTGTCTACAAGGATTTGGAAGATGCCTTCAATGAGGGAAAGGTCTCGAATCTCACTGTACCGACACGACAAGGATGCAATCGATCTACTGCCTAGTACTTATACTCCAAGGAGTTGATTATACATGCTCTCAGGCCTAGAGAGAAGTGCTTGAGAGGAATATATAAAGGAGGCTCTTGCCCTGGGATTCATTTGGCCTTCCTCGCCAGCCAGTGCTGGCTTCTTCTTCATACAAAAAAAGGACGGGAGCCTGTAGCGATGTATTGATTACAGAGGGTTAAATCACATAATGGTCAAGAGTCATTACCCTCTTCCGCTCATGAATACTGCCTTCGAGATTCTCCAAGGGGTAAGCATGATGGACTAGGTCAAGGAAGATGTTGTTAGTTTCTACGCAGAAGGCTGAATAAAGGCTAACTGCAAGTGAAGACAGGGACCAGATTTGCAGTCTGTGCGATAGGTCTGGCTGTCAATTCAGGATTTGCCTCTGTAAGTGGAGTCCAAGAAATTGGCATCCAAGTTCATTGGTCCCTTCAAGATTCTCAGGAAAATGAACCCAATGGCTTATACCCTGCAACAAACAATCTGCTGGAGGAGCTCAGCAGGCCGAGCAGCATCTGGGGAAGGAAAAGATTGCATATTGTTGGTGAGTCCCAGGACAGAAGACCGGGCGAGTCCAGAGTCTGAGGCCCAGAGTTTAAAGTCCATGATCAACAAATCCAGGAGTCAATACCAAAGTTCAAAGTCAGCAGGTCCAAAAGTCAAGGCCTGATGTCTGTGATTGTGAGTTTGGGCCCAAAGTTTGCAAGTCTGAGAGTCCAGGGACCAAGGAATCTGGAGGTGGAGGCCTATCTGTGTGTGGCTGTGTAGGTGTCATACAGTTATAGAGAAGTACAGCACAGAAACAGGCCCTTCAGCCCATCTAGTCCATGCTGAAACCATTTAAACTGCCTATTCCCGTTGACCTGCACTGGGACCATAGCCCTCCATATCTCTACTACCCATGTGCCTATCCAAACTTGTCTTAAACATGGAAATTGAGCTTGCATGCACTACTTCTCCTGGCAGCTCATTTCACACTCTCACGACCCTCCAAGTGAAGATGTTTCCCCTCATGTTCCCCTTAAACTTCTCACCTTTCACCCTTAACCTAGGACCTCTGGCTGTTGTCCCACCCAACCTCAGTAGAAAAAGCCTGCTTGCATTTACCCTATCTATACCTTCAGAATTTTGTATTATGATCGGTGGATGAGTGGGAGGGAGGAAAAGGGCTTGTTTTACAGTTGTTGTCTTACTTTGATGCTGTTGTTGTGTTTGTGTTGTTGTACCGAACATTCTGGGCATGTTATATTGACACTAACACAATCCTTGGCTTGTGTTGGTTGTTAATGCAAACCATACCTTTCACTGTATGTTTCAATGTACAATGATAAATGAATGAATACAAATCTGAATGGATTGTAAAAGTCCATTTTGAATCCTACTACGTTTTAAAACATTCATGAATGGTGACTGCAATGAACAAAATTAGTGTTTTGGAGTCATTGAGTTTCCTAAGTATAAAGGGATCCAAGATAAATATGTGTGAAAGCAAGGGTTAGAAAACAATATTGATGGTTGCAATGAAATAAAATGTTTGGGAGCTCCTCTCAAGCTTTACTGGTGGCTGAGCGAGTGAGTGTTCTCTTCCAACTGGATGAACTGAAGCATCCTGAAGCTGTTACGTGGAAACAGCAATAATAGATGTGGAACAGTCAGGATATTATTGGAAAACAACAGAATTCATTAACACTCAAGCAGAAACATAGAAAATTAAACAAGCAACTAAGTTAAAACGAAGATAACTGCATTACATGTCTACAGCTCCCAAACGGTTAAACTTAGAAACAATTCTTAACAGAGTCTTACTGGAGCACAGTCTCAGAATGTCAGTTCAGAAAGTTTCAGGGATTCACGGGGGAATTGATAGGAGAGACGTTCAGATTCGAAGTGTAGCGAAGAGACAATTTTGAAGATGGAGATTCAAAATACAGTGAAGAAGCGAATCTTGCACAGATACACCTGAAATGACCACTGTTCCTTTCCAAATGCGATTCGGCAGATACACAGTACCCAAAAAGTGGAACTTCACCACGTAACTGACAGAAGTCTCTTTTCCAGGACTGGTCACCAAACACCCAAGACTTTGCAGGGGTCACCAAAGTGGATGCCAAAAATCCACATTTGGATTATCTAGTTCCACAACATATGAAGTAACTCCAACAGTAATTTGCCACAGGGGTGTCTTCTTCAGTAAACTACCACACCCAGTCAAGGGTTAACACACACGTGGTATTCACAAAGGTTTCCCCTCATCAGATTACCCACTCCTGTGGATTAACTATGTGACAACCACACTTTCATATTCGAACGGAATCAAACTCACCCTTACGGACTCTCCGAGTCCAAATAGTGACCTCTTTGCCACTAGGTTTGCGCTGTTTCAAACCTTCTCGCTCCCCTCTTCTCTGCAACTATCTCCAGCTGTAGCAACCGTGAGAGTCATTTATCAATACGCTGGATCGATCTCAACTCACCCCTTTGGGCTACCTGGAGAGTTTAAACCAGTGACCCCACTCACTGGTGTTTTTCCATGGCCGAAACCATTCTTGACTCTATGGAGAAATCTGCGCTGCTCCTTTTATACCATTGGGGTAGGTCATCACATGACACTCAGAGAAACAAAGTCACAGATTTTGAATACATTACGTACCATCCCAGGTGTTGAAACTAGGGTCCATAACAAGTGCATGAGCCTGGATCCATTGAATATAGGTAGACAAGTGAATATGAAATATTAGCTTCATTGATGAAACTGTGAATACAAGAGCATGGAACCTAACCAAGATTAAAGAAAAGAGCTTTTGAAGATCATGACCTACAGGTTGAAACAAAACTTTTGGTCTATAGAACAGTTGTCCTCCCTACATGACTCTGGAGGAGAAATCATGGACCACCTACATTAGGCAGCTGACAGGCTGGAACAATACACCAAAGATCCTCATGAATGAATTTGAGGACCAGCTGGAAGGACAGATGCACTAACACCAGCACAGGCCAACATGAGCAGTATCTCCAACATGATTATGTCATTGTCCGGTCCGTGTTCCTTATTCCAGGTTTTCTGTTTTTCCCCAGTTTCTGTTGAGGCAGCTGATTTCATTTGGGCTGGCTTCATAAATAGCTTCAGGATTCAGCCTTGGGGTGCTGGATTGTTTCTGTCCAAACCCCCTGTCTGTATCCCTTCCCTTCACCTTCCACCTGGAGCATTGCCTCGCTTTGCCTTCACCGCTGTCAAGTTCAACCACTGGAGTAAGATAAGGAACCGTCTTTTGTTGTTTTGAACTTTGTTTGGGTCCACACCTTCGCTAGGTAGGTCCGGCTGTTTGCCGCTACCTAGTGTTGGGAGCTGTCTGTGTCTTCGTCTTCGCTAGGTAGGTCTGGCCATCTGCTGCTACCTAGTATTGGGAACCCTCTTGTTGTATTCTGCATTCTGTGCATGAGTCCTGGCCCTATGTCCTGTACCCAAGGAGGGGTCCCGGCTCCTTGTTCCATTTTCCTGTCTCTTCCTCAGCCAAGTCAAGGCTTTGAGGCCTTGTCCAGTCCTAGCCACGTCCAAGAATCTTGTCCTGTCCAAGTTACGGCTTTGTGTTCTTGTCTAGTCCATGTGCCTCGCTCAGCCCAGGAGTACCTTGCCCAGCCTGGTGCTGGGGTTCCCTCATCCTGTGCTGGGGTTCTCTTGTCCTGTCCAGGAATCTCATGTCCTGTCCTGTTGCCTCTCCTTGTCATGTCCTTGCCTAGTTCTGGGGTCAAGTCTCTGACCAGTCTCTGGCTCAGTCCTAGTCCAGGATTCTAGTTCCTATTTCCCAGTTCCATGTCCTGGTTCTGCTATCCTGGTCAAGTCCTAGCCCAGGCCCGGAATCCTTGTCTCATCCAGGGCCTGTGTCATGTCCAGCGTCCCTTTCTTCCCCACTTTCCTTGCTTCCTTCTCTTGCCTAGTCCTGTTCCTGGTAGTTCTGTGTCTTGCATTTGGGTCCACTCCCTCTGCCCACCATATGACAGATAAAGCAAAACCAACTCCAATGGATAGGTCATGTCATCCAGATACCCAGCTCATGTCTTCCCAAATGGATTCTTTATTCCCAACTGTAGAGAGGTCAGAGACCCCTGGTAGGCAAAGGAAATGCTTCAAAGATAATATCAAATTTCAACACTACATATAAAAACTGGGGAAAACATCACACTCACTAGATACACATGGAATAAATCTGTTCAAGAGGGAGCTGTGCTACATAACAGTCTCTGTGATGCCACTGAGTATAAGCAGCAACTGCCAAAGGAGAGACCGAACAAACAAAAGACCCAACTACTTACAACAGCCATCACTTTCTCTTGTTCACAATGTACCTGAATATGTGGATCCTGGAACGGTTTCCACAGCCACCTGAAGACCCACCAATAGACAACTTAGTAGAACATCATACTCAACTCAGACGATTGCTACTACAACTATAAGTCAAGTCAAGTCAAGTTGCTTTTATTGTCATTTCAACCATAACTGCTGTACAGTACACAGTAAAAATGAAACAACATTCCACCAGGACCATGGTGAGACAAAACAAAACAACCCTACACTATGTGAAAAAACACAAAACTACATTAGACTACCTGAAACAACACAAAACTACACTACACTACGTGAAAAAACACAAAACTACATTAGACTTCAGACTTACATGGGACTACATAAGGTGCACAAAACAAGACGGTAGGCACAGTACAGGGCAAATTACAATATAATAATAAAAGGTGTGAATGTAAATGTAAACAATGTTTTAGCAGGAATTGAAAAAGAGCAAAAATTGCAAAGGGAGTGGAATTGTGTGTGTCAGTCAGTCAGTCAGACTACACTCTGGGAATTGAGGAATCTAATGGCTTGGGGTAAGAAACTGTTACACAGGGCATGAAGGTCCTAATTAGGGTTTGAACCCTAAATTTCAGCAAAGTCCTTTCCCAATACTGATGCTGCTCAGCCCCCTGAGTTCCTGCAGCAGATAGACTGTTGTTCTGCTCAGCTCAGAATTCTTTAAGGTTGAAGTTATTGTCACATTCACAACATCATTTATACACAGGTGTCATATGCACAATTATATGTACTTTCTGATGGTAGCTGTGAGAAGATGGCATACCCTGGATGGTGTGGATCTTTGATGGATGTTGCCTTCTTGATGCTGCGCCTCCTGTAGATATTACCGATGGTAGGGAGGATGTGCCTGTGATGTGTCGGGCAGAGTCCACTACTTTCCACAGCTTCTTACCTTTCTGCACATTTGAATCTCGCACTTTATTTCAAATGATAAGCCATGTATGGCTTTTAACAGCTGTCATTTTAGAAAATATTCCTTTTGGACTGCTTCAACAAAAAATGTTGACTGTTTAATTTCTGAGGTCCCTCCTTTCTTAACTGCTCCCACCTCCTTCCTAGATGAATCTATTAAGTTGCCCTTCCGCTCAAATGTGGCTGCATAGCCAATTGTTGAAACCTTTAAGAAATCTTTGTTCTCTAAAGAACTTACAACAAACAAAATGCTGGAGCTATTCAGCAAATCCGACAGCATCTGTGGAGGAGAATAAGCAGTTAATATTCCTGATCAAGAAAATGAAGGCAGAATAACAGGGTAGGGGCAGGGGAAGGAGTACGAGCTGGCAGTTGGCAGATGAGACCAGATGATGGTAAGGGTTTCTGGTACCACTCTTTCCCCTTCTCTTCTCATTCTGGTGACCCCCCCCCCTCCCTTTCTTCCACAGTCCTCTCCTATTGGATCATTTCTTCTTCAACACTTTACCTCTTCTAGCTATCACCTCCCAGCTTCTTAACTGACCCCCTCTCCCCCACCCATGCACCTTCCCCCTTGCCTGTTCTCTTTATGAGCTTATGTTTCTATGACATGAGTGACCAATTGATTCTGTGGCAGTGAGCACATCTAAATTTTGCGGAACCCATCACTTTCCAAGGCTCACTGGAACTCTAATAAAACCATCATGTTCCCTTTCCCAGCCTCCACACTCTTCAATGTGAAGCTGGTAGAACTGTAATCGCTCTAAAGGTGAGTTGATGATTCCGGCTGTTGCCAAGACCATGTGACAATGAATACCAAGTCTTCATAGAATTACCTGGAAGTGACTGCAAATTAACTGTCCAATTGCATTCAATATACTTCATCTCCCTTACAGGCATATCTTTTTGTTCTCATATTGCTCATATTGCTCATCTAGTTGCCCCTTGAGAATACCATGACAGTAATTATTAAAAGGATTCGGTAAATAGTTGATTAAGTGTTTAAGTATATGTTTTATAATGAATAACAATGTCAAATAGTTGTAAATCCTCTAATTTTGTATGAATGCTTGTGTCTCAGATGAGCTACTGTCTATTAGGTCCTATACTATTATCAGTGTGCTTTTACCCCAATGCCACGATTGAAGAATACAGTGTACCATTGTAATTTAAACTACATCAGGTTGTGATAGATTAGGTGTAATGATATTTAAATGTAAATTTCAACATTCTTGATAATTTTTCCCCTTCTGCTGTAAACCAGTAATTTTTCCTACAAGAACTCTATCTACGTTTACCACCTGACATTTGATGAGCAGTTGATCAGATTACAAAGCTAATTATTTTTTACGTGGTTAGACTTGATTGGTTAAATGTGAGTTTCGGTTTATCTGCATTTTAGCACAGCTGTGAAGGTACTTGCTTCACCTTAACAGTGTTGGCCAAGGCCCTTCATTAAAATGCATGAATTCAACACACCTTTTCCCTCATCCCAGTGAACACACAGTAATCAGTGAAGGATACATATCTCTGTAAATTCAGACAAGTAGCTCTGATAAATGTTCTGTGAACTTTAAACATATTAAGACAAAGAACTGAGGACTTTTGACAGATACTTAGTGAACCACAACAGTCAGTAAATACCAATGGTTGCAGCTGATTAAACAGATTGACTCAAGTATATATCAGTATTTATCTTGGGAATGATCACTGAAACAGATAGTCTTTTAAAATGACCTTGCTTAGGAATATAGGTTTTATTTTATTTTAAGGAAAAATGACTTTCTTCATGCTATTTGTAAAACACTTTGTGTGTGCAAAGACTAAAAGATATTTGGACTGGTACATGGGTAGGAAAGGTTGAGAGGGACATAGGCCAAACACAGGACAATGGGAAGAGTCAGGTAGACACATGGTCAGCATAGGTAAGTTGGGCCAAGTTGGGCACTATGTCTTTATGACCAGTGTTAATAGACCAAAGGTTAACCCAGAGAATTGATGCTGGACTGGAAGGTGTCCAGAATGGGATAACACTAGACATGATCAATCAGTTCCACAAGTATTACAAGTATATTAATTTCAAACAAAGTCTTGCATCATGGTAAGATGTTGCCAGGGCTCGAGGACCTGACTTATAGCGAGAGATGGTCAAGCTGGTTCTTCATTCCTTGGAACATAGGAGAATGAGAGATGACTTTATAGATGTTAGGAATGGCATAGGTTTAGAGCAAAGGAAAAAATATTTAAAAGGGACATGAGGGCCAACTTTTTGAGTATATAGGATGAGCTGCCAGAAGAAGGACTTGAGACTGATAAAAAAATATCATTTAAGAAGCATTTGGATAGGTACTTGGAGGGGAGGGATCTGTAAGGATAATGGATTAATGCAGGAAATTGCATCTATTATCAAGGACCCCTACCATCCAGCCCATGCCTTCTTCTCATTGTTACCATCAGGAAGGAGGTACTGGAGCCTCAAGTCCCACACCAACAGATTCAGGAACAGTAACTTCCCCTCAACCACCAGGCTCTTGAACCAAAGGGAATAACTTCAACTCTGAATTTGTTCCAAAACCGATGGACTACTTTTCAAAGTCTCCACAACTTATATTCTCCATTCTACTTATTATTATTATTATTATTATTATTATTATTAATAATAATAATAATATTTGGGTTGATATTCATTTTGTAATTGCACAGTCCATGGTCTTTTGCACATAGGGTGTCTTTGTTGTGTGTAGTTTTTCATGATACCATTGTGTTTCTTTGTAATTACGATGAATGCTTGCAACAAAATGAATTTCAGTGTAGCGTATAGTGACATACATGTGTAATCTATGGATCTATTTATTTTAGAGTGATGACAGCCACCCCCAGCATTGTTCTCTCCCTCTCCCTTGCCCTCACCCTCATCCTAGCCCTCTCCCCTCCTCCTCCCCCCACCCCCGATCCCTCTCCCAACAATTAAGGGATGAAACGGCGAGAGTTAAACAACATGAGAAAGCAGTCATGGATGCTAACAAAGGAACTCATGAGTAACAGTGAAAGATATGCTGAACTTAAAGTGAAAATAACACGCTGATGGCTTCAGTCGGGTTAATTGACAAATTTGATAGCGCTGATGAAGGAGTCATGTATTGAGAGGGTTGAACTGTATTTTAACGCGAATTATGTGGAGGAGCAAAAGAAAGCTCCGGCAGTTTTTAGCTTAATGGATGCAAGAACGTACAGTCTCTTACACAGCCTATTGACACTTGGAACGCCAGCAAGCAAGATGTTCGGTGAAATTGTTACAATTGTACAAAATCATTTGAGCCCTAAACGGCTGGCAATAGCTGAGAAATTTAGATTTTACAAAAGAAACCAGTCAAAAGGTAAAAGCTTTTCCTGAATACATTGCAGAACTACACAAACTTTCCTAGTACTGTGACTTTAGAGATTTTTTTTATTCATTTTCTGATGGATTAAGGATCAGGTTTGTATGTAGCTTGCATAGTTAAAACACTCAAAAAGGCTACTATCCAAAACAGACCTAACCTTAGAATGAACATTGATCATTAGAGACTGGAGCAAAGAATGCAACAAAGCTACAGAAAAGGAGATTAAAATGTGAAATGTATAAAATATCCCTGAATGGTGCAAAAAGCCAAATATTTTATTGATGTGGTAAATCCTCCCATGATGCAAATGACTGTTGGTTCAGAGAAAAAGTCTGCAGAAAGTGTCACAGACAAGGTCACACAGAAAGAATGTGCAAGGCAGACAGAAAGCACAATCGAGTGAAAAGTTTCAAACACAAAACTAAGCAAATGCATAAAGTTACAGAGTGTAAAACAGAATCAGACAACAAAGAGTCTGACATAGGTGAACTGTCATACCTAGTGCTGCATAGCATCATTGAAGCAGATCACAATATCATATGGATCACAACAGATGTGTCTGGTGTAAAACTGAAAATGGAGTTGGATACAGGGTCAGCTTTGTCCATAATTCCAGAGGCTGATTACAACAGACTGTTTTCTAAGATTCCATTAGAGAAGACCTCAGTGATGCTAAAGATCTTCATAGGTGAAAAAGTGTCTCCCAAAGGCGAAGGTAAATGTGATGTGACGTTGGAGGCCAAACACAGCAGCTGGAGTTTTATATGTTGAAAAGTGGAGGGCCAGCATTTTTCAGACGAGAATGGATGAGAAAAATCCAACTAGACTGGCACTCAATCAAAACTCTCAGTATGACATCAACAGGCAACAGCTGCCCAAATGGTAGCACTAACCAGAGACTGGCACAGCTGCTTAATGCTAATGAGAAGGTGTTTGAGAAAAGGATTGGTAAACCCCAAGGCATGAAGGCCAGAATTGAACTGGATGAAACAGTAACACCAAGATTCCATAAAGCACATCCAGTGCTTTACGCACTATGTCCTAAATTGGATACAGAATTACTGAGCTTGGAGGCAGCTGAAATTCTCTCCAAGGTTGAGTGGAGTGATTGGGCAATGCCCATTGTCCTGGTGATCAAGAAAGGGAAGGCCAGAGCTACTTGCATCTGTGGCAACTTCAAGATGCCAACCTGATGCTGCATACTGTGCAATATCCGCTACCATGGTTAGAAGACATTTTTACATCTTTGGCAAGTGGGAAGAGGTTTACAAATATTGCCTTCTCACAAGCCTATCTGCAAATGGAGATTGAGGAGTTAAGCAGGAAGTTCATCACTTTGGTGTTGCATCAGCTCCAACAACTGGGCAAAGAGCAAAGGGCAAAGGACCAAGTGCTCCAAGATCTCCCAGGAACACATTGTTACCTTGATGACATCATTATGACTGGCAAAATGATGAAGAGCACCTCCAGAACCTTGGTAAAGTGCTTACCAGGCTGTCTGAGTATGGTCTGCAAGCAAAGAAAGACAGATGTCAGTTTTTGACATGCCATTGACAAGCCTAGCGTACATAAATCACAAAAAGATTGAAGCCATGCTACAGGCACTCAAACTGAAAAATGTGTCATAAATCAGGTCATACTAGGACCTTGTAAACTATTAAACATTGCTACAGTGCTCAATCCATTGAACACACTGTTTCAAACAGGAGCAAAGTGGGAATGGTCAGAAAGATGTGAAAGAGCGTTCAAGGAAACAAAGAGACTAATGAACATCTGACGAGCTGCTCAGCCATTATGACCCATCGCTGCCCATCAGACTGGCATGTGATGTGTCCCCTTGTGGAATTGGAGCTGTTTTGTCACACACAATGAAAGATGGATCTGAATGCTCAATTTCGTTTGCTTAGAGATCACTGACAAGCGCAGAACGCAACTATGCGCAGGTCGACAGAGAGGCCTTTAGTGTAATATGAGGAATAAAGAATTTCCACCACTACCTCTATAGACAAAAGTTTATGCTAGTGCATATCACCAGCCCTTGTGAAGGGAATTCCAGTGTTGACTGCTACCAGGTTACAACGTTGGGCATTGTTCCTAGGAGTCCACTCTCATGACACAGAGTTCAAGAGTACCAAACAACTCAGCAATGATGATGGCTTGTCACTTATAACCATATTACCATATAACAATTACAGTACGGAAACAGACCATCTTGGCCCTTTTAGTCCATGCTGAACACTTACTCTCACCTAATCCCACTGGCCTGCACTCAGCCCATAACCCTCCATTCCTTTCCTGTCCATATACCTATCCAATTTAAATGACAATACCAAATCTGCCTCTACCACTTCTACTTCTTCCACGATTGGCAACTGAAGAAGAGAAATCTTAATACTGTGACCCAGCAGAAGTTTTCTACACCACATTGGAGGAACTGTTGCTGGTAACAAATTCCGAAATACAAAAGGGAAACAAGGAATGAGCTGCCATTGTCAAACGTCTATGAAATCACCATGAAAGGATGACCAGCTCATGGTAATTCTATGTTTTCAGAGTTCTCAGTGAGACAAGACCAACTGTCAGTATGTCAAAGAACACTGATGTGTGATCTCATGTTGTGCTTCCCTTTAAACTGCACACCAGTGTTACAAAATCTGCATGAAGGACACCTCAAGGTGAAGAATCTCACGTGGAGCTACTTGTGGTGGCCGGGAACAGATAAATAGATTGAAGACTTGGCCAAAAGCTGTTTGGGATGCCAAAAAGTTCAAAATGCACCCCCACAGGCACTGCTACACCTGTGAGAGTGCCCGTCACCACCATAGTAAAGAGTACATACTGACTTTGCAGGCCCATTCATGGACTCCATGTTTCTGATTGCAGTGGATGCTCAATCAAAGTGGCTGGAGGTCATACCAATGAGGTCAACCACCTCAACGAAGACTGCATCCACTCTGAGGACTATCTTTGCCAGAAACAGCTTGCCCAAACAAATAGTGAGTGACAATGAACCACAATACACATCAGAAGAATTCCGATTGTTCATGAAGGAAAATAGCACCAGACATTTCATGTCAGTTCCTCACCACCCAGCAATGAATGGGTTAGCTGAAGGATTTATCCAAGCCTTCAAGAAGTCCACTAATGTGATGGACAAGAAGGACATATCTCTACAGCACAAGGTGGACAACTTCCTTTTTTGTGTATCAGAACTCTGTTCATGTAATGGTAAATCAAACACCTGCAAAGCTGTTCATGAACAGGAATCTGAGATCTCACATAGACCTCCTGAAACCAGACCTCTGGAAGGAAATACAGGATAAACAGTTCAGCCAGTTGCCAAGTGAAGCAGTAAGGAGCTTCAAGATTGGACATGAAGTCCTATCATGTGATTACTGAGAAGATAAACACACAGCTGGTAGAATAGCTACAGGAACTGGGGCACTGATGTACACAGTGGATGTTGGAGATCAGACATGTAGATGACATGTGGACCAGATACTGGATGCTCCACCAAAGACCACACCTGAGTTGTTACGTCCAACAAGACTGACACTGGACTTGCCTCTCTATGATGATCATGTCACTGACAGTAATGTGATATGGGAAACAGAAAACATTGTCTTAGACCCAACACCTACCAAACCCATTACCACTCCAGAGGTGCAACAAGAACATTATCGTTGACAAGATACCAATCAAACCTGATGCCACTCCACAGGTCCAGAGGCACTACCCTGCGAGAAATAGAGCGCCACCCAAAAGACTGAACCTTTAAAACCATGAAGTTAGTTATGGACTATTATTGTGAAAGCATGTGAATATGGATTTATGAAAGGGAAATTGAATGTTTTGTACATATACAGTTTTATGTTGCATTAATCTAAGGGGGAAGAAGTGTAGTTTCTTTTACAGTAATAACCCCCACCAGCACGTCGTATTGATCTGTTGTCTGTGCATGTGCACTGTTCACTCTCTCTCACTGCAATGTGAATACACCAGTTAATGCCATCTTCCACTTGTGTGCTTTTATTTACTTGATATTTAGTTGTGCACAGACACAGCAATATATAATTTAATAACAAATTTACTTTGAATTTTGAACTCAAAAATTGCAATTAGTTGTGTGGACAATGTGGTCGACATGAACTCATAGGGCCAAAAGGACTGTATCTATACCTGGGGAAAAGAGTTGGAGAAATTAGAACAAGATGAAGTTCTAATGAAGACATTCAAATTAGAAGTTTGATGGAGTTGTAGTGAAGACAAGGCACAGTGAGGGGACAACACCAGCTATAGAAGTGTTGTCACTTTTATGGGCCAGACAGTGTGAGTATGTGGTGATCACAAGGTAACATCAAATCTGGCAGTTGGTGAAGAACAGCACCTAGTAGCAATCTCACAGCTCAATGCCGTATCTCCAACAGATACTGAACGTTTTCACCAGGGTGAATCTGTCATGTGCATTTGCTCAGACGAATGTGGATACAGAGAGTCAGCAATGTTTCACAATCAATATGCATGATGGCCTGTAAATGTACACAGATGAATCTTATGCTGTGAAATTAGCACCATACATCTTTCAAGCTACAAAGGACACAATTTTACTGGGTTAGAACAGCGTCTGTGCATCCAAACCCCTGTGATAACAGTCACAAGTCCCAAAGAAGAAAAGTTTCCAGTGTCAAAAGTAGTTACATGAACAAAATGTAAAGCTCAGAGGATGCAAGTGCACATTGATGCAGAAACAAGTAGCTTATCGCAGGCAAAAGTTAGATGGAACAGACTGTACTCAGTCAGAGGAAAAGGGAATGAAATTGTGATGGCAGAGAGACAGCATGGTACAGAACTGCACGGGATTTTCTGTCAGATCTTATGATTATATTGGAATCAATTATGTGAAACTGAGGAAAAGAACAACAAAAGAGGGGCAGTACAGTGGTGCAGTTAGTAGAGCTGCTGCTCAGTGCTCCAGGAAACGTGGTTCAGTTCAGACTTCCCACACCATTTGTAGAGCATTTACACATTCTCCCTGTGACCATGTTTTCCAAGGGTGTTCCAGTTTCCTTCCTATGATAGAGAACAGGAAGAGGCCCTTCAGCCCACAGCATTGTGCCAAGCCAATTAATTTAATAATCAAAGACTTTTGGGTCAGTAAGTTTATTGACAATTACAATTTGCCCCTAGTGTGAAGGTAAAACCTGGGAAGGGGTTACATGGATGTTGTGTATTTAATATCTCAGTAATACTTGAATCATATTGTCAATATATTGTTTGTTTAAGCTTGCTTTGTTGTTTACATAATTTACTATGGGGTATATGTTAAAGTATGGAAATGACATATATTAATATGCCACCATGTCACCCTGCCTTGTTAAAGTCAAACAAAGTAAGCATGTTTATCCCTGGGTTCCCATATTTTCCTTTTGATTAGTTTTTGGAGTTACAAACCATAACAAAGTTGATAAGATAGTTTTAGAATGAACCCAAGATGACTACCTACCTGTTGAAGTGCAGCATGTTTTTTTTTTCCTTGCAAGGGGGAGAAAGAAACATTTGATTTAAAATAAGGGCAGAAAACAGACAAAATTCACGGGTTCATAAACAGTGATGATAATAATAAATTTTAAAAAAGCAGAAACAGCTGGCTACATCAGAACAATTAATGGTTTTGATTGCACGATGGATAACTGGCTGCTGTATACTCAATTAGTTGAGTGGTATTTTGAAGCAAGTAAAATAGTCAATGATAAGTAAGTGCCAGTTTTTCTGAGTGTAATAGGTGGAAGGCATCCAGTCTGCTTAGAATTTTGACTGCTTCAACTACATCAGCCGAAACGAGTTTGCCGAAATCGTGAAAGTAATGCAAGAACATTAAGAACCAAAACCTTTGTTGACTGCAGAAGACTTTAGGTATCGTAAGTGGAACCAAAAGGAAAGGGAGTCCATTTTGGCGAATGTGGCTGATTTCATGAGACTGCCTGAGAATTGTCCGTTCAGTGATGGGCTTAATGAAGAACTGAGAAATGTTTTAGTTTGTGGAATCTTACAAGGAAACATTCAGAAATGGCTTCTAACTGAAGCACAAATCACATTTAAAACAGCACTTGGAATCATTGTATCAATGGAAGCAGCAGCCAGAGAATCAAATGAAAATCAGATTTTATTATCACCGCATGTGTCGTGAAATTTGTTAACTTAACTGCAGCAGTACAATGTAATACATGATAATACAGATAGAAAAAAAATAAGTAAATAAATAAATAAAATCAAAATAAGTAAAATAAAAATACATAGGTAAATAAATAAAAGATGCAATTGAGTTGCAGTCAGGAATAAAAGGAAACATGAACAAAATTGCGATCTCTAAACAGAAACCTGTCTGTCCCAATAAATTACAGTGCTTGTAACAGAGGCTCACATACACCAGGCCAATGCAGATTTAAAGATGAAATTTGCAGAAAACTCAACAAAGTAGGACACATACAAAGAACACTTTGGACAGACAAAAATAAATGGATGCACAATGAATTAAAAAAAGATAGTAAGTCAAGATGGAGTTTCAAAAAGAGCATTAATCTGCATGCTGTTGATGAAAAATCTGATAGTGTTGAAAATGACACAGAACTTGGGATATATAATATGAAAACTAACAAGAGGCAAATTATATGGCTTACACTAGAAGTAAATGGTAAATTAGTTAAAATGGAATTGGACGCAGGTTTGGCTATTTCAATCATTCCATTATATGAGTTTGAATGTCATTTCAAAGGCACTGGACTGAAGAAATCCAGCTAAGAACTTATACTGGAGAAAAGATAGCTCCTGTGGGAATGACGTTCGTGACAGTAAAATACAATAAACAACAAGCCACACTGGGCTTATACGTGCTAAAAACAGGAGGACCAACATTATGAGGCCACGAGTGGCTGACGTAACTACAACTTGATTGTAAATCCTTCCTCCATTTACATGACACATCTGCAACAGAGTCAACTGAAAGAAAATTATGTAAGTTACTGGATGATGACACAGCAGTGTTCCAAGATGGCATTGGAAAACTCAAACATGTTAAGGGTAAAATAATGTTAAATGAAAATGCCACACCGAAGTTCTACAAAACCTGTCCTTTTCTGATACCATCCATGATAAAGTAGCTGGTGAGCAAGATGGCATGGAGGATGAAGGCTTTTTTCCAAGGTTTTACCAGGGTTTACCAGGGCAATGCCAGTGTCCCGTTAGCCAAGAAAGTTGGGTCTGTCAGGATCTATGGTGATTTTAAAGTCATCATCAACCCTGTATTGAAGGTAGATCAGTTCCCTCTGCCCAGGATAGAGGATATCTTTGCAAACCTTTCTGGAGGAATACACTTCGGCAAAGTGAACTTAGCTAAGGCCTACACACAGATGGAGGTAGAATGAGAGTTCCTCTCTATAAACTCATACAAAGGTCTTTATCATTATAACAAGTTTATTTTTCAAACAGCCTCTCCACCTACACACTGGCAGAAAGCTATGGACCAGGAGCTGCAAGATGCCCCAGGCTCTTAGAGATACCTAGATGACATTACTGTTACCGGTAAGGATGACAGTCTCAAGACAGTGTTCTAAAGATTAGAAGGTTATGGGCTCAAAGCATGATGCAACAAGTGTGCATTCTTTAAACAAAGCATTACTTATTTTGGACACACATTGACTGACAAGGATTACACAAATTTGCTAAGAAAATTCATTTAGTAGTGGATGCTCCAAGGCCAAAGCACATGACACAGCTGTGATCTTTTTTTAGGATTTGTCAATTACTATAACAAGTTCCTGCCAAATTTGGCTACTGTGCTCCACCCCTTGAACTCATTACTGCAGATCAGGAAGCACGGCATTGACAAAGCAGAGTGAGGTGGCTTCTAAAAGACAAAGGAACTGGTGAAGTCAGACACTGTACTCTTACATTATGATCCACATCATCCAGTGAAGCTTGCTTGTGACACCTCGCCTGATGGTATAGGTGCAATTATGTCACATGTTATAAGTGATGGAAGTGAACGTCCCATAGCCATTGCATCGCATTCCCTTATTGCAGCAGAGAAAATTGCACACAGTTTGACAAAGCAGCCTTAACTCTAGTTCGGGACATAAAACATTTCAGCTAGTACTTGTATGGTAGAGAGTTTACCCTCGTTACAAATAATCAACCACCAGTGTCCATTTTCAGTCCACAGAAGGGTGTTCCACTAAGAGCAGCATCATGTATGAAGAGATAGGTTCTGTTTCTTGGAGGACACAATTACAAGATCAAATTCAACAGGACAACTAATCATGGAAATGCTGATGGATTGTCCCATTTACCCTCAGAAAAGGAAATACCTGAAAAGTTGACAAAAGAGGACACTCCTTTGACAGCACAAATCAAGAGTCTCCCTATTATGGCAGCGATAATCCAAAGGGAAGCTAGTTAAGTGACCACACTATCTCAGGGCTCCAAGCCACCCAAAATGTCTAGAACATACGGCAGAATTTTCAGTTCTCTCATTCTTACCAGCACTGGAATGAACTTGCTCTTGAATATTACCTTGTGTGAGGAATGAGAGTTATTATACCATCCTCCTAAACAGATATACTGTTTTGGATACTGTTGGGGGAGATGCCTCATCAGGAGAAGGCAGCAGCAGCCGAGTTCACGGCACCATGGGTGGCTCTGTGGCACAGGAGGGAAGGAAAAGGAGTGGGAGAGCTATAGTGATAGGGGATTCGATCGTAAGGGGAATAGATAGGCATTTCTGTGGCCACAAATGAGACTCCAGGATGGTTTGTTGCCTCCCTGGTGCAAGGGTCAAGGATGTCTCTGAGCGGCTGCAGGCCAGAGGTCATGATGCACATAGGTACCAAAGATATAGGTAAAAAAAATGGGATGAGGTCCTACAAGGTGAATTTAGGGAGTTAGGTGATAAACTAAAAAGTAGGACCACAAAGGTAATAATCTCTGGATTACTACCAGTGCCACGCGCTAGTCAGAGTAGAAATAGGAGGATATTTCAGATGAATACGTGGCTTGAAAAATGGTGCAAGGGGGAGGGTCTCAAATTTCTGGAGCATTGGAACCAGTTCTGGGGGAGGTGGGACTGGTACAAACAGGACGGTCTGCACCTGGGCTGGACTGGAACCAATGTCCTAGGGGGAGCGTTTGCTACTGCGGTTCAGGAGGGAATAAACTAATGTAGCAGGGGGATGGGAACAAGTGCAGAGAGATGGAGGGGTGTAAAATGAGGGTAGAAACAAAAAGTAGTAAGGTGAAAAGTAAAAGTGGCAGGCAGGCAAATCCAGGGCAAAAATTAAAAAGGGCCATTTTTCAACATAATTGTATAAGGGCTAAGAGTGTTGTAAAAACAAGCCTGAAGGCTTTGTGTGTCAATGCAAGGAGCATTCGTAACAAGGTGGATGAATTGAATGTGCAGATAGTTATTAATGAATATGATATAGTTGGGATCACAGAGACATGGCTCCAGGGTGATCAAGGATGGGAGCTCAACATCCAGGGATATTCAATATTCAGGAGGGATAGACAGGAAAGAAAAGGAGGTGGTGTAGCATTGCTGGTTAGAGAGCAGATTAATGCAATAGAAAGGAAGGACATTAGCCTGGAGGATGTGAAATCGATATGGGTAGAGCTGCAAAACACTAAGGGGCGGAAAACGCTGTTGGGAGTTGTGCACAGGCCACCTAACAGTAATAGTGAGGTTGGGGATGGTATTAAACAGGAAATTAGAAATGTGTGCAATAAAGGAACAGTAGTTATAATGGGTGACTTCAATCTACAAATAGATGGGGTGAACCAAATTGGTAAGGGTGTTGAGGAAGAGGATTTCTTGAAATGTATGCAGGATGGTTTTCTGAACCAACTGGAGAGCAGGCCATTCTAGAATGGGTATCGAGCGATGAGGAAGGTTTCATTAGCAATCTTGTCGTGCGAGGCCCCTTGGGTAAGAGTGACCATAATATGGTGGAATTCTTCATTAAGATGGAGAGTGACATAGTTAATTCAGAAACAAAGCTTCTGAACTTAAAGAAGGGTAACTTTGAAGGTATGAGATGTCAATTACCTAAGATAGACTGGCAAATGATACTTAAAGGGTTGACGGTGGATATGCAATGGCAAGCATTTAAAGATCGCATGGATGTTCTACAATAAATGTTCATCCCAGTTTGGCAAAAGAATAAACCAGGGAAGGTAGTGCACCCATGGCTGACAAGGGAAATTAGGGATAGTATCAAGTCCAAAGAAGAAACATACAAAGTAACCAGAAAAAGCGGCACACCTGAGGACTGGAAGAAATTCAGAGTCCAGCAGAGGAGGACAAAGGGTTTAATTAGGAAAGCAAAAAAAGATTATGAGAGAAAGCTGGCAGGGAACATAAAAAACTGACTGTAAAAGCTTTTATAGATATGTGAAAAGAAAAAGATTGGTTAAGACAAATGTAGGTCCCTTGCAGTCAGAAACAGGTGAATTGATCATGGGGAACAAGGACATGGCAGACCAATTGAGTAACTACTTTGGTTCTGTCTTCACTAAGGAGGACATAAATAATCTTCCGGAAATAGTAGGGGACCAAGGGTCTAGTGAGATGGAGGAACTGAGGGAAATACATGTTAGTAGGGAAGTGGTGTTAGGTAAATTGAAGGGATTGAAGGCAGATAAATCCCCAGATCCAGGTGATCTGCATCCCAGAGTGCTTAAGGAATTAGCCCAAGAAATAGTGGATGCCTTAGTGATAATTTTTCAAAACTCCTTAGATTCTGGATTAGTTCCTGAGGATTGGAGGGTGGCTAATGTAACCCCACTTTTTAAAAAAGGAGGGAGAGAAAAACTGGGGAATTATAGACCAGTTAGCCTGACATCAGTGATGGGGAAAATGCTAGAGTCGGTTATCAAAGACATGATAACAGCACATTTGGAAAGCAGTGAAATCATTGGACAATGTCATCATGGATTTGTGAAAGGAAAATCATGTCTGACGAATCTTGCAGAATTTTTTGAAGATGTAACTAGTAGAGTGGATAGTGGAAAGCCAGTGAATGTGGTATATTTGGATTTTCAAAAGGCTTTTGACATGGTCCCACAAAGGAGATTAGTGTGCAAACTTAAAGCACACGGTATTGGGGGTATGGTATTGATGTGGATAGAGAATTGGTTGGCAGACAGGAAGCAAAGAGTGGGAGTAAACGGGACCTTTTCAGAATGGCAGGCAGTGACTAGTGGGGTACCGCAAGGCTCAGTGCTGGGACCCCAGTTGTTTACAATATATATTAATGATTTAGACGAGGGAATTAAATGCAGCATCGACAAGTTTGCGGATGACACAAAGCTGGGCGGCGGTGTTAACTGTGAGGAGGATGCTAAGAGGATGCAGGGTGACTTGGATAGGTTAGGTGAGTGGGCAAATGCATGGCATCAACGGACCTCTCTATCTTTGCTGGTAAGTGATCCAGTTACAGGATACGTAACAACTGCAAAAGGATTCGAGTACAGAAGCAGGGAGGTTCTATTGCAGTTGTACAAGGCCTTGGTGAAACCACACCGAGAGTATTGTGTGCAGTTTTGGTCCCCTAATCTGAGGAAAAACATTCTTGCCATAGAGGGAGTACAGAGAAGGTTCACCAGATTGATTCCTGTGATGGCAGGACTTTCATATGAAGAAAGATTGGATCAACTAGGCTTATACTCACTGGAATTTAGAAGATTGAGGGGGGATCTTATTGAAACGTATAAAATTCTGAAGGGATTGGACAGGCTAGATGCAGGAAGATTGTTTCCGATGTTGGGGAAGTCCAGAATGAGGGGTCACAGTTTAAGGATAAAGGGGAAGCCTTTTAGGACCGAGATGAGGAAATACTTCTTCACACAGAGAGTGGTGAATCTGTGGAATTCTCTGCCACAGGAAACAGTTGAGGCCAGTTCACTGGCTATATTTAAGAGGAAGTTAGATATGGCCCTTGTGGCTAAAGGGATCAGGGGGTATGGAGAGAAAGCAGGTACAGGGTTCTGAGTTGGATGATCTGCCATGATCATATTGAATGGTGGTGCAAGCTCAAAGGGCCGAATGGCCTACTCCTGCACCTATGTTTCTATGTTTCTATCCAAGCTGAAAATTAAAGTGTTGGAGGAGCTACAGTACATGCCAGCTATATAGGCATGGTCAGAATGAAAGCAAAGCTTCATCTGGTAGCCTAAGATAGATAAGGAGATCAAGTAACTTGCCATGCACCATTTGGAATGCCATCACATCCAGAAGAAAGATGTCCAGAGCTGTCAGAACCACTTCTTGCATTCCCAGAGTCAACTCCTCCAACCACTTCAGAGGAGGCCCTAGAACCAGAGACTGTTTCACAGCTCACCAACCTACCAAGCAGAGTGACTACCCACCCCCCCCCCCACCCACTCCCACCGCTTTTCCGGAAAGACCTAATCCCACAAGTGTAAGAAATATTCCACAGCAATTAACCTTTAGGCCTGAATGGGACAATTTTAAGTTTATGTCATGGTCCGGTCCGTGGACTCCGGACTCCGGGTCTTCCAGCTGTCCCTTGTTTCAGCTGGGCTTAATCATAGGCACCTGATGCTCATCTTGGGGCCAGAAATATAAGTGGCCCTGGGTTCCAGTGTAGGGGCTGGCTTATCTTGTTAGTATTTTGTCTCTGTGGGGTAAGTCAGGCTGTTTTTGCTGTTACCCTGAGGCTGGATTGTTCCTTTCCCCTTCTTTCTGTCGCCCTTTGCTGAAGCTTCACCTTTTGCCTGGAGTCATGCCTGTGTCCATGCCTACTCTTGCTGTCAAGCTCTACTGCTGGAGCAAGACTGGAGCTTTGCTGGGCCTAGATAAGGAACTGTCTTTTGTGTCCTCACTTTCACTAGGTAGGTCTGGCTGTTTGCTGCTAGCTTGTGTTAGGGACTGTCTTGTTGTGTTCAGCTTTCTGTGTATGAGTCCCAGCCCTAAGACCTGTTCCCATGGAGGGGTCCTGACTCTGTGTTCTGCGTTCCTGTGTCCCAAGACCAAGGCTTTGTGTTCTGCATTCCTGTCACCAAAGTCTGAGTCTGAGCTTCATGTCCTGCATCCTGGCCACATCTCGTCCTTGCCTAGATCTGGAGTCTGAGCCTGAGTCAAGACCTAGGTCAAGACCCAAGACTGAGGAGTCCATGGACCCCAGGTTGGGAACCCCTGCTCTAGAGTTTAGAAAATAAGAGATAGTCTCTTTGAAACTCAAAGTTCTTGCAGGGCTTGAGAGAGAGGATGGATTCCTGGGCTCAGAAGCTGAGAACCAGGTTATGAAACCTAATACTGAGATAAGAATGTTCTTCACATTGCGGTAGTGAATCTTGGAATTTTCCATCCTTGAAGATTGTGGAAACTCGGCCCCTGAGCTCACTAATTAATGATTTCTGAATTTTAAGACAGTTAAGTGATAAGATTAGAATTGGAAAAAAATACTAAAATAGCAAGTCAACCATGACAATGGGACAGGCTCGAAGATCTAAATGGCCTAATTTTGCTCCTGTAATATTCTTATCTTCTGTTGTAGGCACAGAACCTGGGACAGGGAAGTGAGACAATAGGATGGAACATTAAAGAGACAGACAGCTGTAGGCTCAGGGTCAACTTGTGCACTTCTCTAAAGTGTTTTGTAAAATGATCACCTGGCTTGTTCTGGATTTCCTCAGTGCTGAGACCACACCCTGACCACTAAATACATGACATCATACTGTAAATAGTTCAAGTAAGTAACTGGTTCCATTGGAAGAAATGGACATCAGGAACAAAGAGGTAGAGAGGTAGGTATTGCACCTCTTGCAATTTCTTGAGAAGAAACTGTAAGAAAGGGCTAATGAGGGTGTCGAAGTAAATGAGAGACATAAAAGGCAACATTCCCTTCAGGGAATGGGGAGCTATCTAGTGCTGGGAATGTTGGAAACAATGTCTGATGGTCCTTTGAATATGGAGGTTAGGGGGTAGAAAGCGAGCATGAGAACAACCCTATCTTGCTACGGTGGGGAAGAGAGCAGAGAGGTTTAAATGAAAGAGTTGGTAGAGACCCCGATCAGCAGTCTGACTGTGATAAAAGTCTATATACTAAATGTTAAACAAATCGTGAGAATGAGAATTTGAGAACTCAAAGACAAGATTTGAAAGCATGATCTTCATATTGAAAATATCAGAAAATCTCCAGTCAAACCAAACGACTGCTTGTCAGATTTTGTATGTAGTTTTTCATTGATCCTATCGTATTTCTTTGTTCCTCTGTGAATGGCCACAGAAAATTAATCTCAAGCTAGTATACGGTGACATATATTTACTTTGATGGTAAATTTACTTTGAAGGCACTAAAGGATTTTTTTTTTAAATTTGGATTGAATCAAACAGATATATACACTCAGATCACTCAGTTCCTGAGAGATGTAAAAAAAAAATTGTCATCGTGTGTGTATTTCAGAAATGGATCCAGTAGAGCCTGTGGAAGAAATGACAGGATTCTACAGAAGTGAAGCAAGATTTGACACCTTGTGAAGCTGAGAATTGGGTACATCTGCAAAGACACTTCTTTTGAGAAGATCAAAGAGAAAACCTGTAGAGAAGTTAAATCGGTAAATCGCTTTTATTCAATGAGCAGAAGGCGGTGCTAAATGATATCTGATAGATACATATGACATATACATGGTGGGATAATCACAATAGATCTGATTCAGGGGATTTTCATGTCTCTCATTTAGAATACGAACCAAGTCCAAACCTCTAAGTCTGTGAAATGCATTATTGGCAGTGAAGAAGTAATGACAGTGCTAAAGACAGTTCGTGGCCTGGCATTGGAGCAACTGTATTAGATTGCAAGGCAGAATTAAATATCAATAAATCCCATCGATGAATCAATGGAGATTGAAGCCAGGGCACTCTTTAACAGAATTCATTTATATCATTCAATAATCCTTTTAGTCTTGAAAGGTAATACAGCAAAAGATTGTTGACAGGGATGACATTCTGGGAATGAAGTCATCCCATTCATTACATTATTTCCCAGCACATAAAATCTGTCAGTGCTGATGTAAGTGCATTGAGAATCAATCATGCTTCCAAGGAACGTTCGGTACAACGACATAACATAATCATTAGTCACACCATTATGCCAAGCCTTATTGTTATACCTCTTCATCAAAGGAGTAACGTTCCACATCTGACTTAACAGTCATGTGCTGCACCGTGGTCACTTTGTGCCATTGCTGGCAAACATCCGTCAGCAAGTCCAATATCATGTGACTGAGAACCACATGAACTTTTTCTCTCCAAAATTCTCCAGAGACCACACCCTCAACATTGAGGATTCGGTTACACTCAGTAAGCTGACAAACTTAAGACTCCTGAAGAAATGCAGTTTCTCGTCTTACTCCCGGAAATACCGAGCCCTCTGATTCTCGGTGGTTAATACTGAGAACCTTTAGTAAACTAATACCAGTCTGAATAGTGGCAGGTGTCTACCACTCTGCAAATGAAACACCCAAATTCTTGTCCCAGCAGGAAAACCCTGGCCCATCTGTGGAAGAGTTTACATTTGCCTCACATCACTGTCACTGTAGAGCCATATAACCATATAACAATCACAGCATGGAAACAGACCATCTCGGCCCTCCTAGTCCGTGCCGAACTCTTAATCTCACCTAGTCCCACCTACCCGCACTCAGCCCATAACCCTCCACTCCTTTCCTGTCCATATACCTATCCAATTTTACCTTAAATGACACAACTGAACTGGCCTCTACTACTTCTACAGGAAGCTCATTCCACACAGCTATCACTCTCTGAGTAAAGAAATACCCCCTCGTGTTTCCCTTAAACTTCTGCCCCCTAACAGACAGATGATAGGGCAAAATTGCAGTCCGTTAGATAAGTTGCAGTGTAAAAGGGGGACAAATTCAAAAGGAGTGGTAAATATCAGGCTGAAGCTGTTAATGTATACTAGAATGCATGCAACATATGGAATAAGATAATTTTGTGGTGCAGTTAGAAATTGGCAAGTATTACAATGTTGGCATCACTGAGGCTGAAAGAAGATGATAATTGGGAGCTTAAATCCAAGGATACACATTGTCTCAAAAAGACAGGTACAGTATGTAGGGAAAGGGGTGTCACGACTTTGTTGGTACAAAATTAAATCAAATACTTAGAAATAGGTAACATAGGATTGAAACATGTAGAATCCTTGTGGAAAGATTTAAGAAACTGCAAGGATAAAATGATCCTGATGAGGGTTATATACAGGCCTCTGAATATACACAGGTAGATTGGGAAAATTAGGCTGGTGCTGGAACCCAGGGGAGAGAATTTATAGAATGACGAAAAGATGGCTTTTTTAGAGCAGCTTATGGTTGAGCCCACTAGGGGAAAGGAAATTCTGGACTGAATGCTGTGTAATGAATCAGATCCAATTAGTGAGCTTAGGGTAAAGGAATCCTTCAGAGGCAATGATCATAATATAATAATATTCACCTTGCAGTTTGAGAGGGAGAAGTTGAAGTCTGATGTATCTGTATTACAGAAGAATAAAGAGAATTATAGAGGCATGAGAGGAGCTGATTAAAGTTAATAGAAGGGGACACTATCAGCAATAACAGCAGAAGAGCACTAGCTGGAGTTTCTGGGAGCAATTAAGAAGGCGCAGGATAAATGCATCACAGAAGTGCCAAAGGGCCTTTATGATTGAATTTTTTTGAGGATGTGACTAAAAATATTGATGAAGGAAGAGCAGTAAATGTAGTGTATATGGATTTCAGCAAGGCATTAGATAAGGTACCCCATGCAAGGCTTATTGAGAAAGTAAGGAAGTATAGGATCCAAGGGGACATTGCTTTGTGGATCCAGAACTGGCTTGCCCACAGAAGGTAAAGAGTGGTTGCAGACAGGTCATATTCTGCATGGAGGTCGTTGACCAGTGGTGTGCCTCAGGGATCTGTGCTGGTACCCTTACTCTTTGTGATTTTTATAAATGACCTGGATGAGGAAGTGGAGGGATGGGTTAGCAAGTTTGCTGATGACACAAAGGTTAGAGGGGTTGTGGATAGTGTGGAGGGCTGTCAGAGGTTACAGAGGATTACAGAGGTTACAGTGGGACATTGATAGGATGCAAAACTGGGCTGAGAAGTGGCAGATGGAGTTCAACCCAGGTAAGTGTTAAGTGGTTAATTTTGGTAGGTCAAATATGATGGCAGAATATATTAATAGACTCTTGGCAGTGTAGAGGATCAGAGGGATCATGCAGTCCGAGTCCATAGGATGCTCAAAGCAGCTGAGCAAGTTGACTCAGTGGTTAAGAAGGCATACGGTATATTGGCCTTCATCCATTGTGGAATTGAATTTAGGAGCTAAGAGGTAATGTTGCAGCTACATAGGACCCTGGTCAGACCCCACTTGGAGTACTGTGCTCAGTTTTGTGTCGCCTCACTATAGGAAGGATGTGGAAGCCATAGAAAGGGTGCAGAGGAGATTTACAAGGATGTTGCCTGGATTGGGGATCATGTCTTATGAGGATAGGTTGAGTGAACTCGGCCTTTTCTGCTTGGAGTGACGGAGGATGAGAGGTGACCTGATAGAGGTGTATAAGATGTTGAGAGGTGTTGATCGTGTGGATAGTCAGAGGCTTTTTCCCAGGGCTGAAATGGTTGCCACAAGAGAACACAGGTTTAAGGTGCTGGGGAGTAGGTACAGAGATGTCAGGGGTCAGTTTTTTACTCAGAGTGGTGAGTGCATGGAATGGGCTGCCGGCAACAGTGGCGGGGGCAGGTATGATAGGGTCTTTTAAGGTATGTGGAGCTTGGAAAAATAGAGAAATTACCCTAGTAATTTCTAGGGTAGGGACATGTTCGGCACAACCTTGTGGGCCGAAGGGCCTGTATTGTGCTGTAGGTTTTCTATGTTTCTGTGCTGTAATATTCTATGACTCTAAGTATTCTAAATGAAAGATAATGCAACCGTGGCTGACAAGGGAAATCAAAGCCAACATAAAAGCAAAAGAGAATGCATACAATAGAGCAATAATTAGTGGGAAATTAGTTGGGAAACTTGTCAAAACCAACAGAAGGCAACTATAAAAGCCACGATGGGGGAAAAGATGAAAAATGAAGGTAAGCTTGCCAACAATATCAAAGAGTGTACCAAACATTTTTTCAGCTATATAATGAGGAAGAGAGGTGACAGTAGATAATCCTACACAGTGGGGTTTAAACTAGAGTTGCAGAGGGATGGGAACAAGAGTGCCAGAACAGTTAGTGGAGAGGTTATGGAGGCAGATGTTCGTAAGACCACAGACGAAGTTGCGAATCAAAATGTCGAGCATGGTGTGACCAGTGTCCTGAGCCGCCTATATTTCAATGCATGAAGTATCGTAGAAAAGGCGGATAACAGTGCCAAAGATATGGTAGCTGGTTTTCAAAAAGAGGCAATATGTAGTGAGGAGAGGCTGCCCCTAGGGTAAAATTGCAGGATGATTAATAATATAAAAAGTGGAAAATATTGAAAAGGATGAATACAGACTGAAGGTGTTTTATTTGAATCATCACATTAGAGAGCTTAAAGTAAAAGAATCCTCATGGGATCATCATATCATCATATGATAGAATTCTCCCTGAAATTTGAGAAGAAGCTAAAGTCAGATGGATCAGTATTACTGTGGGTTAAGGAAATTAGAGGCATGAGATAGGAGTTGGCCAGAATTGATTGGAAGAGAACAATGGCAAGGGTGATGGCAGAGCAGCAATGGCTGTAATTTCTGGAAACAAACTGGAAGGCACATGATATATATTTCTGTAAGAGGAAGAAGTACTCTAAAGGAAAGATGACACAATTGTGGCGAATAAGAGGTCGAAGTCGACATAAAAGCTAAAGAGAGGATATAATAGAACAAAAGTTAGTGGGAAGTGAGAGGATTCAGAAGTCTTTAAAAACCAACAAAAGATAAGTAAAAAAGTCATTAAGAAGCTGTGATGGAATATGAAAGCAAACTAGCCAATAATATTAAAGAGAAATTTCTTGAGATATATAAAGTGAAAAAGAAGCGTGAGTGGATATTGGACTGTAGAAAATGATGCTGGAGGACAATGAAATGGCAGATGAACTGAATATGTATTTTGCATGTCTTCATAGTGGAAGACTCTAGCAGTTTGGTGGAAGTTACAGGTGTCAGGGGGCATGGAGTATGTGAAGTTACCACAGCTGGAGAGAAGGTTCTTGGGAATCTGAAAGGTCTGAAAGTAGATAAATCACCTGGACTAAATGATACACATTTCTGAATGTGGTGGCTGAAGAGATTGTGAAGGTACCAGTAATGTATAGATTCCATAAAGTTAATTTGCAGATTGAATCTATGGTGAGGAAGGCAATTGCAATGTTAATATTAATTTCAAGAGGACTAGAATACAAAAGCAAGTATATAATGCTGAGGCTATATGAGGAACTAGTGAGACCTCATTTGGAGTAATGTGAGCAGTTTTTGGCCCCTTATTTAAGAAAGGTTGTGGTGACATTGGAGTGGGTTCAGAGAAGGTTCACAAGAAAGTTTCCGGGAAAGAAAGGCGGATCATATGAGGAGCAATTGATGTCTCAGGGCCTTTACTTGCTGGAATTTAGAAAAATGGGGGTGGGGGGAAAATCTCATTGAGATATATCAAATGTTGAAAGGCTTGGGTAGAGTAAATGTGGAGAGGACATTTCCCTTGGTGGGGGAGTCCTCACAGCCTCAGAATAAAGGGACATCCAGTTAGAACGGAGATGAGGAGGAAATTTCTTTAGCCAGAGGGTGTTGAATCTGTGGAATTCATTGCCACAGGTGGCTGTGGTGGTTGGTTCATTGGATACATTAAAGATGGAGGTGATTCTTGATTAATCAGGGTGTGAAAGATTATGGGGAGAAGGCAGGCGATTGTGGTTGAGAGGGAAACAAATGTGATTGTGGAAGTATTTCTTGGTTAAAAGCTTATGAAAAGTTAGAAGTCATTGAGGATGTAAGAAGGTAAGGGAAATAGATTGGAAATCTCATTGGAGATGAGCAGAATTTCATTAAGCTGGTCATCACCCCCCAGGAGAAGCAGTAGTGAATTTCACCATAACCAGGATCTAAACGAAAAGCATAAAATGTGGGTGACTCTCAGCTTGCCAGGCACTATCTATCGAGAAAGAAACTGTCAACCAGGTGCGGATATGTCCCAAGTGCGGAGTGAGAGACACTGAAGCAGGCCAATAGTTCAGATTTTAATGCGAACAATGTTAAAGAGAAAATAAACAATAAACACTAGACCAAGCAGGGCCGTTAACTAAAGCTCTCAAATGGTAAATGAAACCTACACTGCAGCTGAAAAGAACAATTAAGAATAAAACGAATACCGCTACTTTTCAGAGTCAGCTGACTCGACAGTCCAATTTCTCAGGCAAGGCGGAACGCAGGCAGCAAAGCATTGCTATGTCCAAGTTTTAACAAATACTACGACGGATCGAATGGAGTTAAATACTATCACAATGAAATACTTAGCTGACACGTACATATTCACGAGCTCAATTGCTGTATCTGCTGTACTGCCAAATCCGTGGTTGTGATAGAAGAAGCAGAGTTAACAAGTCAGAGCAATTACCTTTCATTGAAACTGGAAAAGTTAAAAGACGACAGTGGCTCAAGCTAAAGACATGATATAGGCCAAATCGTCTAATTCTGCTCCTTTGAAATATGGGCTTATAGTATGTTTCAATGTGTCGATGTACAGGTGGCAAATAAAATTAATCTATTTTTATAGAGGTTTACAAAATGAGGGTCATAGATAGAATAGATGGTCATTTTTTTTTTGCTCCGAGCAGGGAATCTAGAATTAGATGGCATAGGTTTAAGATGTAAGGACAGAAATATAAACAGGTTTGTGGGGTAAGTTTTTCACACAGTGGTGAATGTCTGTACTGAGGAGCTGTCAGAGGAGGTAGTGGATGCAGATACAATAATAATATTTAAAAGAACTTTTGATGTCTACTTATGCTAATCACATTTGCCTGCATTAGGTAACTATTCCTCTAAATCTTTCCAATTTTACTTGTCTAACAGGCAAATTGTGATGAGCATAAATAGACATCAGTTAGCATGGATGCGAGGGGCTGTAATGGTTTGTTTCTGTGTTATACAGTTCTGTGATTTCATAAAAGGTGCCTATCAACAATCATTATGAAAATTTTTTTTAAAAATAGTTAATTCCTTCCAGATTAAAACTTTTAACATGGATCTCCACAGCAGACTTTGCCAGTTGTGTAATAATTCTAATTGAGGGAAGTGGCTGCCAGCAGGGTGCCCATTAACTTACTACTTTGAAGAATGTGTATACATTATATCTCATCATCCACAGCATTTAACCAAGAATTAGATGCCAGAGTTGCAAATGCTGATGAAGGAATAAGCAAAAGACAGACAAAAACATATCAAAGAGCACACTACTGAAGATCACTGAAGTGTTAAATAAAGGCATGAAATGTTGGTGAGGAACAACAGGATATCGTCATACTGAATGATTCTCATTAATTAAAGCACTGGCTTTTACAGAGCACCTTTCATTTTTTTCCAATCACCAAAGCAGTTCATGGGTAATAGGCTCCAATGCTTCTCATGCCTCTAGCTTAAACCACAGTCGTCTTCAAACTTTTCCAGTTCAAATGAAAGGTCATTGCCCTGAGTTGCTAACTCTGTTTCTTTCTTGATAGATAGTGCCTGACAAGCTGAGAGTCACCTGCATTTTCTGTTTTTTAATTTAGATCTTAGTTATGGTGATGTTCACTACCAGTTCCTTGCGGGAGATGCCCAACTTGAAATTCTGCTTGTGTCTCCAATGAGATTTCTAACCTACTGTATTTCTTTTAGCTTGCTTATCCTCAGTGAGCCTGCTAATTCTTCATAAAGTTTTAACCAAAACCTGCTTCCACATTCACATCTTTCCCTTTGTCTCTGACTCCAACTTATTCTATATTAAATCCATCTGCAATACCACCCTTTACAATTTGGAATCACTCAATATCACAGTTATATTCAAACTATCCAGTCACTCTTGAATCGCTTGTATCCTGAGATATCCGTTTGCTTCATGTTATGCATCACATTTGCTTACTCTTGAAGTCTCTCTGTAACAATACCAAGTCACACTATATCAAAGCATCTTGGTTCATGTTCTTTTTCATCCTTCAATGTTTCAGCAAAATATTTTTTCCCTTAAAGTGTCAATTTTTTTTTTACAAACTTCAAACATTTGTTGTGAACTTTTTGCACCTTTACTTTCTACTCGCCCTACCTCTTTTTCCCTTGCTCTGTTTTGCTATCTCTTTTGATGTTTATTCTGATTCCAAATGTTCAGACCTTAGTAGAGATCTCAAGCTTCATTCCACCTACATCCCTCTCTGAATTAATCCCAAGCATCTCCATCTGTAAGCCAAACTCTGATCTAAGGTCTTCATCCCAGATTTTGCACACTTTCCATAGTTTTCGCTCAAGTGTGTGATAGGACAAAGTTTCGACAGGATTCCATATTTTCCTTTGAAATATTCCTGTTGGTTCACTTGTCTGATCAAGAGGACAGAGAGAGGTGTAGATTCATAGAAATGTACTGCACTGAAACAAGACCTTTCTGCCCATTACATCCCATTTTACCTGTAAGGGTCTTGGTTCCAAAATTTTTTGCAACTCAACACTCAGTGTGGACTGGAACATGAGACTGAACTCTATATTGAAAGTTCTGGAGAAGGTCAAGACCACATGCCAAGGGAGGTCAATGGGAAATTTTCCTCCCACTGTGCCACAATAGGCATTGAATAATACCTTCATCTATCTTTCTTTTCATCAACAGAAATTCTCTTGTTAACCATAAATTGGTTTTAGTGAATAAATTTGTAAATTGGTTTATTATTTTCACTTGTACCGAGGTACAATGAAAAACATGTCTTCATACCGTCCATACAGATCATCTCATTATAACAGTACCTTGAGCTAATACAAGGGAAAGACAAAAACAATGCAGAATGAAGTGTTAAAGTTTAGGCAGAAGCTGCAAAAAGTGCAGAACAAGCAGACAATAAGGTGCAAGGATATAACTAGGCAGACTGTGTCCATCTGATTGTATTAGGAGACAATTCAGTTGCTTTATTTACAGTGGGATAGAAGTTATCCTTGATCATGGTGGGTTGTATTTTTTAGCCTTTTATCTTTTGGGAACAGAGAGAAGAGAGAATGGCTGGGTTGGGTGGGGTCTTTGATTATATTGACTGCATTACTGAGGTCATTTTAGTGGAAAATCAGTAGTGAATCAAGAACCCTTGGGTATATCACTATCTATTTATTACCACCAGTTCTCTTTTAGCTTTGTAGTATTCTTGTATTTTCTTCACCACTGAACTGCCATCTTTGTTTCTAAGGATAAACTGAGGTGCTTTGGTTTATTTTGGGATCAGATGTTTGCTCCAAACTTCTGAACAATGGTTGTTCTGTATGCTTTGGGTATGTGTTTCTTTTTCAAAAAAAAATTAATGCAACTCTTGAGACCTGGTATTTTTCAAATGCCAGAGATTATGATTCTCTTGAGAGAGTCCATTCATTTATAATGCTGTTAGGAAATAAATCAAACTACTTCAGAATTTGATGATTGGTCTTGCTGAAGAAATGCTTGTCTAATGCTGGTATGTAATAGGTGCACATGTATATAACTCCCTTTTAATTACACAGTAACACTGATCACCTCAGTATGAGCTAGAGGTTCATATAGTATGACTGGAATACTTACCTGAATAACATATCGACATACTGTTACTCAGTTGCAACCAATCTTGGAGCTGCTAACCCTAGACTAGTCACCAGGAGTATTTTGGGCAATCTCCAGATATCCAGCTTTAAGCAGAGCCCAGATATTAAAGGGGAAATGAAAATATGAGGATGTCTGAGCACTTATAAGAAGTTCAGAATATTTGCTGACTAAACTGCAAAAGACAGATGAGATAGAGCAGCCCATTGCTTGCGGCATGACAAAACCAAGCAGTTTCTCCTTCAATAAAGACTTGGAAAACAACTTATTTGACTTGAAGTGAATTAGACACCATATCAACTTCCCCTAATAAGAAAAGGACAACCAGTCCATTAAAATACAGTGAGGTTGGGCGACAGGCAGAGGAGAATAGTGACAAATAAATTTTGTATATAGTATCAGTCTCAGTCTTTAAGACTTATGCATGAACCAAGCTTGGTTGACAAGATAATTATCCAATACCTACACTCTGGATATGGTATTTCATAGGGATAGTCTTAAACACACTGGAAACAGGACCCTTGGCCCATTTCATCCATGCTGAGCAAGGTTCCTATCTGATTCTTCTTGCCTGATTTTTCTCCTGTATCCCCCCAAACCTTTCCTATTCATGCACCTGTTCAAACCCATTCTAACATTTTTTACTGGGGCATGATTGAGTGTTCTAACCAACTGCATCATTGCCTAGTAAGGGAATTGCAAAGCATTTGATCTCAAGGCCCCACAATGGGTTGCAAGGACTGCTAGAAGATTCATCTGGGTCTTTGTTCCACCCTGCCTGTCCATCACACTTAGCATTGGGTAGGATCTTTGCTGCCTGTTCTACAAACTCTTTGACCCCCAACTAGAGAGGAGATACTGTAGAGTTAAGAGAATGACTATTTAGGATGGAAAGTAGTTTCATCCCCAGGCCATGAGACTACTGAACTCCCTGACACCTCCCAGGCCTCATCACTTATGAAGCACCATGTGTTTACAACAAGTTAAAATTAAATATACTTTATGCTAAATGTCAATTTTGTGGAATATATTTAATTTATTTGTAGTAATATTACTTTATGTTGTGTATGTACCATGTTGTGCACCTTGGTCTGGAGGAATGTTGTTTCATTCGGCTATATACTGTACATGTATATGGTTGAATTGCAATAAACTTGAACTTGATGTCTTTTAAATGTAATTGTACCAAGCACTTGCCAAAGAAGATTATTATACTTTTGAGGTACTTTCCAAGTAAAGAAGTTCTTCCTGATCTCCTTGGATTTATTAGGGACCTACAGTACTTTATCTCTGCTCCCTTGGTTTTAAACTCCCCCTCACATGGAAACATCTGTATGTCAGCTCTGTGCAACTCCATTGCAATATTAGTCTCCAATTATTAGCTTGCTCTTTACCCTTAAACTTCTTTGGAAGCTGAAGAAGTAAGTCACAGAAAAGTGATAGCCAATGTGGTATAGATTTATGGTACTGAACAGAAAAATCAACAATGTCATGGAATGCAATCTCTCAAATCACCAGTTAAAAAACCCAGCAGTCTCGTATAATGAAAATGGACTTTGTTTTCATCTCTGACTATAAACCAATGGACCTAATTTATGACAGGGCAGGATTGTGGAGCTCAATCCTCAGAGGGCTGATAACAACTCTTGATTTTCATCCCATGCAGAGGTGTTTGACTTATTGAGTCACTTAACAGAGCAACTGTGGCTCAAAACCCAGAGAGGGATACATGGAACTTTACCAACTCCTGGACATTTTGAACAGAGACACAAAACACTGAGGTCAGGCTGTCTGGTTTGGAATTGTAACAAATTTCTCCTGCAATCAATTCAAGATGGACTGACTATTGCTAATGAGAGAACGAGCAGTAAACCTCAGCAAGGAGGAAATGGTTTCTCAAACTGTGCACCTGGAGGCAATTCCCTCCAACACAAACTGTCCCTCCAAGCCACACACCATCCCGATTTGGAAATATATTGCTGTTTCTTTTCTATCATCAGATCAAAATCCTAAAATTCCCTCTGTTGCAATGTTATGGATATAATCACAACTCAAAGGGTCAGCAGCAATTAGGGATGGGCAATTAAATGCTGGCAGGCTGTGAAGCACACATCCCCTGAATAAATATTTCAAAAATTGAACTTCCCAATCTACAAATCCAAATTAATGTACTTTGCCACTCCAATAACAACAGGCATTTTATGGATGGTTTGCCTGTACAGTTACATGCATTGAGTGTGAAATTTTCATTGAAAATAAAAGACATACGTTTCTATGCTGCTTTTCACAGCCCTTTCAGGACATCCAGAATATTACAAGGAAATGTGTAGTCACTCATGCAATTACAAAATTGCAATACACAATGCTCAGCTCATGCACAGCAAGATGTCAGAGGCAGGAATATGATAATGATCAGATTATCTGAGTTTGTTGGTTGATCCACTTTTTTAAAAATTAGACCAAAATGATCCTTCATGTCCATTTGAGAGAATAGACAGGCCTCATTTAATATTCACTATATATGATTACCACCTGACAGTGCAGCAGTCCCACAGTATGACCCTGTCTCAGTGCTGTCCCTCCACCCACAGTGTAGCATTCCCTCAGTATTTCAGTACTGCCCCTCCCACAGCATAGCTCTCCCTCTGTACTGCACTGAAGCATCAGCTTTGACCATTGTATGAAGATACCAGGGTAGAAAGAATATGGGACTTTTTAACTCAAAGTGAGGATGCTATGCCCTGAGTCCATCTGCACATTCTACATGAAGCTCCTAGAACAAGAGGAATGCTTTACAGTTTCCGATATTGACTGCAGAGGCATTCAACTTTTCTGGCGAACATTAGTACAGCCTCAGGCTGCTCCCCCCACCCCCATCCCTTTGTCTCTCCCCTCGGCATCCGCTTGCTGCCCAGCATTTGCCCTGAAGCCTCACAATATCTGAACACATTTTTTTTCTGTTTAAGTCAGTGAACAGCACCATTCTGTACTGGTCAAGACCATTGCCAAATAGCAACCATTAGTTCACAGCAGTGCAGCGGAACATGTGGGACTTGGGAAATAGTGCTTTACGGAATATTTAAATAGCTTGGGCATTTCATTTCGGAAGTCTCTGTGACTCTGGATAATGCGCGCAGTGTGCAGAAACAGAATGTGAATGAAAATCCAGCTGGATTTGAAGATTGTAGTCTTTAAGTTTAAGCTACATTAATTTACAATTGCCTTTAAGCTACATTAAGAACCCATTTTGTCAAGTCTGATTGGAGCATATGTCTAGACCTTTCTTTATTAGTTATTATTACCACAATGCTATGTTTTCATTGTGCAGTTTCCTACAGAGCTTATAATAGTCCCAGCCAGGGTCAGGGAGCGAGAACATTACCTGCACTGCTGGAGACTTCAAAAAAGCAACATAATTAAATAAAATTATAAATGAAACAGCAACGTAATTAAACAAGGATATTTTCACATTTATGCTGGTCCATTTACTTCAAATGATTGAAGTAACTTATGTTAACCCTTCATATACCATGTTGTCCATTGCTAAACACAGATACTTGGTCACAACTCCAACCAAACATTTACTGTATGATGAGACCTTTAAAATGGCCACACGCTTGCCAGCACACTATACTATATGTAGACTTCTATTAAATGAAAACTGTATAGTTCAGGTTAGTATAAATAATTGGCATCAACTGTTCAAATTCAAATTTTTATTATTATTTATTTTTGTTTTGCTTTAACATATTTTTAAAAATATACTCAATCTATGACATCATGACACCACAAATGAAAGTTTTGTTCCATCTCTTTCACTGCCAATGTGTCTTTGTATCACTTGCACTTTGTAGCCTGTCTCTCTCCCTCTCCTTTCCCTTTAGGAATCTGTTGGTCCACCAATACTGTTTCCGTGTTATAGACTGTGTGCCCGTTTTCCTTCTCTTCCCTCTTTCCATTTGACTGCTTTTGCTAATATTTCTATCTCTCACTGCCTCTTTGTTTCACTGTTACTCTGTTGTTCTTTTTTCTTTCTGTTTCTCCTCTCTACCCTTCTCATTGCTTGTCACTTTCTCTTTTCTCCATCTCCGTTTATATCTATCTCCCCACCTCTTTTTTCACTTTTTTTCCCTCTATTTTCTCTTTCCTCACACCTCCTTTCTCTCATCTCTCTTTTTTCCTCTTTAGCTATCTATCTATTTCTGTCTTCACCTCCACTTTATGCTGTTGGAATACTTGCCCAATAAGCAGATAGCCACTGACCAGTTGGGCTGGATGGCAAGCTATGAATGAATGAAATATGGATATCCGGAGCCTCTACTTACTCAAGAGGCTAAAAAATTTGGCATGGCCCTATCTATACTTAGTTGTGGACACAGCTCAAGACATCACTCGGTTGACTCTGTTTATACGTCTTGCTGCCTGAGTAAAGCAGCCAACATAATCAAAGACCCCACCCACCCCAGGCATTCTCTGTTCTCTCCTCTCCTATCAAGCAGAAGATACAAAAGCACATTTCACCAGGCTCAAGGACAGCTTCTATCCTTATATAGTTCCCTAGTATGATAAGATGGACTCCTGACCTTATTTTATACTTCATTATGATCTTGCATCTTATTTTCTACCTGCACTACACTTTCTCAGTAGCTATTGCATTTTGTTCTGCATTATGTTATTGTTTTACCTTGTACTACTTTAATGTACTGTTACGAACCCCATAACTGGGTCACCTATCAGCAAAGATGGTGACGTCCGTTGAAGTCTGATGATACTACTTTTAAAAGTATTTATTAGTAAAAATACACAAAAATAATATCAATGCAATTATACAGATAATATACGTCATCAATACTAAATCTAAAAGTGCGGGTATAATAATAATCAATAAGAAGTAAGCTCCATCGTTGTCTAGGGGATAATGTATTGTCCAATGGAAATATAAAGTTCACTCAGTTCACGCAGGCTGCAGCCTTTGAGGGCCATTGTGTTGCAATGGTTGAAGAGAGAGATAGAGATTTGGAGAAAAACTTGCTGGCTTTTCCTTTTATGATTTTGATCGGTCAGGAGTCTCGTTGTCGTGGCCTTTCACTTGTGGCCTCTCCTTTAGCTAAACCGTTCTTCCGTGATGAGCCCGCCACCCTGGCAAGGGAGGACGCACACAAGCCCCCACCGGCTTTTGCTATAAAACACTGTCACTGGATTTCCAGCGTTTCTCTTGGTGCGTCTAAACGGGTTGTTCCGCAGACCCTCTTTTATCCTTACTCATGGGGTCTCAGATGTCAATCAGGTTGGGATGATGCAATCCCTCAACCAGACCACTCTGGTTGTCCCCTGAGGCGTTTCAATGAATAGTACAGTACTCAATACACAATTCCGTCTCCAAGAGACAATAGCCATTATCAGTGGTTCCGTTTCTCTGAGGCCAGGACACATTCCAAACCCTGTGTATTCTGCGTGTCTCTCTCTCATTTCCTGGGTCCCAGCCCCAAATTAACGGCGATCTTGCGATTCTCAAAAAGGAGGGGGCGACTTTGTACCCTTCGGCCCCTCAGAGTTGCTTCACATTCATAACACCCCCTTCCTTCTAAGATTTTTGCCACACGTAAAAATTATTTAATATAGAGTCTTACAGGATTTCAGAATCTAACACAATACAAAAGAGTTTTTTTTTCTCTACAGAGTAATACAGTTATGCATCCAATTCAGCATCTAAACAGTTAGCGATTACATTGTCACTTCCTTTAATATCTTAACATCTTGTACCTTAATAAATTCTTGTAGCATCAGACTCCAATTTAATAACCACCTATTTTTATTCCTTTTCTTCAGAAATCAAAAACTAAAGAGTTGTGATCTTAGCTTACGTGTATATTACAAAAGTTCATACAAATACTAATCTTTATTTTACTTTCAAACTTAACAGTCAATCTTCCATGAGGTTGTCTTTATTAGTTACATGCTTTGTCGAAATCCCTTAAAACCGGATCCTGTTATTTAAAGTGGCATCCCGTCAACCCTCGCCCCTTTTCCAGTTAACTCCCACGTGGTTAGCTTGCTTACCAGTGTGGAACAGGCTTTTGCATGCTCCTTTCATAGGAGTTATCTTATCAACAATGTTTTCCAAATGTAGCCCATTTGCTGAATGTCCACACAATTCTTTTTTTTTAAGCAAGTCATTAATTTTATCTTCAGGACCCTTCATTCTATCAGTTTTCAATTTAAGATCTGCAAGCGATCCCTCTTTGTCCAAACAGCATTTCAAATTCTGCCTCTTCACAGCACACTCTGGAATAACAATAGCGTGTGGGGCACCTTTACATTCCAAATCAACCTGTAATTGATTCGCAGGCATCGTGTTACCAAGCCATTGTCCCTGCAGCCTGGTTACTGCTTCTGTCACCAATCCAGACTTTAAATTTTCTTCATTCAATTTAGGAACTACACTTTTCCCTTTTCCTTCAATAATAGTATTCACCTCACCACCTTTTATCTCCTCACTAACTTTTAACACACCTTCAAACACAAACAACTGAGAATTCTCACTTCCCACTAGTACCACGGTATACCCTTTCTTCACACTGAACCAAGTCCATCTGACCCACAAGGACTGCATTCCTTTTCAACTGAATCAAATACCTCTGACTTTTTCTGAGTTCCATTACTAGGTTCAGTACCATGTGCATCCACATCTTGGACACACTCAAACGGGACATCTGCCTCTTCCAGGCTTTCAATACCCGTACCCTTTTCAAATTCTAAGTTCCCCTGATCCTCCCAGTTACTCCCTGGGCAACTCCTTTTCAGAGTAAACTCAACCCTGCAGCCTGAAACAACCTCATCTGCCAACCCAGCAGACTTCTTCAAGCTAATGGCATCCTTTTCATCTAGGACTGCTCTCATTTCATTATCAGGAACACATTTAGTATTTTCAACTTCTTCAAACAGTTCTGTCAAACCAGACAGATATCCATGTCCAACCCTGCACCTTCTAACAGCCTTATCTGTTTCTCATTTTTACTCTGTGCCTCTATAAATTTCCTCCTGGCTAAGGGTAGGACTACCTCCTCTCCCTTACTCTCTTTCACCTCCCTATTCTCCGTTTTACCACCCTCTAACCCCTCTTGGTACAGGGTCGGTAAAAACGTCTCAGCCAAATCGATACTGACCTCTTTCTCAGCTGCCTTTCTCGACATGCTGCAAGTGATCGTGCACGTGGGATAGATCTTGGAAACTAGGGGCGGGTCCTCAACACTTACAGGCTGGCTCGTCAGCTCCATGACCGACCAAACGTCACTACCAGCTAAATTGGTACCCAGAAGGATGTCTACGTCAGTTCTTGGAAATTCTGATCACACCCCTATTTCAACTGGTCCAGATACCAGCTCACAATTTATAATGATCCTATGCAAAGGCACAGCTTCTGTCCCTTTTCCTATGCCTCTCAAAGCTACCTCTCCAGTCTCGGGACCAAAATCTAGTACCATACTGCGAATCAATGACAGCTCAGCTCCAGTGTCTCTCCAGATCCACACTGGAACTGGTGTGTCTCCCTCTTTCACAGACACTGTTCCTTCTGAAATAAATTTCTCAGGCCACTCTCGTATTCTGTCGACCTGGGGCTTTCTCTTCGATTTACTGATCACCACAATACATCCTGTAGGGACTGCTGCTCTCCCTTTTCCTACCTCCTTCCTCGGAGCAAGGCACTTAGATGCAATATGACCCACCTTTCCACAATTAATACAGGTCAAGCCAGGACCTCTCCTGCCATCTTGCCTTTCCTCCTCCTTATTTTTACCACTAGCTCCCGGCGGGATCTCTGCCTCAGCCGGCGGGCTTTCTCTACCGTTCCCACGGTCTCTCTGGTAACTTTTATTTGAGGAAAACTTTGTCTTGTGGGTTAGGGCATATTCATCTACGAACCTAGCAAATTCTGATATGGACTTATTCGGCTTCTCGTTCAAATACATCCAGATGTCCTCCGAAACACAACCTTTAAATTCCTCAATCAGAATTAACTCCCTGAGACGCCAAAAATCTTCTTCCACCGTTTCTGCTGCACAGCAGTGATCCAAGAGCACACCCTTCTCATAGGCAAACTCTGCATACATCTGATTCCCTTTCTTTATATTTCTGAACTTTTGTCTATACGCTTCAGGTACCAATTCATAGGCCCAAAGAATGGCCTCCATTACTTTCTCATAATTATCAAACTCTTCCTCCTCCACAGACAACGCTGCATATCCCCATTGTGCCTTCCCTTTTAACACACTTTGTAACAACACCACCCACTGATCTTTGGGCCACTTCTGACTCACTGCCACCTTTTCAAAATGCAAGAAATAACTATCAACATCCGTTTCCTCAAACGGAGGTACTAACCTAAACTCCCTACTAACATTAAACCGCTCCTCTCGGTCTGACCCTTGAGCTCTTCGCTCTTGCCAAAACTTCTCCATGTCCATCTCACGTTGCCTCTGTTTCTCCATCTCCCTCTCCTTTTCAACTCTTTCCTTCTCCTTTTCAGCTGCTTCCAGCTGTTTTAACAATTTCATGCTCCCTCTGCTTCTCAGCTCTTTCCTGCTCCCTTTTCACCTCTAATTCCTTTAGCTGGAGCTCATGCTCCCTTTGCTTTTCAGCTCTTTCTTTTTTTCCTTTTCGGCTGCTTCCAGCTGTTTTAACTTAATTTCATGTTCCAACCTTAATTTCTCCAACTCTAACTGAGCTGTCCCACCAGCTGGTACCCTTTCAGGGATATTTTCCAGTACCTCAGCCGAAAGCACATTCTTCACAACATAATACTGAGTTATGGCCCTCCGCACCTCCCGCTTTTTCATTGACAACCTCACCTCTGCGAGATTTAGTCCTTTTGCAATATTTATCAAGTCCGACTTTGTGGCAGCCTCTAGCGCCTCTAGAGTCAGGTTTTCTATAAATTCGTCTACGTCCATCTTTGCTGGTTTCCCGTCTGGTTACCCGTGCAACCAGATCCAAGTTTGGACTTAAAAGCCCGATTTACTGGTCCTCTATTTTGGTATCAAATCTCGAGATGAAGCCCCTCGTTACGAACCCCGTAATTGGGTCACTTACCAGCAAAGATGGAGATGTCCGTTGAAGTCTGATGATACTATTTTTAACAGTATTTATTAGTAAAAATACACAAAAACAATATATACAGATAACAGATTATACAGATAACATACGTCGTCAATACTAAATCTAGAAGTGCAGGTATAATAATAATCAATAAGAAATAAGCTCTATTGTTGTCTAGGGGATAATGTATTGTCGGATGGAAATATAAAGTTCACTCAGTTCATGCAGGCTGCAGCCTTTGGGGACTGCTGTGTTGTAATGGTTGGAGAGAGAGAGAGATTTGGAGAAAAACTTGCTGGCTTTTCCTTTTATGATTTCGATCCGTCAGGAGTCTCGTTGTCATGGCCTTTCACTTGTGGCCTCTCCTTTAGCTAAACCGTTCTTCCGTGATGAGCCCGCCACCCTGGCAAGGGAGGACGCACACAAGCCCCCACCAACTTTTGCTATAAAACGCTGTCACTGGATTTCCTGCATTTCTCCTGGTGCGTCTAAAGGGGTTGTTCCCCAGATCCTCTTTTATCCTTACTCATGGGTTCTCAGATGTCAGGCAGGTTGGGATGATGCAATCCCTCAACCAGACCACTCTGGTTGTCCCCTGAGGGGTTTCAATGAATAGTACAGTACTCAATACACAATTCCGTCTCTAAGAGACAATAGCCGTTATCAGTGGTTCCATTTCGCTCAGGCCAGGGTCCAAACCCTGTGTATTCTGCATGTCTCTCTCTTATTTCCTGGGTCCCAGGCCCAAATTAATAGCGATCTTGCGATTCTCAAAAAGGAGGGGCGACTTTGTACCCTTTGGCCCCTCAGAGTTTCTTCACATTCATAACAGTACTGTGTAATGATCTGATCTGTATGAATATTATGCAAGACAATCTTTTCATTGTACCTTGATCAATGTGACAATAATAAACTATTCCAGCTCTAGAGGATACTTACAGGGTTTAGCACACTCTTCAATTTCCATTATTGTATGCAAGGTAATTTCCCACAAAGAGCAAATTCATTATAAACAGATTCTTCTTTATTTTCATTGATGTTAATAGAGGAATAATCTTCACAGAAGTAAGAGTTCACATTGCATGACCTCTTCAGTGTGTTCCCACTGAACGCTATTTGTACAAACAAGGATATTGAATCTAGGAAGGATATGGAGAGAGTATACAGAGAAGGAATTTACTAAAATTATTTTTGGAATGAGGAATCTTAGTTACATGAATAAACCAAAGGAACTCGGAGTCAAAAAGCTGCAGGTGACTGTAATCTACAATAAACGAAGAAAATGCAGGAAATATTCTACAATTCAAACCTCATCTGTAGGATGACGTCTCCACAGATTCTGCCTGACCTGTTGAGCTTTTCCTGTATTTTCTGATTTTATTTCTGGAGAAGCTTGGCTTGTTTTCCTTGGGTCAGAAGAAGTTGTGAGGAGATCTGAGGAAGGTGTTTGAAACCATGAAGAGAATAGACATAGTAGACCAAGAGAAACTGTTCCCTTTGGCATAGAATATCGACAACTAAGGGACGTAAAAAGAAGGCAATAGTCAAAAGAACAGCTAGTGTCGTAAAGAACTTTGTTTTATGTAGTAAGTGCCAGGATTTCGAGTGCATGTAAGGGGAGCAGTGGAAGCTTATTTACTTAGTGTTCAGTAAGAGATGGGTGAGAATTGATAAGGAAAGGCTTTAACAACAGCAAACTGCAGATGCTGGAATCTGGAGCAACAAACAATCTGCTGGAAAGACTCAGTGAGTCAAGCCCCATCTTTAGAATGAAAGGAATTGTCAATGTTTCGGGACTAGACACTGCAACCTTATAAATAAGATTTACAGAAGTGTAGGAAACAGTAGGAGAGAGGTGCAGGCTGGGCTGTTGTACAGTCATCAAGGGTGAAATGTTCTTATTCTCTGTGCTGTAACCTCTGTGTGATTCTGTGAAATCAGAGAACAGACAAGTCCTTGGGTTAACTGTGTACTTGAAAGCTGCAGCAATCCCTCGGTGCAACATGGAGCTGTAGGTGAGTGACTGAGTGAACAAGGGAGTGTCATATAATCTCTGGTTCATCTGATAACACAACGTATACGCCCTGTGTACTCTAACCAGAGGAGGATCTGCGATCACTACACCTATCGGTTTTAACCTGGATTCCTCTTTATGGTCAAAGATAGGAGGCTGGTACATAGTTGGAAACACTGCAGCTGAACCGATTCAGAGCTCCAAACTTTAAGTCGATGCTCCAGTGCTGTACTGAAAGAGCACTGCTCCTTTCAAATTAACCGTTAAAATTATTCACTGACTGGTTGCATCTCGGTCTGGTATGGCAATTTGAATGCACAGGAATATAGGAAGTTGCAGAGCGTAGTGCATTCTGCCCTATATATCACTGCTACATTCTTCCCTCCAGCACCAGCATCTACAGGAGCTGCTCATTCAAGAACGTCTAACAACACAGATTACCACCATCTGGGCCATGCCATCTTTTCATAGCGACCATTGGGTAGGAGATACAGAAAGCTGAAGTCCAGACCATCAAGACAGCTGTTTCTCTATAGCATTCAGTTCTTGAACCTACCTACAAAATCCTAATCACTATCTCAGTATACTACGGCCACTTCGACAACTTTGTACTACAATTGACTTTATTTGTTATAATTGTGTTCTTTTTTATATACTTTATGTTTTTTAAGAATGTTATGTCCCTAATGAATTATGCCTAAGATGCTGCTGCAAGTTTTCATCGCAACTGTTCATGCATGCACTTGTGCAAAATGACAATACATTCAACTGTGACTTGTACTGTCTCATTTGAATGTAAAAAATCTTTTTTCACTACATTTACGAGAAGTAGGGGAGTTTTGGTGTCTTGACCAATAATAAAAATAAGTATCTGATTGTTTTCTTGTGGGACCTTTCTGTGTATATACTTCCCACAGTGTAACAGTGATCAAATATATTTCATTAGTTCTAAAAAGCATTGAGATTTTTAGAGATTATTAAACAATAAATAATTGGAATGCTTTTCTTCCTTCCCTTTGTTTAAGGGCTGGAAGATAGCCAAATCTGAAAATAAAATAAATAATTTTCTTTGGTTGTAATTCTTACATTTAATGGACCAATGGTCATGATATTTATGGAAACAGTTGTCTTGTGCTAGTTAAAGTGAACTGACAAATTAGGTTATTGGATCGGTCAGTTGAGATACAGCAGCAGACATTTAATTCAATCTTTCACATTATATAAAATGGATACATTGCAACTAGAAAGAAAAATTTCAAGGGGAGGAATCATCATCTGTGTTTAACCAAAAAAGGTAATGCTAGAATTAAAAATTACAGGATGTAAAAACAGCAGGAAATAACTAACAAATTAATATGGAAGAGAAATGAGAGTACAAGATAAGGGTAGTCAGTAATATATACACAGAATTTTCAAAGCTAATCATGTAAAACAAAGGATTGGCAGATAAGTCAACCTGATATTCTGTATCTATTGTTTCCGTAGAGGAAAAAAGGAATATCTTAGAAATAGCTGCTGTATATCCTTAATTGGACGGGAGGCAGCAATTTAGGGAAATTATTTTCACTGGAGCAGCGAGGCTGAGTATTGGAGATATGGACTGACAGTTCATTGGGTCCTTATGGTCCTCAACCCAGGGGCTTAAGGGATGTGGCTAGTGAGAAAATTAGTTTATTGGCCAAAATGTTGAGAGACTGCAGAACTCTGAAGTGCAAATGAATCTGGGTGTCCTAGTGCACGATACACAAAAAGTTAGAATTCAGGAGTAGAAATCAACTCAGAAAGATAACAGATTTCTATTGTTGAGACACCATTGTCGACAGATGCTGAAATCTAGAGCAACAAACAAGAAGCTGAATTAACTTGACGAGTTGAGCAACATCTGTAGAGAGAAATGGACAGTTGATGCGTTGTGTTAAGGCCCGTCTTCAGGACTGAAAGACTACAGTATCTCACATTTATATCTCAATGCAGATGAAGAGTTTAAACCCAAAAGATTGGCCATCCATTTCTCTCCAGGACTTGCTGAGTTTCTTCAGCTTCTAGAATGCTATTGTTTATTGATGGAGAATTGAACTAAAAGTGGGAGGTTACACTTACAGTATATAGAGTATTGGCAAGACCAGCCCTGAAGTGCTGTGTGTTGTATTGGTCAGTAATTGTTCTTTGCTATCTTGTATAATTGATGATTTATTTTCTCTGTGCGGTCTGTACCTATGCGCCCTTGATTCTGTTGCAAGCAAGATTTTAATTGTACCTGTACCTCACTGTACTTGGACACAGGACAACAAACTCAACTTGACTTCACTCATTTCATTCTTTCCTGCTTTGAACCTTGTATTGATAAATTAACTCTTGTAGGTTGATAACTGATACATTCTAGAGGGGCTGAAGGGGAAGGGGTGGAGAATGAGTTACAGGGAAAATGCAATGAGTTACAGGGAATGGGATTGTTTTGTGAGATGATATTACCTTAACAGGTTGAATAACCTCCTTCTTTATCATTAGGAAATATGGGAAAAAGATAAAAGCTTAAGAACACCATCACAATTTTCTCAGACTCATATAACACACAAACTTGGAAATCTCTTTGTATTTCTTTGTCACTATAGACTGAAAGTTCTGGAGCCCAAATTAGTAATTTTGTGGGGCAGTGGAAAGGTTCAAAATGGTAATTGACCAGTAAGTGGGACAGAGCACATGGGCACATGGTGTAAGAATCTGTGATCCTGAGGTGGAACTGGTTGAGAGCTTGAAGTTCCTGGGTGTAGGCATCACCAATAGCCTGTCCTAGTCCAACCAAAAAAGCAAATCATTGCCTCTACTTTCTCAGAAGGATAAGGAAATTCAGCACTTCTCCATTGACACTCTCCATCTTTTTGAATTACTCATTGAAAGCATTTTATCTGAACGTATCACAACTTAGCGTGGCAACTGCTTTGCCCAGTGCCACAACAAATTGCAGAGAGTTGTGGACACAGCTCAGACCACTACGAAAACCAGCCTTGCCTCTGTGAACTCTGCCTACATTTCTCACTGCCTTGGAAAAACAACAGCATAATCAAAGACCCTTCCCACCCCAAACATTTTATCTTCTCCCCTATCCCACTGTGCAGAAGGTAATAAAAGCTTGAAAACATGCACCTCTAGGCTCAAGGACAAAAACATCTTAAAACTGGCATAAAAGTCCTGAGTGGGCCTCCTGTACATTGATGGTAAACTCTTGACCTCACTATCTAGCTTGTCATGGTACTTGTATGATAATGTCTAGCTGCACTGCAGTTTGTCTGTAACTTATAGCAATATAATTTGTTCACAAAAATGATTTTAGGATTGAATGGCTTGTCATATGAAGAGCGTTTGATGGCTTGGGGCTGTATTCACCAGTATTCAGAAGAATGAGGGGTGACCTTATTGAAACCTATTAAATGGTGAAAGGCCTTGATAGAGCAGATGTTTCCCATGGTGGGAGAGTCTAAGATCAGAGGACACACCCTCAGAGTAGAGGGGCATCCTTTTAGAATGGAAATAAGAAGGAATTTCTTTAGTCAGAGATGGTGAATCTGTGGAATTCTTTGCCACAGGGAGCCGTGGAGGCCAATTCTTTATTTATGTTTAAGGCAGAGGTTGACTGATTCTTGATTGGTCATGGCATGAAGGGATATGGGGAGAAGGCAGGAGATTGGAGCTGAGAGGAAAACTGGATCAGCCTTAATGAAATGGTGGAGCAGACTCAATGGGCCAAATGGCCTAATTGTGGTCCTGTGGTCTTATATTTGGCATTCTATTACTGTTTTTCCTTTGTGCTACCTCAAAGTACTTACATTTTTGAAATAATCTGTATGGATGGCTTTAAAAATGAAGTTTTTCTCTGTATCTTAGTACATGGGGCAATAATAAATCTATCCACCTGATTCTGGTTTACGTGCATCTGACATTGAGGTGTCTTCACACTTGCAATGCAGCAACTAAGCAATCCCATCTTGTGAGGATCCTGGGTGTACAATAAGTCAAAATAATAACTGTGGATGTTTGAAGTCTGAAATAAAAGCAGCAAATTGAGAAAACTCAGGCAATTTCTGCAGAATGAGAAACAGAGAAATTAATGATCAGAAACTGAGCCCTTCACCAGAACAACTAACAAAGTCTTACCAGTGATACCTATGGTTGGAAATACTGCTCTTGATCTAATGTCTTAATTCAGCCTATCAAAAGTTTGAAGAAAGGTGAACGTGTTTAAAAAACTACTCAGCAATGTTTTATCTGAAATTACCATTGCTGTCACAAGTTCCCAGATGTCAACGTCTCAGAGGATCTATCCTGGGCCCAACACATTGACGCAATTATAAAGAAGGCAGCTTTATTTCATTAGGAGTTTGAGGAGATGTGGTATACCATAAAAGCCTCTTGTTCATTTCTATGGTTGAGATTGCAAACAATCTGACTTTCACCAACATCCTGTTCAGGCAAGCTGACAGACATAAGACAACATGATCCTTCTGGCTCCTGATAGATTTTGCCAACATTCGGAGGTGGTGACTTCAGGATGACTAGAGTGATGCGTGGAGTAGAGTGCTGGACGGATTATTGGCTGGTTAGATCGGTTCTTACACTATGCATTGCTCCTAAAGAAACCAAAGGCAATTCAACAGGCATTCAATATCGGGAAGCTGAACCACCCTGGCATTTAGAACAATTTGTGGATGATCTGTATGATAAGTTGACATTACTTGGTCTCCTCACTGAAAATCCCGCACAAAAACAGGAGGACTATAAAGCCCTGGTAACCTCTGTTCTGGGATCCAGAAATGGAACCACCAAGACCAGTTTGATGAAAATAATGAGGGCATCACGAAGATCTTGCAAGAAAAGCAGAAAGCATTTATTGCATGGCAGAATGAATTGTCCTGTATTATAAAACACGATCAGTTTGACACCTCCAGAGACAAGCACAGAGTGCACCGCGCAGAATACAGGATGCATGGTAGGAGAGAAAAGCAGAAGATGTTCAGTGCTAGACTGACACAAAAAAACTGGAAGAAGTTCTTCAGGGCCATCGAAGCAGTCTATGGACCATGCAAACCAAATCATGTGCTCTTCTTATCGGCAGATGGTAAAACCCTGCACAGGGCGAGGAGTAATATCAACGAGGATGGAGAAAACACTTCAGTAGCCTACTCAGCATATTGGGTACTATAGATCAAATTGTGCTTGATCAGATCCCCTAGAAACTTATCACTGACACACTTCACCTTCCTGCTACTCTGGATGAGGTCAGGGAAGCCATTTCTCAGACAAACTCTGCTAAGGCCCCCGGGAGGGATGGCATTCCTAATGAGCTCTTTAAGTCAGCGGGCCCACTAGCACTCACAGCATTCCACGACATCCTGAAGAACATATGGGAGGAAAAAGACATGCTTGAGGACTTTAGGAACACCATAATTGTTCAACTGTTCAAGGGCAAAGGTACCAGACATCATTGTGATAACTACTGGGGCATGTCTCTCCTGTCTGTCAGGGGAAAAGTCTTAGCTCGCATTACCATGAACCCCTTGATCACCAACATATCAAAGGAGAACCTTCCTGAGGCACAATGTGGCTTTTGCCCAGGTCATAGTAGTATCGACATGGTTTTCACCATTCGTCAGATTCAAGAAAGGTGTACTGAATAGAATTCGTGACTACATGCTGCCTTGGTGGATCTAACCAAAGCCTTCAATACAGTCAACAGGGAGTCCCTCTGGCAGATTCATCAATCTCTTCCACAATGACATGAGTGGCCTTGTTTTGTCAAATGGGGAGACTTCAATGCCATTCAGTATTTCAAGGGCCTGAAGCAAGGATGTGGATAGGTGCCTGCACTGTTTAACCTGTTCCTCATGTGTGTAGTACACCATGTGTTCGTCACCATACGACATGGGATTTACATACAGTACAGGATGAATGAACAGATCACTTTTTGACTTGTATTGCTTGATGCCCCATACAAAAACAATCAATAATCTCATTGGAGAAGCCCTATACACTGTTGATTATACCCTTATGGTCCACACAGAAGCTAAACTTCAGCTGATTGTTGATTGGTTTGCAGAATCCTCACCATCAGCCTACAAAAGATGAAAGTCCTTTTCCAACCTGGCCCAATGTCTCCTGCCATATACATTGAAGGTAACCAGCTTAGAACAGTGGAGGAATTCAAACACCTCAGAAGTATTATTTCTGATTATGGCTCCTTAGACAGAAATCAGGGCTAGGATTTGCAAGGTCAGTCAAGCACTTAGGCACTTGCATTCAAGTGCACTGATCTAGCATAACATCTGAAAGACCACGAAAGATGTACAAAGCCACGTCCTTAGCAGTCTGTGGCTGTGAAACCAGGACTACATACAGAAGGCACCTTAAAATTCTGGAACCCTTCCATATACATAGCCTGAGATCACTCCTGGGCATCTGTCAGCAGGACTGCATCACCAATCTGGAAGTCCTGGAAAGAGCAGAGAGCACAAGTTTAGAAGCAATGACCCTGAAAGCCCAGCTTCACTGGACAGTACACATGGAGGATTCCAGAATACCCAAACAGTTGCTATACGGGGAGCTGTCGTAAGGAAGAAGAGATGGGGGCAACCTTGGGTTCAAGGACTGTGTGAAAACCAACCTTGTGCACGCTGATGTTGCACCTAAGCAGCTTGAGCGGAGTGTTCAGGACTGGACTGGATGGTGTGCCCCGGTGCAACAAGCCTCCAACAACTCCAAGAATAGCCGCCTTGTAGATCTGGTCGCTGCTTGAGAGAGGAGAAAAATGGCCACATCTGTTGCTCCAACAGCAGCCAGACGGTTTACTTGCCCTCACTGTTAACGCTCATACCCGTCTAGAATTGGACTGCAGAGCCACCTCAGAACATACAATTGATGAGCTGCACAGACAAATGTCATCATCAGAAATGACAGACAACCAACATGGTAGAGAGCATTCTAACTGATCACATCGCAGCTCCAATGCACAAGATCGCAAGAGGCTGCAGAAGGTTGTAGACTCAAATCCATCACAGGCACAACTTTTCCCAGCACTGAGGACATCCTCAAGAGACAGTGTCTCAAGAAGACAGCATTCATCACTAATTCATCATTGATTTAAGAGCAGCTTCTCCCTCCACCCTCCCCCACTGGCCATCGGATTTCTGAACAGTCCATGAACTAAGGAACACTACTGCACTTTATTTAGTTTGTAATTTATAGAAGTATTATACCTTTGCATTGTACTGCTGCTACAATTAACAAATTTTATGTCATGCAATTCAGTGATAATAAGCCTGATTCTAATTCAAAGAAGGTGCAATGATGTTGCGTGGTATATACAGCATCCTTCCACTATTATCATTTAGTCTGGCCCATGGCTCATTGCATTTTGCATTATTCTTAAAGTTGATTTAGTATAATAGAACTGCATCTTATAAAGATGAGACTTAAAGCCAATAATTAGGGCTTGCTAATTTGCATTTATGTTTGCACAGTTTCTACTCTTTTTAATATTTAATCTTACAATTTTCATTTGGTCTTGCACTTTGATGTGACAAATGCCAACAACTTCTCATTATTGGCAGGCACCACCGGCTTCAAACGATCCCAGGTCAAGCATATTAATTGAGTAAAACCTGTCTGCTCACAGTTTCAATGAGTTGAGTCATGTAACAGCAATCTGTGGTCAGCTTTTGTCCTGATCTCCATTGAAAACTGAGCTGGACTGTTTAAACTCAAGTTACACCAGATTCTTAGAGAAGCTAAGATTGAAATCAGGAAATATTAGGGCGCAACAGGTCCTATTCCAGACACTTGAGTTCAATACTGACTTCAGGTGCTGCAGATTCTTTCTAATACTGCATGGGTTTCCCCCATGTGGTAAATTCCTCGGCCACTTTAGAGCTGAGGTGATTGTATAATCCAGAGAAACAGATGAGAAGGTGTGGAAGAATAGGTTACAGGGAAAGATTGCAAGGGAACGTGAGTTGGTGTAAGCTCAATGGGCTGAATGTCTACTTTTCATGTTGTAAAGACCTGTAAGGAAAGAATCAGAATCAGGTTTATTATCACTGACATGTGATGTGACATTTGTTAACTTAGCAGCAGCAGTTCAAACGCATACATAATCTAACAGAGAAAAAATTATAATAAATAAACAAGTAAATCAATTATGTACATTGAATACATTTTTAAGTGCAAAAACAGAAATGCTGTATATTTTTTTAAAAATGAGGTAGTGTCCAAAGATTCAATGTATTCAAAGAACTACCGATGATGACATGAATTTCAGAAATAAGCAAAACTCAGTGCAAATTGATTTTCTCACAGTATTTTATTCACACACTCCTCCACTCACAAATAGACAGGCTGGCAAGGTGCACTCTTAAAATGAAAGTCTCAAGCATTCATAACTAAGAACTTACATTAGGACAAAAAAGCAAACCGCTTTAACTCTGAACTTCAGCACAGACAGCTTTCAGCAATTCAACAGAAACACAGCAAAGTTAATATGGAAGCAATGAATTAATTTATAATTCCAAAATGAATGGAAAGAACAGCAGATAAATGAATTCATCTGGTCTGAACCAATTGAAGGAGATACGGGATGAGAAAGAATGAATGAATTCATGGCTAGACAAGAGAGCTACACATTAATCAATGGATTAGTGGTCACACAAACCCCCACTGAATTTAGTTCCACTATGTGATAGTGATCCAAAAAAATTCACAAACCAGGAGGCAGACCAACTAATCAATAAATTAATGGAGCAGCAGGAGCCACCAAATTAATACATTTAAAGACCTGAAGAATCACTTGCATCAATTGATTACTGGAGTATCATTGGAAGTAGCTACTTAGTAGACTGGAAGTATATAGCTCCATGCAAGACTGCTATTAGTTAGCAGATAATTATACTAAGTTTGTGTTCTAATTCTTGTCCTTAGCTATTTCATCCTGGGGCATCCTTTTGCAACTCTATGGAAAAAAAGAAGAATGATGTATGTAAAATTAGTGGAAACGGGTGGTTGTCGGTCAGTGTAGTGTACATTTCATTCCTACTCTTGCTTCTCTGCTGTTTCCCTGAGTCTATGACCGCCATTAAGAAGCTTCATCTGGTTCCATCCCTCAGTGCCCCTCTCTAACACCACTGTCATGCTCTTTCCCTCTGTCCTGTCGAGACACCCATTGAAGAACATCACTTTGATTTAACTTTTGAACCACTCCTAGCTCACTCCCAGCACTCCCAAAGCCGGTGCTGGATCGTTTTAACTTTAGTTCACTTTGTGGCTGGATGGTGGAGTAAAATATCAAGTTAGTCTCAAATTTCATTGACCCACAGAGATGTGTAATTCACAGCTGGCTGGACACAATCCTTTATATGCAAACTGTTCAATAAACATAGGATTGTTATTACTGAAGGGATTTTTCTTCAAATGCCAACATAAAATTCCAAAATTCATGCTCTGTGATTTTGTTTGTGATGTGTAAAGAACGAAGACACGCAGAGTTTTTCCTATTTCATGTTCGTGATAGAGGAAAATCCAAGTCTTGACACCTTGCCCTCCTAATCTGTGGTATTAAGATTTTGTTATAACCCTACAGTGCTGTGAAATACAAAATCCTACTAGAATACAAAAAGCTAATAAAAATTAAGAATTGGCATCACATCACATTTCACTACAGTGAAACTGACACCATAATTAATACACCTCATACATTTACTTAATGAACGTGATCATTCTTTGTGTTTTATTCTTTGATTAAAAGAATAAAGAAAATTAAATCTAATTGAAATGAAAATATGAGTGTAGCAGAGGTCAATTAATTAAATGACTGAAGTTAGAAAGCTTGTCACCTGCTATTGGGTGTTGTTGGCTGCCTGGCATTAGGTCACTTGTCTGCCACTAGTAAACCAGCTGCATCTATCACTCTGAGCTGTCCTTTGCATCTATTTCATGATGGGTCCACTCTTTGTGCCAATCGTTCATCAACAGGAGGGAAAGCTTCACTGGGTGATCTGATTAGTCCATGCTCTCCAAACTTTATAATGTCACTGTATTGTTCAGTCATGATGGAAGTTTGCGCTTGACACAATGACGCACCTAGTAGAGCTGCTGCCACAAGGTCAAATCTTGACCTCTGGTGCTGTATCTGTGGTTCCCAATGTCATCTCCTCTACATCAGTGAGACCCAACATAGATTGGGGAACCACTTTGTTGAGCACCTTCTCTCCATCAGCCACAAAAAGGATGATTTCTTGGTGGCCACTCATTTTAACTTAATTCCCCATTCGCATTCCAACATGTTGGCCCATGCCATCCTCTACTTCAACAATGAGATCACACTCATGCTGAAGGAGCAACATCTCAAACTCCATCTGGTAGGTAATTTCTCCCACTTCCCCCTCTCTCTTCTTCCATTCTCTATTCTGACTACTCCCTTACCCCCTCTCCTCTGCCCAACACCTCTCTCTGTTGCCCCTCCACTTTCCCTTTCTCCCATGGTTCACTCTCCTTTCAGATTCTTCCTTCTACAGTCCTTTATCTTTTCCATCTATCACCTCACAGCTTCTCACTTCATCCCCCTTTCCCACTCAACTTGTTTCACCTATCACCTGCCTGCTTCTACTCCTTCCTGTCCTCTGCCTTCTTAACTTAACTCCTTCCCCCTCCCATTGCAGTCCTAATGAATGGTTTCAGCCTGAAACTTCAACTGTTTATTCATTTCCATAGCTACTGATTTCCTCCAGAATTTTGTGTGTGTTGCTCTGGCATTTTCTGTGTTGCATTTTTCAAGTCCTCTGACTGCATAGGTTTCCTTTGTGTACTCTAGTTCCTTCTCATCCCAAAGATGTGCAGGTTGAGAGGTTAACTGGCCACTGTAACTTGTCCCTAGTGTTCAGGTGAATTGTATAATCTGGAGAGAATGGACTAGAATGTGGGGAGAGTACAAAAGTGGGAAAGGTGTGAATGGGTCGTTGATGGTCAGCACTGACTCAATGGGATGGATGTGAATTGGTGGTTGATGATCAGCACAGACTCAATGGGATGGATGATGATTAGCACTGACAGTGGGATGGATGTGAATGGGTGGTTGTTGATCAGCACTGACAGTGGGATGGATGTGAATGGATGGATGATGATCAGCACTGACTCAGTGGGATGGATGTGAATGGGTGGTTGATGATCAGCACTGACTCAATGGGATGGATGTGAAGGGGTGGATGATGATTAGCACAGACTCAGTGGGATGGATGTGAATGTGTGGTTGATGATCAGCACTGACTCGGTAGGATGGATGTGAATGGGTGGTTGATGGTCAGCAGTGACTCGGTGGGATGGATGTGAATGGGTGGTTGATGGTCAGCAGTGACTCGGTGGGATGGATGTGAATGGGTGGTTGATGGTCAGCAGTGACTCGGTGGGATGGATGTGAATGGGTGGTTGATGGTCAGCAGTGACTCGGTGGGATGGATGTGAATGGGTGGGTGATGATCAGTAGTGACTCGGTGGGATGGATGTGAATGGATGGATGATGATCAGCACTGACTCAGTAGGTGAAAGATTTGTTTCAATTTGAACACAGAACAGTACTGTACTGGACAGGCCATTCAGTCCATGATAGTGTGTAGATCTTGATGTAAATTTATGAAATATACTCCTTCCGTGTATCATCCCAATCTCTCCATTTCTTTCACAGTCCTGTGTCTTTGTAAAAGCCTCTGTAATTTAACCATACTTCCTTTTTCCACTACTACTCATGGTAACCCATTTCAGGCACCAAGAACCCTCTGTGTTTTAAAAGAAAAAAAAACTTGCCCCTCATGTCACTTTTAAAACTTCCCCTCACTAACTTTATAAGCATATCCTCTGTTTGACATTTTTACTGTGTGGAAAAGATTCTGTCTGTCTTTGCCTCTCAAAATTTAAAAAAAAAAAGCCTTTATCTTGTTTCCCCTTAGCCTCTCTATGCTCCAAGTAGAACAACTCAAGCTTGTCCAATCTTTCCTTATGGCTCCTGCCCTCATCCTGGTAAACCTTTCCTGGAGCCTCTCTACATCATTCTGATAAAGGAACAGAGTTAATGTTCCAAGCTTTATCCCATCTTAACTACAGATCTATAACAACAAGGTCACTCTGCTCTTAAGAGTGAATATTTGATGCTGTTTTGCAATTGCACATAGTCCTGTGTTGCAATTTCACTAGGCTGCTACATTGAGATAGATCTGCTGCCACCTATTTACACTGCTCTTTGAGATGTAATTGGTTTTCTGGCATGATAGGTTATGCTGTGCAATGCTACTGTGGCTTGTATTGGGAGGCAATTTTCTACCTGCACTGCACTTCCTTTGTAAACACAGTTGTAAAACTGTAGAGAAGAGAAAATCTGCAGATGCTGGAAATCCAAGCGATACACACAAAATGCAGCAGGAACTCAGCAGCATCTATGGAAAAGAGTATATAGAATATAAAACATGGAAAATCTAGAGCACATTACAGGCCATTCAGCCCATAATGCTGTGCTGACCATGTGATCTCCTCTAGAAGTGGCCTAGAATTTCCCTACTGCATAGCCTTCTATTTTTCTTTGTCAATGTTTTGGGCCTAGACTCTTCACCAGGACTGGAGAAAGAAAGATGAGGAGTGAGAGTTAGAAAGTGGGTGGAGAAGAAACATAAAGTGATAAGTGAAACCAGGAGAGGGGAAGGAAGGGGTTAAGTAAAGAGCTGGGAATTTGATTGGTGAAAGTGACGGAGGGCTAGAGAAGTGAGAACCTGATAGGAGAGGACAGAGGGCATGGAAGAAAGAAAAAGGGAGGAGGAGCACCGGAGAGAGGTGATGGTCAGGGAAAGACCTAACGTGAGAGAGGGGAAAGGGAATGGGGCATGGTGAAGGAGGGAGGCAATTACCGGATGTTCGAGAAATTGACCTTCATGCCTTCAGGTCAGAGGCTACCCAGACGGAATGTAAGATGTCGTTCTGTCCAACCTGAGTGTGGCCTCGCTGCAGCAGTAGAGGAAGCCGTGGACTGTCATGTCAAAATGGAAGTGGGAAGTGGAATTAAAATGGGTGGCCACTGGGAGATTCCACTTTTCCTGGCAGACAGAGTGTAGGTACTTAGTGAAGCAGCCTCCCAATCTACATCAGCTCTCATTGATACACAGGAGGCCACGTCGGGAACACGAGATACAGTAGATGACCCCAACAGACTGCAGGTGAAGTGTGGCCTCAGCTGGAAGGACTGTTTGGGGCCCTGAATGGTAGTGAGGGAGAAGGTGAAGGGATAGATGTAGCATTTGTTCTGCTTGCAAGAGTTGTAACATTGTAATCTGCATTCTGTTATTGCTTTTCCCTATGTACTGCCTCAATGCATTTACGTTTTGGAATGGACTGTATGGTTGACATATAAAACAGATTTTTTCACTCTATCTCTGTATCTGTGATAATACTTGTGGTGAACTACATATACCTGTCTGGACATGCCCCCCCCTGCTGACTGCTCCTGTGGCTCCTCCCACAGACCCCTGTATAAAGGCGATTGGAGGCACGGCTCCTCCCTCAGTCTCCAGGATGTCGTATGGTGATCTCTTGCTGCTGACTGGTCTCTTCTAGTGAATAAAAGCCTATATCTCGCCTCACGTCTCCATGAGTTATAGATGGTGCATCAATACTAAAATAATTTTCAATTATTAATTACTAATACTAGTAACTGTTCCTAATATATTTGATTTCGTGAACTTATATGTCCTTTAGTAAAGTAGCCTGCATTATTATTCAACATCTACACTACAATATCAAGACTATATTTCCAAAGTAGTATCGTACTATGGAACAAATGACTATGACTAAATGAGGTGCCTGAAATCACCTTTACACTGATAACAAGTAGATCACCACATATCTTGCTTCATGGATCATTTGCAAAGTTTGTTTCTTCAATGCTTGCCAACTCTAATCCACTAACAGCAAGTTCTTCAATATCCTTCTAACACTCATTTCAGATGGAGAAACATCTATGCACATCATTCTGCTCAAAGTTAGCCTGCCACAGAGGTTGCCCCTTTCCATGCTCCAATCATACCTCCTTCTATTATTTCCAAAAGCTGACTGAGACTCAAATGGAAATGTATTCATTATTGATAAAAAAATTAAGAAGAAATCTTTTAAAAATCACATACAATCAATGGTTACAAAAGTAAAGAGCATCGCTCTGTCAGCATATGCCTTAATTTGATGAATTACTCAATACAGTCCAGGCTCTTCAATTTGCTGCTCCTGTCCATCGTGTCCAAATTGCAAAATAACCCTCTCTCACATGACAGGGTACACCAGTTGATAACTCTGTGCAAAATGCACATTTTCCAAAAGGATGTAAGAAAATTCATTAATTTCATCTGTTTGACACCCAGTTGCTAGCTTATGGAGGGATGCACTAATCAAAGCTGACAATAATTCATATTTTACAAGATATGAATTAAATGCAATTTATATAATTCAAATCTAGTTCATTGACTGAGGTTTGTAGACTCAACGAGCTCCATCGCATTTGCAAGCCTCACCACAATCAATGCCATCTTCAAAAGGTCATTCATCTTTAATGACCCTCACCACCTAAGGCATGCCATCTTCTCATTACTACCATCAGGGAGGATGTATTGTACGTAGTCCGCAGAACATTTGCTGTGGTTCACCAGTATCATCTTCATTCACTGATTCTATTATGTTTGTTGGATTTATTCAATATGTCTGAATCTCAGGATTATATATGGTGACATATCTGTCATCTTCATCACCATTATGTGCTGTGTCGTATGATGCGGGCAATCATGGTCATGATTGTCCTTGGCAAATTTTTTCTACAAATTTTAGCAGTGCCTTCTTCTGGGCAATGTCTTTACAAGATGGGTGACCTTAACCATTATCAATACTCTCCAGAGATTGTCTACCTGGCGTCTGTGGTTGCATAATCAGGGTTTGTGATTATAGACCAGCTGCTCATTTGAACATCCACCACCTGCTCCCATGGCTTCATGTGACCCTGATCGGGGTGCGGGGGGGGTGAATACTACAACTTGCCCAAGGGGTGATCAGCCAACGAGCAGAGGGAGGGAGCATCTTACAACTCCTTTGGTAGAGATGTATCTCCACGCTGCCACCCACTTTGATAATAAATTTATTTGGAATTTTGAACTTTGAACATTGAGGATGTACAGGAGCCTGAAGATGCACATTGTGTTTTATGAAGAACAATTTCCCCTCCACTATCATATTTCTGAACTGTCCATGAACCCATGAACAATTTCTCAGTATTCCTCTTTTGTACTGTTTATTTGTTTTATATTTTATTATAATTTGTCATAATTTATGTCTTGAACTGCACTGCTGCCACAAAACTACAAATGTCATGACATATGTCAGTGATAATAAACCTAATTCTGATTCTAAAACCTATACAGCTTAGTTAGTCTCACCTGAGCTGTTGATTATATCTTGGCAATTAACTTGCATTCTATTTTTTAACCGTTAAACACATAAAAACTGCGCGCAATGCAAAATGCAGATCTCTCGCATTCACAGGAGAGAGTGACCTTTCCAAAAGTTATTTTGCATTATATTTGGTTCCAATTCAGAAGTTTATATGGAGCATTGCAATTCCATTTAAATTAATGTATAATTCAGGCTTCAGTAAGCTCTCAAAGCAAAACTGCCATCACACCACAATTCTTTTCTCCTGTGAAATGAGTTTTACTTTGTTTTATGAATGTGTTCCTAGCTGGCCAGACAGTCATACAATCTCGATTCCTATATACTTAGTATTTAGTATTATTGTAAATAACTTCAATGGCAGCATTCAAAGATTAAATTTTTACTACATACCTTTGTAGTGTGATACATCTGTAGCAGATTCACAGGAAAACTATACAGCAAGAAATGAATCTGAAGCATTGAGTGGTTATTAGGATAGGTGATAAAAAGCCTGGCCTAAGAAATAAGCTGTGAGAAGTGACTTAAAAGAGGGCGAGAAGAACTGAAAATAAGCATAGGGTTACAAAGCAAACTTAAGAACTTAGGCCTTTCATTTTTGTTGATGTATGGTTGAGGACATTCTAACTAGCTGCATCACATCCCAGTAAGAAGGCTCCAAGGTACAGAGTTGCAAGAGGCTGTACAGGGTTGTTGTGGTGAACTACATATACCTGTCGGGACACGTTCCCTGCTGACTGCTCCTGTGGCTCCTCCCACAGACCCCAGTATAAAGGCGATTGAGGCCTGAGCCCGGCCTCTCTGTCTCCAGGATGTAGTATGGTGATCAACCACTGCTTGTTCCTTCTTCCAGTCAATAAAAGCCAATATCTCACCTCACGTCTCAGAGAGAGTTATTGATGGTGCATCAGTTGTAAACTCAGCAGAGTCATCAGGGACACAACCCGTCCCACCATCAAGGACGTCTTCAAGAGGCAGTGCCTCAAGAAGGTGACATCTATCATTAAAGACCCTCACTACCTAGGACATGTGCTCTTTTGGTTAATACCATTGGGGAGGTGGCACTGGCACCTGAAAACCAACACTCAGTGATTTAGGTACAGCTTCTTTCCCTTTGTCATGACATTTCTGAATGTCCCATGAATGCATAAACACTCTCTCATTATTCTATTATTTTCCACTATTTATATAGCTTGTTAATTATGATAATTTTGCATCTTTGTAGTGTACTGCTGCTAGTAAACAACAAATTTCACACCATATAAGTCAACGGTAATAAAATTGATTCTATTTCTGATTCTGAATATCGTAAATGGAAACGCAATGACCTTTGTTAGGACAATGCAAGTAGATAATGTTCACACGGTCAAACTTGAAGCAGTGAAATGGATGCAGAACTGGGGGATCTTACAGAGAAAAGAGGGCTGTGGAAAGAAATTTTAAAATATGAGTTAGAAATACAGAGGTGATGGTTGAACTAGATTCACAATGGGATGGGCCTTCAAAGACTTGGATAGTTCCAAGCAGGGGACAAGTGAAAGGTATTGGGCTGATCAGAAGAGTATTGACATAACTCTCTAATGGAAGCCAATCTTTTTCTTCTACCATCCATCTGCCAAAGCTCACATGTCACCATTGGGTACTAGGCAAAGCTTTTTTCTGTCATTCAGTGAAACGTAGTTGATCTGAATGTAATCTCAATGCCTCATTTCTGTTTATCTAAGCCCTTGCTTATCAAGAATTTATACTTCAAAATATTCAAACTTTCCACAGCCCTTCAAAAGTCTCATAATGTCTGTAAGATAATCTGTCGTCTTATCTGTGTCCTATAAGAGTAAACATCCCCTCTGCATCCACCCTATCAAGACTCCTCAGGGTCTTAAGCATTTTAATCAATCCCCACTCATGATTTTAAACTCAAATCTAGTATGTTCAACCTTTCCCCAAAAGACCACTTGCTCATAGCAATGATCAATCAAGTAAACCTTCTCACAACTGTCTCTAATACATTTTCTTGAAATGAGGAAATAGGATAGTACCCACTACTCTGGGATGGAGATGTAACACTCCAGATTGGGGAACAAGAGTGCCAGCATTGTCAGAGAAAGTGGTTGAGACAGCTACAATAACAACACTTAAAAGACATTTGGACGGTACATAGATAGGAAAGGTTTAGAAGGATAAAGGGTAAATGCAGATAAATGGGAATAACTTGGTTGGCATGCATGAGTTGGGCTGAAGTGCCTTATTTCCATGGTGTGTCACTCTGTAACTATGAGCTTACATGATTTTACCAATACCCAGTATAAATGAAACATACAGTAACCTCCCTACTTTGTATTCAACCCCCCATTGAAGCATTTTATTGGCTTCCTCTGCTCTCCTCCCCTCTGCAGCTTAGAACTCTTGCCACTTAAGCAATACGTTGCTTATTTTTATTATTCCTACCAAAATAGAACTTCATATTTTCCCATATTTTAAGCCATTAGCCAGCTTTTTGCCCACTTAGTCCATCCATTCCTTTAGTCTTCTTCACAGCTTTTCTTTTCTATCTTGGAGTCAACTGCAAAATTGGCAGCCACACCTTTGGGACCATCATCCCACCCATTTATACCAAAAATTAAAAATTGATGGCACTTCACTGATCCCTATACCGCACCATGCATCACATATCACCAACCAAAACACGGCCCGTTAAACCCTATATTCTGCTCTTCTCTTCAGTAACTGTAGACAGATTCCTGGTGCTTCATCAGTCTGGTTCATTAGAAACTGCAGTGTTCCTGTAATATAGTATATAATAAGCAAGATTATTGAGCACTAGCTGGTGACATTATATCCATTTTATTTATAATGTTCCTTGCAAAGACTAGGTTCCTCTGTGGTTGAAGTACTAATCAGGCTTGCATTAATTATTTAATTGTGGGTTGGAATTTGCAGTATTCATCTCTAGTGAATGCAACACATCTCTTTTACCAAGGCAAGTCCACACTTCCCAGTTCTGAGGGATAATTTATTTTACAAAGGGGATCATGATCTTCTGGAATGAGCTTCCAAACTCAGGCCATAAAATTACAATGTTCTAAATGCATTTGGGCAGACATTTAGATAGGAAAGGTGCAGACGGATAGGGGGCTAATGCAGAAAAAGATTAGATTAGCATAGATAGACTTCATAGTTGGCATAGACCAGGTGGTCTGAAAGGGTCTGTCCCGGTCCTGTATGATTCTATGGTCCTATGAGTCGATGATTCTTTCATCTAGTTGTAGCTTAGGGCATCGTGCTTCACACAGTATAGATTAGAATTCATCTTTTGTAGTGACCACTTGCATTTTGTCAACAAGAGAGTTAATGAAATGCTCTGTAAATCATCTGAACACTGCACTCAGGTTCTGCAACTTCCTCCATGTTTACCTGGGGCATGATTTCTAATTTAAAATCAATCCTCAGAGTGAGAACATTGCAAGGAAACATGAGATCTCCAGAATGCCAGAACACCAAGTCAATCAATTGAGCTCAGAAAAGGAGCAAACCATTTTATTTGTGTATGTGTGTATGTTCATGTATGTTTGATATATCTGTGTACTAGTGTTGTATCATTTATGTGTGTTCATATGTCTGTGCAGTTGTGTGTTTGCATGTTGTTTATGAGAGAGAACATGTGTATCCATGTGAGTGTGCTCATCGCTCTGTGTGTAATTGGGCATTTATTTGTAAGTGTTCATGTTTATGCAATTGCATGGTTGTATGTTGTATGTGTGTGCATGCATGCAGTTGTGTGCAAGTGTGGATTCAAGCATACGTTTTTACGTATGTATGTGAGTCTGTGAGATTTTTTTTCTCCCAGTGTTCCCTCTGGGAATTTACATCCAAAATCATCTTCCTCCTGCATACATGCACTGTAAGAATGTCTTATGCTTATTGGTTGCCAAGATCAAGTTAAGTTCAAGTAGAAACTTTGTACAAAGGTTAGGTATTGCAGAATATTCAATGTGAAAAGTCTTTGACTTGTGTCAGTCTAATAATTCTGAGGGTTTGATTCAGTAAATGACACAAAGCGCAATCTAGCAACAACAAATGCATGCTGATGTTTGAAGCTTGGGCCAGTTCTTTGCTCCCTGATTGTTACTAACGGAAATGAAATCGTTGTGAACTACTCTTCTCTGAATTCAACCAGGTCACTCAGGGCTTGGCATGACAGTTCTGGTGGAACATTACAGTGAGCAGAGTTAATGACATAATGATTTTAACCAGTAAAACATTGCAGCCCTGCTTTTGTTTTGTTTTGTTTTGTTTTTGTGTTTTTTAGTTTAGGGGGACTTATTTTTGTATAAAATTTTTTGATTCTTTTTCATGTTCAGTTATTAAGAGATTGGGAGGCTTAGTTTACGTATGTTACTCAGAGTCTGTGTCTGTATACGTTAACCATTATTAATGTAATCCCCATCTCTTTATTTCACTATCATTGTTATGTTTATCAATTTGAAACTTAATAAAAAAAGACTGAGAAAGAAAGGAACATTCCAGTGATTGCCATCGTTTCTTCACCTCTCCAAATGCCCCACATCCATATTACCTCAGTTGGTTCCTCACTGGCTCCTACATTTTCCCACCTTCCTGCATCCAATCAAAAGAGAATGGTCAGCAGTATCACTTTGCTTGAATCTTGACTTGGAGTCAAACTGTCTCTTTTCTCAAGTTCAATATTACAAATATTAGTAAAATATTGCACAGAAGATAAAGAAAAATTGGATAATTTACTGGGCTATAACTATGTTCATGCCCTTTAATGATTGAAACCTTCTCAGTCTCAAATCTCATTCCCCTGATTCACAGGCTGCTCCTCCCTGTTTCAGAGCTATCATAGGATTATGTAAACTAGCATGAATCAGAACACAGAACAAGTACGGACCTTTTCACCCACAATGTTGCGCTAACCATTTAACCTATTCTAAGATCGATGTAAACTTTCCCTCCTTCTGTTCTACTAGCATGCAATGCCTAAACTCTGTATTCTGTAGAGTTGATTCAAGTAGAGAGTTTCCAAGAGGTGAGACAACGGGGTAGATTGAGGAATATTCTATAGTCTGGAGACAGAGACAGAGTACAAGAGCTAGGGCCAGGCTTCTCCAGGAAGCGCGCCACATACCATTAGCAGTCTGAACCTTTCCCCCACACAAGACAATTTGCAGTTTTGATTGTTCCAGATTCCAGCATCAATTAGCAATTCCAGTTGTTAATTTTGAATCTGAGGCTGAATGACTTCTGTGATCCAACTGTACTAAAGGGCAAGGAGACACAAGAGATTGGAGATGCTGGAATCAACAGCAACAGATAATCTGCTGGAGAACTCAACAGATCAGGGAACAGATGTGGAGAGATAGGAATTATTGATGTACTGGATCAAATTGGAAAGTGAATGTCTTTCTAATTCCAAACAACCTGCTTCCTCATGTTCAATATTGAAAATATAAATGAAGTATTGCACAGAAGATAAAGAAAAATTGGAGATTTTTACTGTGGGCTTTAACTGTGATCATGCCCTTGAATGCCTGAAAACTTCTCAATGTCAAATCTCATTTCCCTGACTCACTGGCCGTGAGTGGTATGAAGATTAATTTTTCCAGTTTCAAATAATGTCACTTCTGATATGCCACGCCCTATCTTTCTTTCCTTCTAATTTCGTCCTGGACCTCCCATGATTGTCCCGTTTCCCAGTCATCCTTTCTAGCCCCCATCACCCCCTTAAATCCCATCCTCCTCTCTCCTAGTTCCATCCCTCCACTACTCACAGATTTCATGTCCTAACTTTCTCGTCCTCCCACATCTGGCTCTGGTCTATCTGCCTTTCTCTTCCATCCGAATGGCTTCTATTATCAGCTTCCGTGCTTATCAGATTCCAACACTGATAAACTTTGTGTTTCTGCTTTTCACTTCCCCATTGTCACCAGCTTTGTCCTCCCCACTGCTCCCTCTCCTGGCTGTATGTACTTCTTCTTTGGAACACACAAAGCACTGGAGGAACTCAGCAGGTCAGGATGTTTCTGGTCCAGATAAAGGGTCTCAAACTAAAATGTTGACTGTCCTTCTCATTCCACAGATACTTCCTGACAAGCTGAGTTCCTCTAGTGTTTTGTGTGTTGCCTTTTTCTTTACCTGCCTCCATCTTGCATCCACCTGCTTCTGTCTCCCAACTCCACGGCTATCCTTTCCTGCCTGGCTTCATCTTCCCATCATTCTTCATCCCTCCTAGGTTCACCAATGACCACCAATTCCTGTCTCACCAAACTCCCCCTTTAGACAGGCCATCTTTCCCCTCCACCCTCAGGCCTACTGTAGAGTTTCGATCTGAAATGTTGACAATTCCTCTCCCTGCTACAGGTGGATCCTGCTCCACCAACTGATTTCCTTCATCAGGCTGTTTGTTGCTTAAAGGGCAATAAACAAGTTTTTCAGTTTAGATCACAGATCACAATCTCGTTGGCAGGAGGAACTCAGGAACTAAACTGATCACAAACAGGAGAAAATTTCCAGGTGCTGGAAATCCAAAGTGACATACACAAAATGCGGGTGGAATTCAGCAGGCCAGGCATCATCCATGGAAAGGAGTAAACAGTCAAAGTTGTTCTGTGCTGATGAAGGGACTCAGCCTAAAACATCGACTGTTTACTCTTTTCCGTCGGTGCTGCCTGTCCTGCTGAGCCGAACTGATCAATCCATTATTGTATTTCTGAATTAATGGAGCCTAAAGTGATCTGTCTACTGCTTTACACAAGTCATTCTGTGAACATGGTGCCATGAGAGTTAACAGAAAATGGTTATAAATCTAGCATTTTGGCTTTTATGCTCTTGAATTATCATGTCCCAATACTAATACCGGCTGGCTGAGCTGTAGTTTCAATGCTGGAGAACTCTCAGTTCAGAGATACTAGAGACAGTCCAATGTGGACTGTTTTATTGCTAGTTGTAAATGTAGTCAATAGGAACATTTATTAACCATAGTCAGAGTTAATCAATCAGCCCATTAAATATAATGATGCAAGCCCTGTAGCACTATACTTTTCCATAAGAATTTTAATTCAAGTGCAAATGTATTCCTCTACAGAACGCCAATTTTCATTATTGAGCTGTCCAGATGATCAGAGAAAAATATGAGTGTGGGACTTTTAAGATACAGAGCGATCACATCATTTATTTGAACAGATAATCTATAAAATGTGGCATCTCAGTCTCTGTTCTGAGCCCAACAGTATGGAGAAACAGAACCCTATTGTATTAGAAATCTATAAAACTTCTCTTTGCACCTTCGCAGATTTAGGGACCCAGAAACCGCTGCTAACTCACATCAGTCCTACACTCATTTCTGGTTAAGCAATGCCTTGTTTCAATTTCCCAGCTGTTTACAACTCTCTCTAATTCTTTGTTCATTGTTAGACACTGAAATTATGATCGACTAATTCTACTTGATGGGAAGATAATGACAAGCAATCCACGTGTCTAATTCCTGGTTCATTTGATTGTCTCAATGATGGGTCCTGACCTTCTATAGTGCTGACTCCAAAACCCACTGAGTTCCTCCAAAACCTTTATGTGTTGTAATCAAATCACAAGCAAGAGAAAATCTGCAAATGCTGGAAGTTCAAGCAACACACACAAAATGCTGGATGAACTCAGCAGGACAGCCCAGCATTGATGGAAAAAAGTACAGTCAATGTTTCAGGCTGACATCAGCAGGAAGGGTCTGTACTTTTTCTGTAGATGCTGCCTGGTCTGCTGAGTTCCTCCAGCATTTTGTGTGTGTTACCTTTATGGGAGACTCAGTTTAATTATCCAAGAACAGCAAGATGATTGAAACAGAATTGTTGAAGCATAGAAAGTAGGAACTAGTTGTAGATCTTTACGTACACTGTACAAGGTAAGAGATGTACTGTGCAACAGATGAAACAGAAGATAATAGTGATCATTCCTCTGTAACCTCTTTTTGTACATTTCAATGAGATTACCTCTCTCATTTAAACTCTCAAGTGCATGCTCAATCTCCCTAATACTGCCTCAAAGAACATACTATATTCAATAGGTTTCAAAGGTACTTTTAATGTCAGAGAAATGTATGCAATATGCATCCTGAAATTCTTTTTCTTTGCAGACATCCATTGGGATAACAGAGGAGTGCCCCAAAAAATGAATGAAGGTTAAAATGTTAGAACCCCAACTCCCCTTCTCACACAGAAGCAGCAGTAAGACAATGACCCCACAACCCCCACCAGCAAAAAAAGCATCAGCACCCTCCACTGAGCACTCGAGCATGCAGCAAAGCATCAATAAAGACACAGGCTTGTACTACCCCAAAACTACTTGCTCACCCGGTAATTTGACATATCACAGGCTCTCTCTCTCTCTCTCTCTCTCTCCCTAATAAGGGAAAAAGAGGCGCCCCCATTTCACAGTGAGAGTGGATACATAACAAACAGCTCACTGAATTATGATGTTAGAAGTCAGTTGCGTCACTTTTTCTAAGCTCTGTGCCCAGAGAGTCGGCACCAAAAAGGCACAGCTCTCCGTGCACACAACCACCAGCAGCTAACCTGCTGCCCCCGATGTTCTGTGTTCTCCCATGACGCTTCAGTCAGGGGCACCGGCCTAGAATCAGCATGTCACCAGAGCCAGGAAAGCCCAGAACCCTGAAGGCGCGCTCATCTTCCAGGCCACATCCCAGCGATATCAAAAAGAAGCCAGTCATGAGGCCCTGAGAGCGGCTCCCATTCCCACAAAGAACTGAAGTCAGTGTGTAACTCCAGGTGAGGGTATTCAAAAGAATCTCCCACACCCTGAAAGGAAAACAGAGATACCAAAGATATAAATAAAGCTGTTTCCGAAGATGCAAGCAATGGAGTTGTCATTTACTGCCATCTTCACTTCACCTTGCCTAGGAATTACTTTAATGTTTATCTACATCAAGTATCTCCTTCTTTAGGTAGATAAATCAAACCTATAGACAATATTCCAGGCCTTTTTGACCCGGGTCCTATAAACCCTAATAATTAGTTTTATGCAATGGTCATAGGGAGTCATGCAGTCATACAGCATAGAAACAGGTCATACGGCCCACCACACCCATGCTGGATCTACACTTAAACCCATTTGTCTGCATTAGGACCATATCTCCTTGTCCTTTTATGTGTCTGACTAGATGTCACTTAATGTCAAAGTCTCTCATAATCTGATCTTTAACCACAACCCACTTTTTATTCAATGCACTTTATAATCTCTAGAGGAATTAAATCAAATCAAATTAAATTAATATACAGAGATGCATTGAAAAAAATATTTTGCATGCCACCAATACAGGTCACTTCATCACAACAATGCATTGACTACAAGTGAAATCATTGGCTCTTCACTCAACCCTGGAATATCTGGACAACAGAGATGTATACATCAGGATACTCTTCAGCAACTACAGCTTGACATTCAATGCTATCATCCCCTCAAAAATAACCTTCTAGTCCTTGGACTCAATATCTTCTTGTGCAATTGATTTCCTCACTTGCAATATTCACATTGGCAATAATATCTCTCCATAATATCCATCAGATCACCATAAGGCGGCATGCTTAGTCCTCTGCTCTACACATTTTATATTTTGTCTATGTGGCTAAGCCCAACTCCAATGCCATACCTAAGTTTGCTGACAACACCACTGTCATTGGCCAAATCAAATACGAATCAGCATACAGGGGGGAGATTGAAAATCTGACTGAATTGTACCACAACAACAACCTCTCACTCAATGTCAGTGAGAACAAGGAGTTGATTATTGATTTCAGGAGAAGCAATCTGGAGGTCCATAAGCTAGTCTTCATTAGTGGATCAAAGTGGAGAGGGTCAGCAATTTTAAATTCCTTGGTGTTTAATTTCAGAGGACCTATCCTGGGCTCAGCATCTAAGTGCAATTATGAAGAAAGCATGGCAGTGCCTCTACTTCCTTAGAAGTTTGCGAAGATTTGGCATGACATCTAATACATTGACGAACTTCTATAGATGTGTGGTGGAGAGGATATTGATTGGTTGCATCTCAACCTGGCATGGAAACATGAATGCTCTTGAATGGAAAATCCTACAAATGTAACAGATATGGCCCAGTCCACCATAGGTAAAGCCCTCCCCACCACTGAGCCCATCTACACAAAGAGCTGATGCAGGAAAGCAGCATCCATCATCAGTAATCCCCACCACCCAGGTCATGATCTCTTCTTGCTGCTGCAATTAGGAAGTACAGGAGCCTCAGGACTCACACAACCAGGTTCAGGAACAATTATTACCCCACAATGATCGAGCTCCAGAACAAGTGGGGTTATCTTCCCTCAACTCCACTTACACCAGCACTGAACTGTTCCCACAACTTGTGGACTCACTTTCAAGGACATTCTTTTTCATGTTCTCAAGATTTATTGCTTATTTGTTTATCATTATTATGTCATTATTTCTTTAGTATTTTCATAGTTTGTTGTCTTTTGCACATTGGATGTTTGTCCACTCTGTTGGGCGCAGTCTTTCATTGGTTCAATTATGGTTCTTGGATTTACTGAGTATGCCCACAAGAAAACAAGTCTTAGTTTTATATGTACTTTGATAGCAAATTTACTTTGAACTTTGAAAACAATAACAAAATGTAGAATAAAATATTACAGTTACAGAAAACGAGCAATGCCGGCTGACCCCAAGGTGCAAGGACCATAATGAGTTAAATTTTGAGGTCAAAATCTATCTCGTACAAGAGTTCTATTTAAGAGTCTCATGATGGTGGTATAAAAGCTGTCCTTGAGCCTAGTAGTACATGTTTTCATGCTTTTGTATTTCCTATCTAATGAGTTGGGGTGGGGGGTGGGTTGCAAAGAGAGAAAATCCAGTGTTGGTGGTGGTCCTTCGTTATGTTGGCTGCCTTACCGAGGCTGAAAGAAGAGGGTGGCTTGTTTTCCCTCCACTTAGTTAATTGTTTGTTTTTCCGAAGTTACGTCCAGCAATGTTACATACATACTTATCTACTGGCCAGTGAATCCATGGTGCCGCAGTGCATCTAGACTCCTCACTGGTCACTACAGAGGCAGCTCCAGTGCAATTGGTCACTGCCTTTATTCAAAGAGTCACCAATGTGTACTTGGCTGTGGATGGCTTTAAACTTGCATAAGTTCAAATCCCACTATTCCAGAATATACAATTCTATGCCAAAAGAATCCTGGCATAAACTTCCTCATGTGTTTTCATTCTTCACAATTATCACTAGTTGACCAAAGAACAGTACACGGCCAGCCACCAGTCATAAAAGCTATTGTTGCTGGCCAAGACGTCAAAGAGAAGGAGCTTAATACCTGGCCTTTCAAACCCTCGAATGCTAGAGTGGGGAGATATGATCCATATTTCCTATGACATACAAGGAGACCATACAATCTATTACGACTATGTCAGCTCCACCAAGGCTTTCCCACTTTACATAAAAAAAGCTTCATCTCACTTATGACCATATGGTATTTGAAATGGCTTCCTCTGTGGTGAAACATGTAACTTCAAAGCAAGTAACTTGTAAAACAGGATCTGTTAAGCCCAGGGACACACATACATGCAGAATCTCTATCTCATTCAGGCATATACAAAGAAGTGCATACTTATTATGATTAATAAACAGCTGTGCATGAAGACAGAGCAGAAAAATAATCTTAAATGGAGGGGTATGGATACTAATTTGTAAAATGAATACATCTTGCCTCTACAGGGCCTTTTTGACCTTGTTTACTACCTCCTTAATAACATACCTGATAAAACTTTCAGCATGACCCTTTTAAGCTAAGGCAGGAATGACACACAGCAGTTTCTGAGCTGCTGTAAAACAGCAACCCAATGTCTCAATTTGACAGGACACTGTAAGGGGCACTTACTGCTAGTAGCTTGTTAACAGCTCCTGACAATCTTCACATATCCAGGAATGTAATGATTTTTGCTACTCATTTTCATTACTTTGATGGTGCTGTCAGAAGATTTGTATTACCAATAATGTTTCAATTTTTTGCTTCCATTATGAGAATGATGAGAGAAATGCAGAAATAGGCTGTGAGATATATGCAGTACTCAGGTGAGTCACCTTTGATTCACACATAGTTAGTTGTTCTTGTACACATAAACAATCATGTATGCTCAGGTCATACACACAGTAAGTCAAACTCAGTTCCAGACTTAGATAGTGGTGAATTATTTGAGTTGAGTTGGAGAAGGACCCTCCATTACTACTCTCAGTTTATGTGATAATAGACTTTATGAGATCACAGATCTTTTATCTGTTGGATCTCAGGCTGGCAACTCCCAGTCAAGAGGAACTATGGAATGGAGGCACAAAAGACTGCAGATGTTGGAATCTAAAGTTAAAAAAGAAATCAAGGAGCTGGTGAAACTTAATGGTTCAAGCAGCATCTGTGGAGGTATTGAATTTATTACTTACATCCTTCATATACATAAGGAGTAAAAACCTATACATTACATCTCCATCTAAATGTGCAATGTGCAATTTTTAGTAATTTATACTAAACAGTATGTACAACAGGACAGTCAATATAACATAGAAATACAATTGTATCAGCATGAATTAATCAGTCTGATGACCTGGTGGAAGAAGCCGTCCCAGAGTCTGTTGGTCCTGGCTTTTATGCTGCGGTACCATTTCCCAGATGATAGCAGCTAGAATAGATTGTGGTTGGGGTAACTTGGGTCCCCAATGATCCTTCGGGCCCTTTTTACACACCTGTCTTTGCAAATGTCCTGAATAGTAGGAAGTTCACATCTACAGATGTGCTGGGCTGTCCACACCACTCTCTGCAGAGTCCAGCAGTTGAGGGAAGTACAGCTCCCATACCAGGCAGTGATGCAGCCAGTAAGGATGGTCTCAATTGTGCCCCTGTAGAAAGTTCTTAGGATTTGGGGGCCCATACCAAATATAGTACAATGATGGTCAACATTTCTCAGCAGTGCCTGGTTTGCTCTGAACTTCACCACATTTGGCACCTGTTCTCTGACTTTCTAGAAAGAATTGTACACTAATGTTTAGCCTTAAAGGTGATCTGAAGAAAGGTTTTTGCACCTAGTGGGTGGTTAGATCTAGAAAACACTGCCTGTGTGGGTAACAGAAAAATGTACTACAATGATATTTAAGAAATATCTAAATGAGTACTTAAATCAAAAACACATACTGTAGAAGGTTATGGACAAACAGGGATTACTATAAAGCTACTTGATTGTCAGCAGAGATATTGTGGGCTGAAGAGCCTGTTTCTATGCTGTACAATTCAATCACTCTAAGAAAACAAAGAATGAGTTCTGGAATTGGTTTGACTTTTATATGGCATGAAACTTCATTTGGAACCCATGAAAGTCTTGCACTTTGAATTCTACATTCAGAGCAAAATTTCAGCTTTCTATAAACTAAAGAAAAGAAATTTCATTTCATTGTAAAGCAACCTATCAGTTGTGATCGCCACTGACAGTCAATGAAATCTCTAGTCTTTGACCAAGTACCGTGACATGATTCTTCCCAAGCAATTCTTCGGACCCACCCTTCTACTGTAATGTCAGAAAGGATTGAATGATTAGGCTTTATTGAGAATATATTGAGGTTGAAGCACATCTCAATGGTAGTGTCATTTATGCTGACTGCTTCAGTTTGCATAGTGCCTTTATAATAATGAGGATTCATGAGAACATTGCAAGGACTCGAGGGCTTGAGTTGCAGCGAGAGGTTGGGCAAGTTAGGATTTCATTCCTTGGAGCCCAGAAGACTAAGGGGTAACTTTATAGAGATGCATGAAATCATGGAGGGCATAAATAGAATGAATTCACACAGCCTTGTTCCCAGGGAAAAGCAATCAAAAGCCAGAGGCACAGGTTTAAGGTGAGAGAAGGAGGATGTAAAGGAAATTTGAGGAGTAACTTCTCCATGAAAAAGGCAGTGGGTATATGGAATGAGCTGCCTGAGGAAGAGGTTGAGGTATGTTAATAGACACTTGGACAGGTACATGACTTAGAATGGTTTTGATGGATATGGGCTAAACATGAGCAAATAGGACAATCTCAGAAGGGCATCTTAATTGGCATGGACAAGTTTGGCCAAAGGGTCTTTCTCCATGCCATGACTCTATGAGTATAAAAGAACCCTGGCACATTTCACAAGGCAAATATAGGGATATTAGAGCAGGTAACTATGATTTGTAAAGTAGTGCCTTTTAAAATAGGAGTATGAGTTAACAAGGCAGAGAGGGTATAGGAAGAGAGTTTCAGGACTTAGTAACAACAAAATTGTGGGTGTGAAGGCTTTGAAGAGAGTGCAGAAGAGGTTTACCAGGATGCTGCCTGGATACAGAGTATGTGCTATAAAGCAATGTTAGATAGATTTGTGTTGTTTTGTCTGGAGCATTGGAGGTTGAGGGGACACATTGCAGAAGTTTATAAAATTATAAGAGGCCTATATAGGATAGACAGAATATTTTTTTCCAAGGTAGGAACGAATGCCAGGTACCAAAGGAAATGCATTAAAGTGAGAGGGGGAATGTTTAAAGGAGATGTGTCAGGCAATATTTTTAAACAAAGAGTGGTAGGTGCCTGAAGGGACTTGGATCATGTTCAGAATGAAAAGATTTAGTTTAATTCAGCACTGTGTTTGGTGCAAATACTGTTGGACAACATTCCCGTGGTGTACTGTTCTAAGAAGCATTGCAGGAAGTACTGCTGAATCTTCCTGCACCATGCTAACTGGAATACCCTGAAAATTCATACCACTGCATGCTCAAATCAACATAAACTCAGGGCAGTGCAGAAGGTGATTGCTGTGCGTGAGGTTGGTGTGGGACAGATGGGAGCTCTGCAGGGATGCCCATCATCATAACAATTTCTCCTGAGCCTAGATCTGGGTTCAAAGAGAGGCTGAGAAGGTCTTTTGAATCATTCATTGAAATATGTAACTCACAAGAAGCAGCCAAGCATGGCAGAGATGGTTGATTTGTTAGTAATTCTTCTAGATGATCTCATATCAAATAAGTCAGGAGCATCTCAGGAACATCTTGCAGCAACATCTCAGGATAACCAGGAAGGTCAAAGGATAAATTCAATAAAGACTCCCAAATGGAAAGCTAATGTTATACTTTGTAACTCTGGAAGGCCCGCTGTTCAAGAAATGCTTAATGTAGTATAAACAAATAAATAAGCTTCTCTGATCTTGGAACATCCCATAGCACATATTTGCCTGTTAAGGCAAAGAAGGAGGCATTCAGCTTATTAGATACATGCCTACACCGAAGAGTCATTTGCAGCTGCCAGTTCATTCACCAGCATATTGTTGGGATGCCAGAAGAAAGCTGAGCATCCTGGGGAACCTGTGTGCAGTTGCAGGAAGAACCTGTGAACTCCACAAAGGCAGCAACTGCTTAGGATCAGGTCTAGACCATTGAAGCTGTGTGTGTACCCAGGGGAGAACCTCTGCATATAAAATCATGAATAACAAATTTCCACAAAATAAATGTTATTGTCAACTATATGGAAAGAGAAACAGTCAATGTTTCAAGTCTGAGAGAAGTGAAGTGGAAGTATTTGTAGAAAAAAGGGAATAACTTTGGCAGAGTGAGGCTGTATGCACACTACACTGGATAAATCCATAACTGAAACTTTTTCTCTTCATTTTTACCCTCTGTCAACACTAAAATGGTGTTTTCGTCCCCCGAAACCAGAGCTTTTCAGAAACGTTTTACAGGGTGGATATTTTTGAAAATGCTGCTTGGGCAGATCAGTGTGGATGGGGTAACTGGAGAAATCTGAAAACGCTGTCAGACAGCAGCGCACTATTTCATTGTTTTCTTGAACGCAACCTAACAACTTCAAAACAGACGGCAACGAGACTGAAGCCAGAAGAGTTAGAAATGTACTCACCAAATACTTTGACCCATAATTTACTGAATAAATAAGTATACTGTACTCAATTTGCCCTGTTTTTTGTCCTTGCTCGTATGAAGGTGGTTTACCTATTTATGCACAAGTACTTCTCCGACAATAGATGTGTAACAGCCTAATGTAACATTGTATGGAAATACAAGATAATACTGATGCAGATATGTTTTACACATTTAACAAGGTGCTTTATTAATGCAACAGAGTTAGTTAGTTTTTCAATGTCCTTTGTCAGCCGGGTCATACTGTCTGTGAACTCCCTGTCGGTTGCCTCCATACGCTTCAGTATTTGTTTTTTTTTACTTTTAAATCTTGCTGCGCGAGAGCAAACAGCTGCCCATCGTTTAAGTTTTTCTAGTCTGTAACTGAACAAACACGCACTGTCTTTCACAGCTAGATTCAACACCAAACATGTCGCTTGTTTTTGGTAGATGTGTCCTGCGCATGCACAGGAGATTCGACGAGATCTCCGTTTCAATGTGGACGGAGATACTTTTAAAACCGCATAGTGTGGATGCCTATTGTTTTTATGTGAAACCTGCATTTTCAAAATTATACGGTCTAGTGTGGATGTAGCCTGAGTCAAAGTGACTTATTGGGGCCATTTAACAACACATGCAGTTTCTAGGTTGGCATAACGTGCTGTTAATGGCAAGGCCTTGAGACTCACGCTATTGATTTGCACTTCACCCTCTCTCAACAAACTTGTTCCTTTCTCTTTTCCAATTCTGATGAAGGATTCCTGGTGCAAAATATTGACTGCTTGTCTTTCCACAGATGCAGCCTAACTTGCTAGGTTTTTATTCCAGCATTTCCTGTTCTTATTTCTGTTTTCCAGCACCTGCAGTTTTTATTTAATTTTGATAATCAACAATTATGGCTTATATTGATGTAGATTAAGGGTTAAGAAGGTCGACATTTCTCTTCTTTGAGTGAGTGCCTTCAGAATCTTAACAGTCCTTACTCAGTGCCTCCTCTGAATAATAGGTCTTCTGACATTGACCATGTAGATCTCCAACGATACTGCAATGAATTCTGTGCTCCACTGACTACAGTGAGATTAACTGGCGCAGGGTCCAGGGTGCCATCCAGAATCACTGTTCCAGGACAGTTGACACTCTCAACTTAACGGCCAGCTGACCATCAGTGTTCACAGTGGTGACATCCATTACTAATGTCTCCTCCTTAGATGCATTGTAAAATTTTTATGAAAGTAACAACTGTTAGTAAAGTATCGAGATCATTTGAGATATGAACACGTTTGAGTTATAAAGACAAATCTCAGAGTTGTATACTGCACACAAACTTTGATAATCAATATACCTTGAACCGTAAATAAGAGATTGCATGAGTGTGGAACAATAAACGGATTACTGGTGGAAGTCAGCAGGTTGAGCAGTTGATGCAGGGTTTCGACTCAGGAAATCAACAATTCCATCCTTCCCACAGATGCTGCCTGACCTGCTGAGTTCTTCCAGCAGATTTGTCATTATAGACAGAATCAGTCTTAGGTCTGGTATCAATAAAGGCAAAATTGAAGAGAAAATGAACCAACAGCACTGCCAGGACACATACAGGAAGAGGCAAAGGGACATTAAGGATTGTCAAAGGAACTCCTGCCAGAATAAAGCTTGCTAAATGTTTCAATATGTTTGCAAATTCAGACATTTGAGAAGTGCTTAATATATTCTCAAAGCTGAAGTTTTTTTTTGCCTTGTATTTAACTTGTTTGTTAAACGATTAGAATTACATTGGAAAACACCATTACCTGTTGAGTGATTAATATTTATAAAACCTTAAGTAGAGCAAAAAAACATATATGCCGTAGGTGAGAAGAGAGTTTTGGGACAGAATTAGGAGATTATGAACAACCCCAGCTGAGATAATAGCGACTCATGAATAAGTCTACGAGGAGAAAAAGATTGTGCAATCGAGCTTTGCATTGTGATTGTAAAGAGCTTACTGGAGGCTATTAGCACAATGATGCTAGGAAGTTCTGATCTGTAACAGTAGAGTTAATCATTTAATTTGTGCATCTCTCAAGTTTATTGTTAATTAAATGACATGTTTGTTGTTCTAATTTTGCTTTCACCCATTAGCTCCTGGTGAAGGGATGTGGACAGATAACAAATTTGAGATTCTGCAGTCACATAACAAATTAATTTGTACTCCAATTCCCAAATGGAAATGAAGGGGGCTGCTTGTCTTTGACCATTATTACCATGCGCACTGACAAGGATCAGTCCCTGGAGTGCTCATCTCTGCATCTTCCTTCATTGGAGACTTACTTATGGGCAGCAGACACAACTGCTGACTGATTAGCACAAGTGAAAGACTTGCAGAAAGTGTTTTCTTCCACAGGGCGGCAAACCCTCAGGTAGGGAGGGAACATCCAGATTTTCTATGCATGGACATAAGAGACAGCAGATGCTAAAATCCCGAGCAGTAAATGATCTGCTGAAGGAGCTCATTGGGTCAAGCAGCATCTGTGAAGGAAAGGAATTGTCAGCATTTCATTTTGACTAGCAGTCCTGATGCAGGGTTCCCTCCTCACAGATTCTGCTCAACCCCTTGAGATTCTCCAGCAGATAGTTCAATGTTCTTCTATATAGTAGGCTCAGGAATCACAATAACCCTCTTGTTAATGGTAGAGTAACACCATATAGAACAACATTCCCAAAAATGATTTACTAGGAACAAGGAAGTCCAAAGTCTGGTGGGAGGAAGGAGGAAAGGGGAAGGGGGTTGGAAGTTCCAGGAAAGTGAGACTCAGGGTAAATGGTGATTTTGGGCTCCATATATCAGGAAGCATATGCTGGCCCTGGAGAGGCTCCAGAAAAGGATGATAAGCATGATTCCAGAAATAAGGGACTTAACATGTGATGAGCATTTTATGTCTCTGAGTCTATACTCAATGGACTTCAAAAGGATGGGGGGGTGGGGTTCTTGCCAACTGGATATTGAAAGGCCAGGATAGAGGGATGTGGAGACAATGCTTTCATTTGCTAGGGTGTCAAAGATCCAAGGTCGCAGTCTCAGAATAAAGAGATGTTGCTTTAAAACTGAGATCAGGAGGAACTTCCTCAGCTGTAGGGTGGTAAACTTGTGAAATTCATTGCACAGAACCTGCGGAAGCCGAGTCATTGAGTGTGCTTAAGGCAGAGATTGCTAGGCCCTTGATTGGTAATGGTTGTGGGCAGAAGTCAAGAGAATGCGATTGAAATAGGTCAGCCAACGTTGAATGACAAATTAGAATTGATGGGACGAATGTTCTTATTCCACTCCTATATAGTATAGCCTTATGGAAGAGATCAGGAAACTGGGAGTGGGTCAGATGGGATCACTGGGTGTTGGCTGGAGTTCAGTCGTAGGTTATTAGGAAGAGGGATTGTGTCAGGAACTAGACCATAAAGTCATAATACACAGGAGCAGAATTAGGCCATTTAACTCATCGAATCTGCTCTGCCATTTAATCATGGCTGATCCCAGATCCCATTCAACCCTATACACCTGCCCTCTTACCATATCCCTTGATGCCCTGACCAATCAGGAATCTATCAACTTTTCCTTTAAATATACCCATGGACTTGGCTTTCATCGTAGTCTGTGGGAGGGCATTCCACAGATTCCTCACTCTTTGGCTGAAAAAATTCCTTCTTACCTCTGTTGTAAAAGGTCGCCCCTCAGTTTTGAGGCTATGCCCTCTAGCTTGGATACCCCCACAGGAGGAAACATCCTCTCCACTTAGGTTAATATATACTTGGATTTTCAGAAGGCCTTTGACAAGATGCGACTGAAGAGGCTACTTAACAAGCTGTGAACGCATGATATTACAGGAAAGATTCTAGCATGGATAAAGCCATGGTTGAATGGTAGGAAGCAAAGTGTGGGAATAAAGGGATCCTTTTCTGGTTGACTGCTGAAGACTAGTGGTGTTCCACAGGAGTTTATGTTGGGACTGATTCTTTTTACATTATATGTCAATAACTTGGATGATGGAATTGATGGCTTTCTTGCAAAGTTTGGAAAAAATATGCAGATATGTGGAGGAGTAGGTAGTTCTGAGGAAGTAGAGAGGTTACAGTACAGAAGGACTTAAACAGATTTGAATGGGTGAAGAAATGGCAGATGGAATACAGCATCGGGAAGTGTATGGTCATGCACTTTGGCAGAAGAAAGGGAAGGTTTGACTATTTTCTAAAAGGAGAGAAACTAGAATAATCTGAGGCACAAAGTGACTTGTGAGTCCTTGTGGAGGATTCCCAAAAGGTTACTTTTCAGGTTGAGTCTATGGTGCGTAAGGCAAATGTAATGTTAGTATTCACTTCAAGAGGACTAGAACATAAAAGCAAGGATGTAATGTTGGGGCTTTATAAAGCACTGGTGAGGCCTCACTTGGAGTATTGTGAGCAGTTTTGGTCCTCTTATCTCAGAAAGGACTTGCTGAAACTGAAAAGGGTTCAAAGGAAGTTCATGAAAATGATTCCAGGATTGAATGCAGTAGTGATAGGAGTTTGCATAGCTAGAGGGGTGAACAAGAGAATCTGTGGATATGAAAGAGTCACCTGGATGGTATGTTGTCTCCTAGGAGTCAGGGTCAGCAATATTTCAGGTCGCATCCATGGCGTTCCAACAGGGTAGGGTGAACAGCTGGAAGCTGTGGTACACATTGGTATCAACAATGTATGTAGGAAAAGGCATGAGGTCCTGAAGAGAGAATGTAGGGAGTGATGTGGAATACTGAAAGCAGGAGCTCAAGGGTAGTAATCTCTGGATTGTGCCACGTGCCAGTGAGGGTAAGAATAAGATGATTTGGCAAGGCATGGCTGTGGATTGGTGCAGGGAGCAGTGCTTTAGATTTCTGGATCATTGGGATCTCTTCTAGGGAAGATAAGACTCATCGAAAAAGGACGGGTTATATCTGAACTTGAGGAGCACTGTTGTCCATGCAGGCAGGTTTCCTAGAGCTGTTGGGGAGTTTTTAAACTAAGTGTGCAGGGGAATGGGAACTGGAATGATAGGGTTGAGGATGGTATACAAGAAGGTAAAATGTGTAATGAGACTGTGAGGATGGACAGGCAGATGATAGTGCAAAATTGCAGACATGGGGGCAAAATTGAAAAGCATGATGTACACAGGACCAAAGGTGCATGCAGCATATAGAATAAGATAAGTACAAGTACGACCTTGTGGGCATCACTGAGTTGTAGCTGAAAGAAGATCATAGTTGGGAGCCTATCATCCAGGGATACACATTGTATCAAAAGGACAGGCAGGTAGGCAGAGGGGGTTGGGTGACTCTTTGTAAAAACTGAAATCAAATCCTTAGAAAGAGGTGACATGGGATCAGAAGATCTAGAATCCTTGTGGGTAGATTTAAGAAACTGCAAGGTCTGTATATAACACCCTGAAGGATGTTATATATAGACCTCCAAACAGTAGCAAAGATGTGGGGTACATATTACAATTAGTGATAGAAAAGGCATGTAAAAAGGGCAATTTCATGATAGTCATTGGAGATTTCAATATGCAGGTAGATTGGGAAAATCATGTTGGTGTTGCATCCCAAGGGAAGGATGCATATGAAATGGCTTTTTAGAGCAGCTAGTGTTTAAGCCAAGGAATAGGCAATTTCGAATTGGGTGTTGTGTAATGATACATATTTGATTAGGGATCTTAAGTTAAAGGAATCCTTAGGAGGCAGTGATCATAATATGATGGAATTCACTCTGCAGTTTGAATGGGGAAGATAAAGTCAGATGTATCAATACTACAGTGGAGTAAAAGAAATTACAGAGGCATGAGAGAGGAGCTGGCCAAAGTTGTTTCATAGAGGACACTACAAGGGACAGCAATGGCTGCAGCTTTTGGGAACAATTTGGAAGGTGCAAGATAAATACATGTCAAAGGAGAAGTATCCTAAAGGGAGGATGAGGCAACAGTGGCTGACAAGACAAGTCATGTACAACATAAAAGCATAGGAAAGGACGTACAGGATAGCAAAAATAAGTGGGAAGTTAGAGGGTTGAGAAACTTTAAAAAACCAACAGAAGGCAACTACGAAAGCCCTAAGGAGAGAAAAGATGAAATATGAAGCTAAGCTAGCCAATAATAGAAAAGTGGATGCAATAAGGTTTTTTTGGCTATATAATAGGTAAAAGAGATGAGGAGTGGATATCAGACTGCTGGATAATGACACTGGAGAGGTAGTTATGGGAGTACAAAGAAATATCAAACAAATTTAGAAAGAATTTTGCATCAGTCTTCACTGTAGAAGAAACTAACAGTATGCTTGATATTCAAGAGTGTCAGGGGACAGAAGAGAGTGTAGTTGCTATTACTAAGGAGAAGGTCCTTGGGAAGCTGAAAGTTTTGAAGGTAGATAAGTTACCTGGACCAGATAGACTACACCACAGTGTTCTGAAAGAGGAAGGTGAAATGATAGTAGAGGCTTTAGTGAAGACTTTTCCAGAATTTCTAGGTTCTGAAATGATTCCAGAGGACTGGAAAATTGCAAATGTCACTCCAGTCTCTAAGAAAGGAGGGAGGAAGAAGACTGGATTTAAAAGGTCAGTGTTAGAATGACTTCAGTGGCCGGGAAGATGTTGGTGTCCGTTACTAACTATGAGACTTTGGGATACTTGGCAGCCTATCATAAAATAGGCCAAGGGGAAATCTTGTCTGACAAATCTGTTGGAATTCTTTGAGAAAATAAAAGGCAGGATAGACAAAGGAGAGTCAGTGGATGTTGTTTACCTGGATTTTCAGGCCTTTGACAAAGTATAGCACAGATAACAGCCCATGCCATTACAGGAAAGATAGTAGCATGGATAGAAGATGGCTGACTGGCAGTGTGCAAAGAGTGAGAATAAAGGGAACCTTTTCTGATTAGCTGCTGGTGATTAGTGGTATTCCGCATGTGTCAGTGTTGTGACTGCCTTTTTCACATCATGTCAATATTTTGGATGATGACATTGACGGCTTTGTGGCCAGTTTGTGGATGATATGAAGATAGATGGAGGGGCTGGTAGTGCTGAGGAAGCAGGGAGTCTGTAGAAGGACTTAGACCGATTAGGAGAATGGGCAAAGAAGTGGCAGATGGAATATAGTGTAGGGAAGTGTATGATCATGCACTTTAGTGGAAGGAACAAAGGCACAGACTAATTTCTAAATAGGAAGAAAATTCAAAGATCCAAGGTGCAAAGGGACTTCAGAGTCCTTAAGCAGAATTCCCGAAAGGTTAACTTGCAATTTGAGTCAGAGATAAGGAAGGCAAATACAAATACAATATTAGAGCAAGGATGTAATGTTAAGGGTTTATAAGGCTTTGGTCAGACCACACTTTAAGTATTGTGAGCAGTTCTGAAAAGATGTGCCGAGATTGGAGAGGGCCCAGAGGATGTTCATGTGAATAATTCCAGAAATTATAAGTGTAAATGTTATGAGAAGTTTGATGAATCTGAGCCTGTACTCACTGGAGTTTAGAAGAATGAAGGGGGATCTGATGCTGAGGTACATCATAGGATGCGTTGGGACACAATATCAGTGATATAATCCAGGATCGTTAGGTGTTTCATGTCTTTCATCAACAGACTTTCTCACCTAGGCGAGCCAGCCAGGGTTGATCAGGTCCTGGACTGTGTCCCAGCAGCATTAGTTCATGGGTCACACCTCTTAATCCATAGCCATCTGGAGGCATGCTCAGCAGCCTCTGTGACAGCCCTGATGGCTCTTCTATTTGGCAGTCCTTACTATGCCAAGGAAAGAGTAAGTTCTCCAGAATGAGCAGTTACCAGAACCTTTACATCCAACCTCACGGCTCAAAACATGCCCTGAGTCACTGTTTCTGGAAATGTTCTACCAGCTTCTGGTATTTGGACTTCTTACACTCAAACACCACTCCAATCCAGTCTTCCCAAGGCACTGTTGGTTCTACTATCACCATTTGCTTCAAGGTTTCTGACAAAGCGACCACGTCAGGCCTCAGTGACGATGATGCGATGAACTCAGGGAACTTTAATCGCTCACCAAGATCTCCTTGAAACTTATTGAACATTGGAAGACCTCAATGAAGTGGATGTAAGAAGATGCTTTCTATAGTGGAGGAGTCAAGGAACACAGGGCACAGACTCGAATAAAGGAAAATCCATTTAGAACAGAGATGAGGAGGAATTTCCTGAGCCAAGAATTTCCTGGTGAATCTATTGGTTTGAGACTTTTCATCTGGATTGAAAGGGCAAAGGGGAGCCAGTCAATATAAAGATGTGAGGGGAAGGGATGGAGCAGAAACTAGAAAGTGATAGGTAGATCCAGGTTTGGAGAGGGTGAGTGAAGGAGGGTGGAAGGAAGAGTGAAAATTGCAACAGAGGCTGGGAGGTGATAAAATGGAGGCAACAAAGTGCTGCAGATGATGGAATCTAATCAGAAGGTGCAGCAAATAATGGAGGTAAAATGATCAAATGGGATCAATTGGAAGAGGGGACCCAGTGGGAGGATTATGTGAATGATGGGCAGATGAAGTGAGTGGTGGAGGGAAAGAAACAGGGTGATGTGGGCTGTGGTAGGTTTGGGGGGGGGGGGATCTAGGCAGATAAGAAAGAGAGAAAATGGACCGAGGGGAAGCAGATTACCTGAAATTGGAAAATTTAATTCTCATGTCATTGTGTTATTGACAACTCAGGTGTGGAATGAGGTGAAATGATAATGAGTTAAGGAAAATTTGACCAGTTTACCTCAGTATTGACTCAATAATTGCAGAGTGTAATTGCTAAGATTGGGAATAAATGGGGTTCACTGAGGCTAACTTGAGCTCTGCAGCTGTTTATTCAGCTCGGAATTCAATTGGGAAATGAAACTTCTGATAATATTAATATAAAATCTGCTGATGATTACAAACTACATGCTTCAAACCTGCTGATACAAAAATTAGTTTCAGTGAAATTGCAGGAATTAAGTTGATGAACTGAAGTTGGCAAATAAAATGCACAGTAATGCACATTACTGCAAAAGAAGGTTAAAATACACATGAATAACAGATGAGAGTCCATTCACAAAGATAGAAAATCGGAATTGTATTTGGGAGATTATTAGTCACTGACTGATAGGCCTGTGTTTGAACCTCAAGGCAGATTCTTCACAGGAACTGGGGGATGGGAGATTTGGAGGAAGCTGCTGTGAGTTCAGAAGAACATGGAAGGATTTATTTTCAGAGTTGTTCCCTGTGGTTCCCAGACAACAGGCATCTTGATTGACAAACTGGAGGATTTTCAGCTGGAAACCTATTTCTGCAAGAGCTGATATGTAGGAGATTAGTTAGAAACTGGGGATAAGGGGTGAGGAAATAGAATAGTGGGCTTGGATTCTAGGAGATGGTCTAGCGCTGGTGTTGCCTGCCTGGGTGGAATAGCAGATATCTGGACTACATTTGGTACGTGGTTTGAGATCAGGTGGTCAGGCAGCATGTTGAGGCAAGAAATAATTACTGATGGTATACACAAAAGATTCTGAAGATACTGGTAATCCAGAGAAATGCACAAAAAAATGGTTGGAGGAACTCAGCAGGCCAGACAGTATCAATGGAGAGGAATAGATAGTCGATGGTCTCTCAGATAGGTACATGGAGCTTAGGATACATGGTAGGGAAATTCTGGACAGTTTCTAGAGTAGATTACGTGGCCGGCACAATATCGTAGGCTAAAGGCCCTGTAATGTGCTGTAGATTTCTATGTTTCTATGAAGCTTTGGGCCGAGCCCCATCAGGACATGAAGGGTCTAGGTCTGAAATGGTGACTGCTTATTCCTCTCTATAGATGCTGCCTGGCCTGCTGAGCTCCTCCAGTATTTTGTGTGAATTAGTGATGATGTTGGTCTCTCTTGGACTCGACTGGCCAGAAGCTGAGCCAGAAAACCCCTTATATAGCCCTTTATGTTTAGCCTATCTTGCTTGTCTGGATAACCTGTGTAAAATATATTGTGTAAGAGAAAGGCACATCGTGCCAGTGTGTTACCTGAAGGATGTGGTTAATCTGAAAATAATGCGTAAAAGATTTATGAGGATGTTGCCAAGGTAAGAGGGTGTGAGTTACAGGGGAAGGTTGACCAGGATAGGTCTTCATTCCTTGGAATGCAGGAGACTTAATGATGAATTTATAGAAGTAGTTAAAGTTATGAGAGGCAGAGAAAAGGTGAACTCCACCATAAACGGGATCAAGCCTGGCTAAGAAAGGAGGAGGTTTGAGCATAGGACTAGTAACCCCATCCTCTAAAAACCCAGAATGAAGAAATGACAACCTCATCCTTGGGCGAGGAAGAAGAAGATGGCTACACCTGGAGACAATTGAAAGACTGGCTCAGGACAGAAGACTCGTGTGAGCTGCTTCTTCAACCCTCCCCGTTCCCCCACCTACTTCTGTATTATCTGCAAACTTGACCTCAAAGCCATCCGTTCTGTCACCCAAATTATTGATAAGTAATGTGAAAAGATGCATTCCTAACACTGAATACTGTGGAACACCACTAGTCACTGGTAGCCATCCAGAAAAGGCCCCCTATTCCCTCTCTTTGCTTCCTAGCAGTCAACCAATCTTCTACCTAAGAGAGAATGTTTCCAGTAATACCATGAGCTCTTATTTTGTTAAGCAGCCTTTTTAAAGAGTAGAGTAGCATTTTTAATTTCCCAGACTTTCAGAAACATTTCATAATCTGCTGATTCTTCAAAAATCATTACTAATGCTTCCACAATCTCTTCAGCCACCTCTTTTAGAACCCTGGTGTGTAATCAATCTGGTCTAGGTGATTTACCTACCATCAGACCTTTCAGTTCCCCAAGTGCCTTCTCCTTAGTAATAGCAACTACACTCACTTTTGCTCCCAACACTCTTGAATGTCTGGTATACTACTAGAGCCTTATTCAGTGAAGCATGACGCAACGAATATTTTAATTTTCTCCACGATTTCTTTGTCCTCCCATTACTACATTACTATCTCCCCAGTGTCATTTGTTAGCAGGCTCTCATTATCCTCTCTTGCTTCTCTTTTACTTTTGTAAGTCTAAAAAATCTTTTTTGTGTCCTCTTTTATATTATTGGCTAGCTTATATTCATATTTCACCTTGTAAATGGAAACATAGAAAACCTACATCAAAATACAGGCCCTTCATCCCACTAAGCTGTGCCGAACATGTCCTTACCTTAGAACTACCTAGGTTTACCCATAGCCCTCTATTTTTCTGAGTTCCATGTATCCATCCAGGAGTCTCTTAAAGGACCCTATTGTTTCCGCCTCCACCACCGCTGCCTGCAACCCATTCCAAAATATGCCCTCTCGTGTTAGCCATTTCAGCCCTAGGAAATAGCCCCTGACTCTCCACACAATCAATGCCTCTCATCATCTTATACACCTCTATCAGGTCACCTCTCAGCCTCCGATGTTTCAAGGAGAAAAGGCCGAGTTCACTCAACCTATTCTCATAAGGCATGCTCCCCGATCCAGGCAACGTCCTTATAAATCTCCTCTGCACCCTTTCTATGGTTTCCACATCCTTCCTTTAGTGAGGCAACCAGAATTGAGCACAGTACTCCAAGTGGGGTCTGACCAATGTCCTATATAGCTGCAACATTACCTCTCGGCTCCTAAACACAATCTTTCAATGGATGAAGGCCAATGCACCATATATCTTCTTAACCACTGAGTCAACCTGCTTAGCAGCTTTGAGTGTCCTATGGACTCGGACCCCAAGATCCCTCTGATCCCCCACACTGCCAAGAGTCTTTCCATTAATGCTATATTCTGCCATCATATTTGACCTACTGAATTGAACCACCTCACGCTTATCTGGGTTGAACTCCATCTGCCATACTTCATCTTTTCTCTCCTTATGTCTTATCTGTTGCATTTTGTTGGTTTTTAAATGTTTCCCAATCCTCTAACTTCCAACTAATTTTGCTAAATTATATGGCCTGCCTTTTGTTCTTTCTTATGTTGTCTTTGACTTCCCTTGTCACCCACAGTTGTCTCATACTCCCTTTAGAACACTTCTTCATCTTCAGGATGTATCTATCTGTGCCTGTCAAATGCACCCAGAAAGTCCAGACATTGCTGCTCTGCCGACATCCCCGATAGTGTCCCATTCGAATCAACTTTGTCCACCTCCGCTCTCATGCCTCTGTAATCCCCTTTACTCCACTGTAGTACTGATACATCAGACTTTATTGTCTCTTCCAAATTGCAGGATGAACTCTATCATGTTATGTTCTCTCTGACTCCTAAGGGTTCCTTTACTTAAGCTCCTTCATCAAATCTGGCTCATCACATAACACCCATTCCAGAACTACCTTTTTTCCAAGTGGTCTCAACCAGAAACTAGGCACAAGGTACAATCAAAAGATAGCATATATAAGCATTTGGAAACCCATGGCCTAATTAGGGAGAGTCAGCATGGCTTTGTGCATGGCACATCATACCTTACCAACTTGACTGATTTTTTTGACAAGCCGCAGGACTGATTGCTGAGGGTAGTGCAGTGGATGTTGGCTACATGGATTCTATTAAGACATTTGTCAAAGTCTTTAATGGGAGGCTAATCCAGAAGATTAAAATGCATGCGATCCGCAGCAAATTGGCTGTTTGGATTCAGAACTGGCTTGTGTATAGAAGACAGAAGATAGTGTTGAAGGGACTTATTCAAGCTGGAGGTCTGTGATTAGTACAGTTCCACAAAGGTCTGTGCTGGGGCCTCTGCTGCTAATGATGCATGTAAATGACCTGGCTGTAAATGTAAATGGGTGGGTTCATAAATTTGCGGATGATACCAAGATTGGTAGAGTTGTGGATAGTGTAGAAAACTGGAGAAGAACACTGCATGATATAGATCAATTGCAGATATGGACAGAAAAATGGCAGATGGAGTTTAACCCAGATAAATGAGAGGTATTGCACCTTGGTAGGGCAAATTCAAGGAGACTACACTATGAAGGGCAAAATCCTTAACAGTGTTGCTGAGTAAAAAGATCTTTGGATACTCGTTTGTAGCTATTTGAAAATGGCAAATAGATTGATAGGTGGTTAAGAAGGCTTATAGAATGCTTGCTTTTATTAATCGAGGCATTGAGTTCAAAAGTCAGGAGGTTAGGCTGCAGCTTTATGAAACTCTGGTAAGGCAACATTTGGAGAATTGTGTACAGTTCTGGATGTCCTACTATAGGAAGGATGTTGAGGCTTTTGCGAGGATGAAGAAAAGGTTTACCAGGATACTGCCTGGTTCAGAGGGCATAGGCTATAAATATGATGATAAATAACGAGAACATGAGATGAAGAATCCTTCAAATTGAACCTATACATTGTGGGAATATTCCTGTGATGCGGTGAATGAAGTTGAATGAAGTTATTCCCCCTCCTCCAATTCATGAGACTGATGGTTGAGGGATAATAACTGTTCCTGAACTTGGTGGTGTGGGTCCTAAGGCTCTTGTACCTTCTTCCTGATAGCAGCAGAGAAAGGAGAGCATGGCCTGAATGGTGGGTGTCCTTGATGATGGTTGCTGCTTTCCTGTAACAGCGATCTGTGTAGATGTGTTTAATGGTGGGGAGAGCTTTACGCATGATGGACTCAGCCACATCCATTACTTTTTGTAGGCTTTTTCATTCAAGGGCATTGCTTTCTTCATACCAGATTTTGATGCAATCAGTCAATATACTCTCCATCACACATCTATAGAAGTTTGTCAAAGTTTTAGATGTCATGCTGAATCTTCACAAACTTCTAAGAAAGTAGAGATGCTCCCATGCTTTCTTTGTAATGACACTTATATGCCAGACCCAGAACAGATCATCAGAAATGGTAACACCAAGGAATTTAAAGTTGCTGGCCATCTTCACAGCTAATCCCCTGATGGGGACTGGCTTTTGGAACTGCTGTTTCCTCACAAGGAAAGCATAAATTACTCATAATCTTTACTCATTTTTTTTTAGAAGAAAACACACTTAGAATGAAAAAAAAACTCAAGGTTCCTTTTAGTGCAAGATGGTCACAGTGTTCATAGTGTTATTAAACTGTAGTGATTAGAGTTTTGTTGGTTGGTTCAAGAACCAAATATTTAAATGGAAGTTGAAGCCTCAGTGTAAATGAACTACTGACATTACCTTCATGTGTGACATCCATTTGAAGTTGAACTGTGCATTGGACCCAGTGGTTAAGGACAAATTAAAATTTATTTGGCTGCTGAGCATTTCCATAACAGATGCTGTGCCAGTTTCAACTAACAATGCCCCACAAAACAGCAGTTACTGGGTGCTATTAATAATATTCATGAGATGTGGGTCTACCTCAATCCAGATGTATTAAAGGTTAACTATTATGTTGACTGGGTCTCAGTGGACTTCCTGTCCTTGTGAATAAATAAGAGAGGAAATGCCTTCTGTCTGCTTGCTCGGTTCTTTGTATTTCTCTGCAACTAATATAACTGATAATCTCCGTGTAATCCCGAGAAACATACCAGCCTAAAAATAACACTTTTCATAGATAAAACCTTCCACCCAAGGGCCAGGTTTCCTCTTTGTGTTTGCACCTTTCCATTCACATCTGAGAGTCCCATCTAATCCTTTCTTACAAAATATCTGAGGCTGCAGTGGGATCCACGCAACTGAAATCCAAGGATTGACTGAGCCCGAAATGATTCTTTCAATACAAATACACAGGAATGTATGAAACTGAGGGGAGTAGTAGACTCTGACCATAACATCACGGGCACATCCCTCCACACTATTGGTGGTGTCTACAGGAGGCACTACTTCAGGAAGGCAACACCCATCATAAAAGATCCCCACCACCTGGGCCATGCCATTTTATCACAGCTCCATCAGGCAAGAGGTACAGAACACTGAAGTCCCACACCACCATATTCAAGGAGGCTATTTCCTTGCAACTGTTTGGTTTTTGAGCCAACCATCACAACCCTAATCACTACAGTTTAGAAGCACCATGACAATTTTGACCACTTCGCACTAAAGTGTACTTTTTGTTTGTTGTTCTAACTGTGTTGTCTTTAAAGCATGTATATAATTTATGTTTTTCTTGAGAATGCTATTTATATGATGTGATTTACCTGTGATGCTGCTGCAAGTTTTTCATTGCACTTGTGCTTACATGTTCATATGACAATAACCACAGCTTTGACTTTGTCTTTGCCACAGTCTTCAACCTATGAACAGGAACAGATATTCACAATACAGAGGTGGGCATGTGTCAGCACTAACTTAATAAGAGCAACTGAATCTAAAACATTACCCAGCTATTGGTCTATTGTCCTGCAGATTCAAACATTACAAGTGCCCATTCAGGTGCTTATAAAATAATATTACCTCAAGTCAATGCCCTCCGGTCACTATTCCCTCTGCTCATTATGTCATGTAGTAGGGAAACAGGTTCTTCAGATCACTGTGTCCATGCCAACTGTCAGGTATCCATCCATACTAATCCAATTACACAAATAGAGGGACATGGGCACTGTCTATGTAAAAGGGATTAGTTTGGTTAGGCATTTAATTATGTTTAATTAGTTTGGTGAAATATCAGGGTCAATGGACAGCAATGCTCAATGTTGTATTTTCCAACACTTGGTCTGTAGCCTTCTATACCTTTTGTCAAAGCCTCTCAGCATTTTAGATAACTTAAATAAATCTTTTCCAAGCCAAGGAAATTAATACTAGCTAAACTAATCATTCCTCAATTCAACTTCTTCACAAGTCCCAGCTAGTACTATTATACCCTTTGTGTAACCTGGTATGATGGAGCAGCCAATGAGGGTAAGTTGTGAACCTGAGTTGGCTTGAGTTTGTTTAGACAGATAAATTTCTGGAAATAATCATGTGCTCCAGACCATCCCATGTCAAGGACGTTTACTTAAATCTTGGCTGTAGGAGTCAGGGAGTGTGTGACAGAGTTAGGGAAGAGAGACAGAGAGAAGCAGCAAAAGAATCTAGGAAGTTAGGGCTTGGGCAGCTAAAGGCAAAGTCAGGAATGGTGCAACAGAAAAATAACGGATGAGAAAGAGGCCATAAATAGAGAAGCACAAATAAATCAGAAGGTGAAGGACTTATAGAGGTAATAAAACTGTTCCCTCACATCTCCAGCAACACAGGATCAATCCAGACCTCGGGTGCTGTCTGTTTGGAGTTTTCACATTCTCCCTGCACCTCCGTGTTTACTCAGTATGCTCTAGTTTCCTGCCACAGACTGGTAGATTCATTGCCTGCTGTAAATTTCTCCAAGTGTACTGGTGAGGGAAGTTGATGGGAACGAAGATACAATAAAATGGATTTAGTGTGGGATTAGAGTAACCGAGTACCTGATGATTGGTGGGGTTTCAAAATAAGGGTGAGAATTTTCAGGTCCAAGTGTTGTTTAACAGGGAGTCCCTGTGGGTCAGTCAACACAAAGACTTTGAAAGACTATTGCATTAAAATGGGTTTGAATGATACAAGTGGACCAACTGTTGAGTGATGGGGTTAATACAGGACGGTGCCCACTGGTTAGCCTAGACAAGTTGGGCAGAATGGTTTGTTTCCATGCTGTACGAGTCTGTGATTCTATGAAGTGTTCCAGCCAAAGGAGAAAACTGAAGGTTGTTGAATAATGAAAGATTTTTCTGGGAAGTTTAAAGAGAAAGAGAGAAGTGTTTTTTTTTACCTTTCTCCTGGTATTTTGGATTTCATTTGAGTCCCTCAAGATTCTCATTCATTACATTCTCCCAGCTAGTTCCACCAATTTGTTAGTCATTCAGTTTCTCTTGATCCCTGCCATATCATCGACTTGACCAACACACTAAGTTTTTTCTACTACACTTGTATTTATGGCAACACCAGAAATACAGTTATACCAAGTGCAATGAGAGAATCATTGGAAAGTGGATTATCTTGACTGTGTACATGTGTGGAAACAGAACTTCCCAAAACAGTGTGAGGGACAAGTTGTTCCTGAGTTGCAGCAGAGATCTGGTCCTGTGAAATGTTTGCAACAAGAACAATTCACAAGTCAGAAGTGCAGCTGTGAGCCAAGGTCCCGCATGTCAGAAGATGCCTGCAGCCCCATGGTCAGTCTCCCAAATGCTTTCTTGTATGCACAGGTTGTTCATAATAAACAGATCCTCCCAGCTTACTGATGTTTGTGAACTCAGGAAGACCTGTACTTGCAGTTATTATGGTACTCAGCTCTGTAAGTGGATTCTAGCAACCAGGTCCTTAAATGGCCATGGATGTACCACATGTATGTACCCAGCAAAACTGTGGGTCTTCCAACAATGCAGGTTACACTTCAAGTTACACTTATTGTCTGACTATTTTAATAAGCAGAGCCTCAATCAAAGGAACTGGCATATCCAATGCACAATCTCTTTCAACTTTGTAATGAAATTATTTCATTAAGTTGCTTCTTTTGCAATTAATAGGTCTACTGTCAATGCACATCATCCAATCATCCTGCTCAAAGCACAACCTGACTGACTCTTTCAAAGGCTCATTAGATTAGTTGCAATCTCTCAGCAAATCCTATCATATTATGCTTTTATGTCCTGTCTCAGTCATAGCTCTGATAATGGATTCTATCAGCATTCCCATCAAAGTCATAACATTGACTGGGCTGATAGCATTCTTCCATTCTAAAGTAATGGCGGAACTTTTTTTTCCCAGCCCTCTGATGTCATTCACTATTATGTGAGCTTTGCAAGATCATGACTGCTGCATCAGTGTGCTCTCACTTACATCTTTAATTGGGCTTGGAGGGAACCTAATTGATCTGTACTTTGATGCCTTCAGACCCATTGCTATGTTTCTGATTACAATAATGCCCAAGAGATTCTCTCCTTCCTGAAAAGGCATAAGAAATTGCAAATGCTAGAATCTGGAGCCACATGTAATTAGATGCAGGAAATCAATGAGTTGAGCAGCATCTGCGGAAGAAAATAAACTACTGAAGCTTTGAGTCAAAATCCTGCACCAGGACTGAGGATGGAGACGGGAGATGGTCAGTATAAAGAGGAGAAGGAGAGTGATTCAACAGGAGCTAGAGGTGACTACTGGTCCTTTCTAATCTCCATTTCTTCTGAAATTACAATCTTCTTTCTTATTGAATACCAGAATTTGGTAAAGGCATTCCCAGGTTATGTTCCTGAGAACTATTCATGACACGAACTGTTTGCAAGTGAAAAATGAACAGAAACAGCTGTAATGCGAGAGAGAGCAGGTATTGGAAGAGTGGTCACCTGCTGGCCTCACTGACTCAGTGAGTGAAGGACTGAGACTGCTCGGTGCTCCCAGCTCCTGATTTTTGGACTTGGAGAAGGGAGAACAAAGGTACAGAGACATGACCTGATCTGTCAGCCAGAAAACATGCATTTCTCAAGCATCCATTAACCTCCTACACAAAGTACTTTACAACCCATGGAAGTGCAGTACTGTGCAGAAGTCTTTGGCACATAGTTATAGCTAGAGTGCCTAAAACTTTTGTACAGTAGTGCATTTCATGACCAGTTTTGTAATCCTGGAAAAATAGCAAGCCCCCATAGATAGCAATGTGATAATGACTGGGCAATTTTCCCTAAGTAATATTAACGCAGGGATAAATATTAGGCAGATTATTTGGATCTATCCAAGACTGAGCACAGTATATCATGGATTCATCAATATATCATGGATACATCCTTCCCCACCATCACTAGTACCAACATGAGGCACTGCCTCATCTACAGCACTGGACAAAAAAGGATTTTGTTTCCTGTATACTTTTGGGTATATCTTCTAGATTTTGGGCTGCTGATCATGAAAATCACCATGAAATTTCCCTATCATGCACCATTTAAAAATACCTGTATTTGCTATTTCAATTCATAATAACTGATACCAAAATTAACAAAGACATTTTTGTTGGTCCACAAAACAAACAGGCCATCAATAAGAGGCAATTTGAAGAACTTCTAGTGGGACTGGAGAAAATCGCAATGAAGGTGTTCAAGGATGTTGTTGAAAATTTTCATAGCAACTGCAGAGTACCAAACTATGTGCAGATGGTTGACAAAATGTTTCAAGCATACAAAAGCATGAATGATTCACTTTCTGCATTCCCAATTAGACCTCTTCTGAGTCCATTCTTGTGGAACTCATGAATACGAAATGTGCAATCACACTTGATGAGATTGTAATTGGAAACACCATTTTTTCTGCCAAGTCCACATCAGATATGTGGAAGGTGTTTAAGGATCAATTGCACAAAGCGCAGGAAAGGCATGTTCCTGTTAGAAGGAAGTATGGGATTGAAAGATAAGAGAACATTAGATGGTCAGAGAGGTGAGGAATGTAGTCAAGGAGAAAAAGGAAAAGTATGTAAAGCTTCAGAAGTTAGGTTCAAACAAAGCCCATGGGGAGTATAAAGAAGTATGAAAAGGACTAAATAAGGGAATTAGGAAAGCCAGGAGGGACCATGGAAAGTCCTTAGCAAGTAGGATCAAGGTGAACAACACACACAAAATGCAGGAGGAATTCAGCAGGCCAGGCAACACCTAGGAAAAGAATACAGTCGATGTCTCAGGTGAAATGTCAAGAGTACAGAAAAGACAGTGGATGTTGTCCACATGATTTTAGTAAGGTGCTTTAACAAAGTCCCTCATGAGAGGCTAATCCAGAAGATTAGGATGCATGGGATCCACGGCAAATTGGCTGTTTAGATTCAGAACTGGCTTGCGTATAGAAGACAGGGGGTAGTGGTTGGAGGGACTTATTTGAGATGGAGGTCTATAATTAGTGGTGTTCTGCAGGGATCTGCACTGAGACCTCTGCTGTTTGACCTGGATGAGTGTAGATGCCTGGGTTAGTAAATTTGCAGATGATAGCAAGATTGGTGGAGTTGTGGATAGAGTAGACGACGGGCAAAGAATACAGCATGATACAGATCAGTTGCAGAGAAATGGCAGATGGAGTTTAACCCAGATGAATGTGAGGTATTACACCTTGTTAGGGCAAATTCAAGGAGACAGTACACTTTTAAGGGCAAAATCCTTAACAGTATTTTAAGGATTTTGAGCAGAGGGATCTTGGGATCAAAGTTCACAGCTCCTTGAAACTTAAGTTCATCACAACATCAGACCATAAAACACAGGAGCAAAATAAGGCTGTTCAATCCATTAAGTCTACTCCATCTTTCATTAATGGCTGATATTTCTCTCCACCATTATGCCACCTTCTCCCTGTAACCCTTAACCCACTTCCAATCAAGAACTGTCAATCTCTGCCTTAAATACACACAATGACTTCACCTCCACAACCTCTTGTGGCATGAACGCTACAGACTCACCAGCCTGTGGCTGAAGAAATTCCTCCTCATCTCATTTCTAAAAGGATGTTCCTTTATTCTGAGGCTGTGCCTTCAGATACATGGCTCATCTACTAATGGAGACTTTTCCTCCACATTCACATTATCCAGACCATTCAGTATTCAAATGTCCCTGGAGGTGGTGAGGCAGCAGCTCTACTAGCTGCACTAATGTGCTGCTTTATCTTTGAATCAATTTTGTGAGTGGTTTTGTGATAACAGTTCTTAGTTTAACACGAAGCTGAAAGACTACATCTCTCTCTGATGATGATGATGCAGCTCCACAGTATGGAATCTGAAACGTCCACAATCTGGTACTTCAGTCCAAATATCTGCACACAAGTCTCTGAGGTAAAATTTGAAGCTGCTTAAAATAGCAAAGGATTTCTACCATCATTTTTCACGATTCAAGTTCATCACCTCAAGGATCTACCATCTAAAGCTCCAAATTCAATGTTCAAACTTCAAAGTAAATTTATCAACAAAGTGCATATGTATCACCACATACAACTATGAGATTCATGTTCTTGTGGGCATTCACAGTAAGTACAAGAAACCTGATAAAATCAACGGAAAACCAGATCTGGCAGGATAGACAAACAACCAATGTGCGAAAGATAACAAGCAAATACAAAAATAAAGAAAAATAAGAAATAATAATAATAAATAAGCAACAAATACTGAGAACATGAGATGAAGAGTCAGTTGAAAGTAAGTCCATAGGTTGTGGGAACAGTTCAGTCAGCTCAGTTTAGTGACTTTACCTTATATAACCCATGACCTGATAAAAGATGTGATGGAGCTCTCAATAATGACTCAGATGCAGGGATGGGTGTGCAACGTCTTGACGGCAGCGCAACATCTTGACAGGTAAAGAAAGTCGCTCATACTTGTACCTTCACACAAGATCACTCAGATCAAATATGCCTGGCTGCTTTCCTGACTTAAGATTGACATACCCTGTGGGTTTAGAATGGAGAAGTGAGTTAACTGTGCTTCAGCATTTGTGAATAACTGTCAGCTATAGAAACAAAACCTCTGGAAATTATGCTTCTGTTTATTAATCATAACACAACACAAAGTCTTGCAATTCTGCTGGGCCTTTCTCAACCTCAAGACATCTGTAAGCAATTACTAAGTAACAGAAATAGTTCAGATTTGTCGTGGCTGTTGCAATGGAAATGCATCAGCCCAATTGTACACACCAAGCCTCCTGAAACAGCTGAATAATAATTGCTAAATTGGTAAATTGGTTTATTATTGTACATTTACCAAGGAACAGTGGAAAATTGAGTTTTGTATGCCATCCATGCAGATCATTTCATCACAACAAATAATTGAGTACATACAATTGAAAACAATAACAGAATGCAGAATGAAGATTCAAGATTCAAGTTTATTTGTCACGTGCACATCAAAACATACAGTGTAATGTGTCATTTGCATTGACAACCAACACACCTAAAGGTGTGCTGGAGGCAGCTTGCAAGAGTCGTCACACATTCACATAGTATGCCCACAATGCTCAGCAGAAACAACACAGAACACAACAAAATAGAACAATAACAGCAAGATAAGCCCCATTCCTTACTCGCACCCATGAACATACATAATACACTAACCCCAAAACAGACTGTCTTCTTTAGCCTCCAGCCTCCAGTAGATTCAGATTTGGACTCGGATGCTGATATTGGGTCTTTGAATACCCCAGCGGACTCACAGAGATTTGCAAAGCTGGGGTGGAAGGATATTATAAACTAGACTGTGAGATCAAGAGTCCTGTAGGAGATAGTCTTGTAACAGCAGAATGGAAGCTGTTGATTTAATAATTAGGTTATCTCTTTTGCTGATGCTGGTTCTGGGTTAAATATTTGCCACAACCTCGTGCAATTACTATCGCCCTGCTCTTTCTCTTTTATCTCCCACCCCCACCTATCAAGCAAGAAATGCAAGAGCTTGTGAATATGTACCACCAGGCTTAAGGACAGCATCAACTTTGATTACGAGACTCTTGAATAGACCTCATGTATTATAAACATGAATTATTTGTCTACCAGTCTACCTCGTCAAGCCCTTGAATGTTATTTTTCTACCTACACTTCTCTTTCTCTATAACTATAGCACTTTATTCTGCATTATGTTTTATTTCTTTTGTAATACCTCAATGTGCTTACATGGAATGATATGTCCAAATGGTACACAAACCAAATCTTTCCACTGTATCTCAATACAAGGGGCAATAATAAATCTGCTTGCCAAGGCTTTCTGATGTTTACCTTTAGCTTTAGGAAATAGGAGAACTGGAAAGAGACATGAGAAGGCCTTGACGAGTTGGATTAAAGAAAACCCCAAGCCATTCTACATGGTAGTGAAGAATATTAGGGTGACTAGAGTGAGGGTAGGACCAATCAGGAATAAAAGAGGAAATGTGCAGGAGATAGGGGAGGTCATTAATGAATAATTTGTTCCAGTATTCGCCATTGAGAAGATCTTGATATTTGAGAGGACAGTATAAAACAGGCAGATCTTCCAGAACATGGCGACTTTAAGAAAGAGAGTATGCTGGAACTTTTCATGGATAAGACCCTGGACCAGACGGCATATACTGTATATCAGGTTACTGAGGGAAGTGAAGGAAGAGATTGCTGTGCCTTTAGTGATGATCCTTGCATCTGCACTAGCCATAGGAGTGGCACCAGGGGATTGGAGGCTGGCAAATGTTATTCCTTTGTTCAAGATGGACAATCAAGATAATCCTTAGGATTATAGACCATTTGGTCATATATCAGTGGTGAAAAAACTATTGGAGGTTCTTAGAGTCAGAAATTAGAAGGATAGTCTGATTAAGGATAGCCAACATGGCTTTGTGATAGAGCAGGTCATGCCTCACTAGTCTGATTGAATTCTTTGAAGCTATGACAAAGCACATTGAATAAGGTAGAGCAATAGATGTGGTTTGAATGGATTTTAGTAAGGCATTTGTCAAGATTCCCCACCATTCATAAAGTGAGGAGACATGGCATCCAGGGAAACTTGGCTGAGTGTATTCAGAATTAACTTGCCCACAGAAGGCAGATGGTGATAGTAAATCAAACACATGCTGTCTGGGTCTCCAGCTCTTAGTAATTTTTATAAATGACTTAGATGAGGAAGTGGAAGGATGAGTTTTTAAGGTTGCGGATCAAGCAAAGGTTGCTAGTGTTGCAGATAGTGTAAAAGGCTGTCATAGGTGACATAGGGCATTGATCAGATGCTGAACTGGGCTGAGAGATGGCAAATAGAGTTTAATCCAGAAAAGTGCAAAGTGATACACTTTAGAATGTTGAACTTGAAGGTAGAATCAAGGGTTAATGTCAAAATTCTTAACAGTGAGAAGGAACAGAGGCTCTTAGGGTCTTGTCCAAAGATTGCTCAAAGTTGCTACTCAAGTTGGTCGGGTAGTTAAGAAGGCCTATGTTGTGTTGGCCTTCATTAGTCAGGGGATTGAATTCAAGAACGGCAAAATAATGTTGCAGCTTTCTAAAAATCTGGTTAGACCACACTTTGAGAACTGTGTTCAGTTTAGTCAACTCATTATAGTGTTACGAACCCTGTAACTGGGTGACTTACCAGCAAAGATAGAGACGTCCGTTGAAGTCTGATGATACTATTTTTAACAGAATTTATTAGTAAAAATACACAAAAATAATATCAATGCAAATATACAGATAATATACGTCGTCAATACTAAACCTAAAAGTGCGGGTATAATAATAATCAATAAGAAATAAGCTCTATCGTTGAATAGGGGATAATGTATTGTTTGATAGAAATATAAAGTTCACTGCAGTTCACACAGGCTGTCGTCTTTTTGGTTGTCGCTGTGTTGCAATTGTTGGGGAGAGAGAGAGAGAGAGAGAGAGAGAGAGAGAGAGAGAGAGAGAGAGAGAGAGAGAGAGAGAATGGGAACATTTACCGCTGTGGGTTTTTTCCAACCTTCCTTTATGATTTCGATCCATCAGGTGTCTCGTTGTCGTGGCTGTTCAATTGTGACCTCTCCTTTAGCTAAACCGTTCTTCCGTGGTGAGCCCGCCAACCCAGGCAAGGGAGGAAGCACACGAGCCCCCACCGGCTTTCGCTATAAAACGCTGTCACGGGATTCTAGCGTTTCTCCTGTTGCGTCTAAAGAGATGTTCCCCAGACCCCTCTTTTATCCTCACTCACAGGGTCTCAGATGTCAGCCAGTTTAGGATGATGCAATCCCTCAACCAGACCACTCTGGTTGTCCCCTGAGGGGTTTCAATGAATAGTACAGTACTCAATACACAATTCCTTCTCCAAGAGACAATGGCAGTAATCAGTGGTTCCGTTCCGCTGATGTCAGGAGATATTCCAAACCTTGTGTATTCTGTGTCTCTCTCTCTCATGATGTGTATCTCTCTCATTTCCCGGGTCTCAGACCCGAAATAATAGCGATCTTGCGATTCTCAAAAAGGAGGGGCGACTTTGTACCCTTTGGCCCCTCAGAGTTGCTTCACCTTCATAACAATAGAAAGGATGTAGAAGCTTTAGAGAGTGTGTAGAGGTAATTTACCAGGATACTATTTGGATTAAAGAGCATGTCTTATCAGGATAGGTTGAGCGAGCTAAGGCTTTTCTCTTTGGGATGAAGGAGGATGAAACATGTATAAGATGATGAGAGGCATAGATAAAGTGGACAGCCAGGACCTTTTTACTCAGCGTGTAAATGACTAATATGAGGGAACATGATTTTAAGGAGAATGGAGGCAAGTATAGAGGGTATATCAGGGGTCGGTTTTTACACAGAGTGTAGGTGTGAGAAATGCGCTGCCAGGGGTGGTGGTAAAGCCAGATTCATTAGGGAGATTTAAGAAGTTAATTGATAAGCATTTGAATGAAAGAAAAACTGGAATGCTATCTGGAAGGGAAGTATTAGATTGATTTTAGCATGGTTAAAAGATTGGCACAATATCATGGGCTGAAGGGCCTGTAATATTCTATGGTCTATGTATTTTACTCTGGCCACTTCATTAGGTACACTTGTAGACCAGCTTGTTAAGGCAGACATGTTCAAGGGGTTCAGTTGTTGTTCAGACCAAACATCAAAAGGGAGAAGATATGTGGTCTAAGTGACTTTGACTGTGATATGACTATTGATTCCAGAAGGATTGGTTTGAATATCTCAGAAACTGCTGATCTTCAGAGCTCTAGAGCTCTGGAGATCAGAGCTTACAGATTGATCCGAAAAACATCCAGTAAGCGGCAGATCTGTGAGCAAAATCACATTGTTAATGAGAGAAATCAGAGGAAAATGGCTATACTAGTTCAAGTTGGCAGGAAGGTGACAGTACCTCAAAAGACCATGCATTACGTCAGTGGTGTGAATGTCAATCTTTGAGGTGGATGGGCTATAGCAGCAAAAGACCACGCTGGGATCCACTCCTGTACCTAATGAAATGGCCACTGAGTGTATATTCTATCATTCAATCACTCCCTCTCCTGGGGCTTCTGCTCTCTATCTTCTGTGCTTGTAGGGTTTCTGGTTTTCTTCTCGATATTCCTAGGGCTTACAGAAAGACATGCAGACTTACTGTACAATACAGAAACAGGCTCTTTGGCTCACTGTTTCTGTGCTGTCCATCAAGCGCCTATTTACACTAATTAGGTTACTTCCATCTTTTCTCTTTCTCACATTCTTAATATCTCGCCTTCCAGATTCTTACCCAGAAAAGGGAACAAATTACACTGGCAAATTCATCTAGCAATCTGCACATCTTTAGAATGTGGGATATACAGCAATCGGCCAATCTGTGCGAAACCCATATCGTCTCAGGGAGAACGCACAGACTGCACCTGAGGTCACAATTGAACCTAGATCACTGGCGCTATGTGGTGGCAGCTCCACAAGTTGTGCCACTGTGACCATTTAATCTTAAACCCATTTCTGCAATGAAGTCTAAAGCAGTAACAGATGTGCATCAGAACAAGAGTAATTTACCCTACAGACATGATTTAATGACATGCTTTAAATGTTTCAAAGATGTATGAAATGTGTTTATATCACTTGTGCTGTAAAATGTCTACTAATAGAAGTAAATAACACTTTTTATCAGCTATGTCTGCCTTGCCTGCAGAGCAGTCATCATTCTTTAAAGTTCAATCTTATTCATGGGATCGAAAATCTGAAGAATCTTTTTTTTGTCTTTCCAACTCGGGAGAACACAATCAGCCTGATGTGAAACAGGGGCGTGTGGTTGTTTTTGATTTAAATCTGGAAAGTCTGTGTAATATGGGTGGAAGGTTGTGCAAATAAAGCACTGATCTCTCACACCATTCTCGCAACTTTAGTGATGCTAGATTACTCTACCACTCACCCGTTATCCCCAAAGTAAATACTGCATCCGTTGCCAATGAGAAAACATAATTTCAACCTAGAGGCACAAAGCACTGCAGAAGTTTGAATGTGCTGCAACAAATCTGTCCAGCCTCTCCAAGGCAGTGGAGGAAACTGTGGACAGACAGGCCTGTGGATCATAGCGAAGAATTAAAATGACTAAGAACATGGAGTTCCAGATGACTACAGTGGAGAAAGTGCAGTTAGACAGTGAAGCAATCACCTGACTATCTGTAAACACGAGGAAATCTGCAGATGCTGGAAATTCAAGCAACACACGCAAAAGATGCTGATGGAACGCAGCAGGCCAGGCAGCATCTATAGGAAGAAGCACTGTCGACGTTTCAGGCCGAGACCCTTCGTCAAGACTAACTGAAAGAAAAGATCGTAAGAGATTTGAAAGTAGGAGGGGGAGGGGGAAATGTGAAATGTTAGGACAAGACCGGAGGGGGTGGGGTGAAGCTGCGAACTGGAAAGGTGAGTGGCAAAAGGGATACAGAGCTGGAGAGAGGGAGATGGAGAATGGGCAGAGAGAGAGAAAAAAATGGGAGGGGGAAACAAATCAGGGATGGGGTAAGAAGGGGAGGAGGGGCATTAACAGAAGTTAAAGAAGTCAATATTCATGCCATCAGGTTGGAGGCTACCCAGCCGGTAAATAAGGTGTCACCCCATCTGTCTACCACTCCACCCGGGATAGGGTTCTACTTGTCCTCACCTGCCACCCCACCAGCCTCCAGGTCCAACATATAATTCTCCGTAACTTCTGCCACCTCCAATGGGATCCCACAACCAAGCACATCTTTCCCTCACCCCCCCCCCCTTCCAAAGGGATCGCTCCCTACGCGACTGCCTTGTCCATTCATCCCCCCCATCCCTTCCCACCGATCTCCCTCCTGGCACTTATCCTTGTAAGTGGAACAAGTGCTACACCTGCCCTTACACTTCCTCCCTCACCACCATTCAGGGCCCCAGACAGTCCTTTTATATATTGGTGAGACCCAACGCAGACTAGGAGACCGTTTCGCTGAACACCTACGCTCTGTCCACCAGAGAAAGCAGGATCTCCCAGTGGCCACACATTTTAATTCCAAATCCCATTCCCATTCTGATATGTCTATCCACGGCCTCCTCTACTGTCAAGATGAAGCCACACTCAGGTTGGAGGAACAACACCTTATATACTGTCTGGGTAGCCTCCAACTTGATGGCATAAACATTAACTTCTCTAATTTATGTTAATGCCCCTCCATCCCTGATTTATTTATTTTCCCCCTCCCCTTTTTTTCCTCTTCTGCCGAACACTCTGCTTGTTCTCCATCTCCCTCTGGTGCTGCCCTCCCCCTTTCTTTCTCCCGAGGCCTCCTGTCCCATGATCCTCCAGCTCTGTATCCCTTTTGCCAATCACTTTCCAGCTCTTAGCTTCACCCCACCCCCTCTGGTCTTTTCCTATCATTTCACATTTCCCCCTCCCCCTCCTACTTTAAAATCTCTTACTATCTTTTCTTTCAGTTAGTCCTGACGAAGGGTCAGCCCAAAATATCAACAGTGCTTCTTTCTATAGATGCTGCCTAGCCTGCTGCGTTCCACCAGCATTTTTTATGTGTGTTACCTGTCTACCTGTGCCTGGTTTCACTGATGTAGAAGAAGCTACATTGGGAACACCAATAAACAAGGCATGGGGAAGTCCATGTGAATCTCTGTCTCACCTGGAAGGGCTGTTGAAGGCCCTGGATAACAATTGGGTGGATGAACAGGGTCAGTTATCATACTTCCTATGATTACAGGGGAGAGTGGCTGGGGAAGGAAGGAGATGAGTTGGTCAGAGAGTCATGGAGAGAGTGATCCTGCAGAAAGTCAAAAGGGATGGGGACAGGAAGATTTGGCTGCTGATGGGTTCGGATTAAAGCTGGTAGAAGTTGCAAAGAATGATGTAAATAATTTTGACTTCCTTCCTTCTAGTTCAACTTAACAACTAAATTCATGTAACCATCTCCACTCTATAGGCACCAGTCCCGTTAGGTTCTTTGAAAATATCTTCAGTCTGAACATTGATTCTGTTTGCCTCTCTGTCTGTTCTCCCTGGTCTTGTGACTATTTATTATTTTAGTAAAAGCACTGTTATTACACATGAATCTGCCAACTCTAAGACTGGTTATAATGTCTTAGGTATATGAGAGAAGTGAGAGGTAAGCATGAAAGGAGCCATCATGGTGTTATCCAAAACCACTCCCAACTATAAGCTATTACCTGGGACAGAAGAGAGATGCAAGGATGTAATGTTGCATTTTTGTAGGGTGTTGGTCGGCCTATATTTGGAGTATTGGCAGCAGTTTTGGGCCCCTTATCTAAGGAAGGATGTGCTGACATTGGAGAGGTTCCAGAAGATGTTTACAAGAATGAACCCAGACATGAAAGGGTTAATGTATGAGGAGCATTTAATGGGTCTCAGCTTGTATTCAAAGAAGTTTAGAAGGATGAGAGGGGTTCTTATTGAAAGACTATGAACAGTGGATGTGGAGAAGATGTTTCCAGTAGTGGGAGAGTCTAGGACCAAGGGGCACAGCCTTAGAATAAAAGGACACCCCTTTAGAACAGAGATGAAGGGAAATTTCTTTAGCCGGGGGTGGTGAATCTATGGAATTCATTATCACAGAGGGCTGTGGAGGACAAGTTATTGGGCATATTTAAAGAAGAGGTTGGTTGTTGTTAACTAGTAAGGGTGTTAAAGGCAGGAAAGTAGAGTTGAAAGAGAATATTACAGCATTCATGATTGAATGGTGGAGCAGACTCAATGGACTGAATGGCCTAAGTCTGCTTCTATGTCTTATGGTCTTGTGTGCATATACCAGCATGAGAGAGGACAGGTAGGATCATCTTTCGTGATCCAGCACTCCAACAGGTGACATAAAATATGAGTGTGTGAAACAAAAGGAAACCATGAACAGATTGTAGATATTTTGTCTAGAGAAAATTATGACTAAGATCGATACAGTTATGGAAAGATTTCATACAGGACAGGGAAAAATTTATCGTTGATTGCTAGAGTTATGATTAGTGATCATTGGCTTCATTTGCCCCCGAGACATTCTGTCTGTTGAAGTGTCTGTCACCTGCACGCTAAGTCCAGCTGCACACACCAATATGAAAGAATTAATATTTGTAATTGGAGCATTGATGGACATTTTACCTTGCTGCAATTATATCTCTGTCCCATTATGTTTGACTAATTGCTACACATGAGTTAGCAGTTGGACTAGAAAGAGAGTCTGATGGAAATCATCAATGTTCAGTTTGTGAGCTGAAGATTCAGAGAGATGGTCGGTGATTGATGGAACTAATTAGGAGCAGTCAGTTGGCCTCAGCTATCAGCCAGGCCTTAATTACACTTGTTCAACAGAAAGGCGAACTGCCCCAGCAGATATAGGTTGGCGAAACTGGGTCATTATTGGCTCTTATCCACAAGGTGACAACATCAGCTTCAATGCTGGGTGAAAAGCTGTAGTCAGAAACTACAGAATTAATAAGAAGTTATAAAAAAAAAACATCTAATTAACATTGAAGCACATAAGACTGCTGATGCTGGAATCTGTAGCAACAAACAATCTGCTGGAGGTACTCAGTTCAGCATTCATGGGAGGAAAGGATTGTTTTGGGTTGAAGCTCTGTATCAGTACTGAGACTGAAGAAGGAAGATAGCCAGTAAAAAGAACAGAAGGGGAATAGTGAGACCAGGGCCAGTAGGTGATTGGTAGATAGTGGAGTGGTGAAGGATGATGGTGAGTTATCCCCCCTTCTCCTACCTGGCTCCATCCGCTTGTCATCCTCACCCCTCCTCAGCTGAACAATTTCCCATATGTTCTGAAGACTAGCTCTACTCCCATGGGAAGTCAAAGTCAAAGGTGAGTTTATTGTTATATGTACAAATACATACAAGCACAGATGTAAAGAAAAATGTATTTGCAGCAGCATCACAGGCATGTTGCATCATCTCAGCAGCATTCACAAGGAAAACATAAATCAAACATAAACCATACTCATTTTTAAAAAGAGAATGCAACAAAAAATCAATTTTAGTGCAAAGTGATCATGGTTTGCTAATCTGTAGTGATTACGGTATACAGTATTGAAGTTTTATGGAGCTTTATGAGTTTTATGCAACATTACTTCCAGGAAGACTGAGAAGGACATCAGCACAGTGGTGCTCTGTTGTGAACCACTTGGGATCATCCTTTACATACTATCATGAAACAAACATAAAATGAAGATGAATGGACAGCCACATTTCAGGAGGGTTTCATCATTTCTCCTAACTGATGATGTCAAAGGCTTCAGTGAGGTCAAAAAAGAACCCATGTGGTGACTGGTGCTAGCATCACTATTGTAATGTATTGCTTTTATATATTACTTCGGATACGTACCTTGCTTTTATTGCCCATCCTTTATTGCCCTTGAGAAAGTTGAAGAGAGCCAGCTTATGTAATCTTTCTGGTAAAGGTGCTCCAATAGCATTCTTGAGCTGAGTTCCAGGATTTATATCCAGTGACAATGAAAACATGGTGATACAATTAGTGTGTGGGAGAATGGGACAATTAGGAATACGATCCAGGAGTGGGAAGGAAGTAGGGCCAAATGGCCTCTTTCTTTGTCATTATATGTATATATGAATGTTAATGAAATCCGTAAGTTTTTCAGACAATAGGAACATTTTATTGTCATGTTTATCAATACCAAATTTTAATTCTGACTTTCTTTCAAACTGAATTCAAGTATCTCAATTTTCACAGCAGGTTTTGGACTTGTGTTTGCAAAACTACTCATCCTGTAATATAATCATTAAACTGCTATGCTGGTATTGAAAAGTCCCCTGAGGATTTAGATGTTTTAGAAATTGAAATAAAAACAGAAAATGTTGGTAACACTCAACAGGCCAGGCAGTAATTGACCAGCTGTGTATTTTCAGCATTTCCTGACCTACAGAATTTTCAAGAACTATTTACGATTATGGGTACATTTGATGTTAACCCTTTGAATCATATAATTTAACCATACCTTACCTTTCTTCTCAACACAATAGATACTTGTCTAAAGAATTAAGAATCTAGGAATACAAAACTAATCCTGTATTCAAGTGGCACTGTTGTTCATTTTGCTGTTTTCTCCCTGCCAACTACATTGACTTTCTCGAGAACTCTTTAACATATCAAGCAATGAGTGTTTCTTTGATTGTAATGATTCCATAGCTGTTTAAAATCTGCATAATCAAGAAAACCTGCATATTCTATCCAATTATGCCTATCATAATTGACAAGACTTTTACAAAAGCTTTCCATAGTTGGCAGTCGGAATAACTTATTTGCTGCAAAAGCAGAGGAATCACTCTCGAGATTTCAATGCTTCAGCTTGATGCTCAGTTCATTTATAAGGAAGTGTTGAGTTATGAGACTATTTCAAAGAGCAATTGATATCTTCCTCAGGTCCTAATCTACATTTTTTTTAACCTTCATCATCAAAACAAAAAATGATCTTGACCCAAAATGTCGACTGTCCATTTTACTTCACAGATGCTATCTGACCCATTGAATTCCTCCAGCAGTCCATTTCTCCATTTTGCTACTTCACTGTGACGTTTCTTCATGATATACTTACTTGGAGGAAGTTTTTCTTCTCTTTCACAGGAATTCTGTGAGCACCTCTCTCAGCGCTCCCCTTACATTGTTTCTCCTGCTCTCCCTACTCTTGGCTCACATTCTCACCCATGACTCATGTCCTTCCTTGATACTTAATTTCACTGCCGCCTTGTCCTGCGAGGTCTTCAACTCCATTTCGGGCCTCCCAGTTCTGTACCAACCAGGACATCGGGTATTAAGTCTCTGCTCATTGCTTCTCCCTCTGACTAACTCTCTACCCTCTCCCAGAAGAGTTCAGGTGAATGCTCTCAATCCAAAATACTGACTACCCATTTTCCTCCACAGATGGTGGCTGGCCTGCTAAGTTCTTCAAGCAGCTTATTTTTTGCTCCTGACTCCAGCATCTGCAATCTCCAACAATTGGATCATTATTTCCTGGCTTTCCAGTGGACTGTATGTTATTTTATTCCAGTGTTAGAATCCTTTATTGCTTAAAGATTTATAGGGGCTGCCAAACAAAAAGAAACTGCTTCTGAGTAATTAAGTGGCTGTCAAATAGCTTTGGGCAATCCTGATGTCAAAAAGTTGGCAGATTAGTAATTTCCTTCCATTGCTTGGTTTACATGTACTGTATAATATAGTGGTGTCAATTGAAGCTGATTTCAAAAGCACAGAACAATGCTTCTAGTCCACTAAAGCATGCTTTTAGTACCTACATCTAGGAATGAAAGTTTAACCTGCAGTCTGTATGTAAGGAAGCTGTTTCTAATTGGATACCTTAATTCATAGATAGAAGGGTTTATTTGTTAGGCCTTAGATGGTCTATTCAATCTAATTCTGCTCCTTCACTAAATGAAGAACAGAAAGGCTCCAAGCAACACATAAAATGCTGGAAGAACCCAGCAGGCCAGGCAGCATCTGTGGAAAAAAGTAATCGACGCATCAGGCCAAAACCCTTCGGCAGCACTGGAGAAAAAAAGCCAAGGAGTAGATTTAAAAGGTGGGGGAGGGGAAAGAGAAACACCAGGTGATAAGTGAAACTTGGGGGGGGAGAGGGATGAAGCAAAGAGCTAGGAGGTTCATTGGTGAAAGGGTCAGAAGGCCATGGAAGAAAGAAAAAAGGGATGGTGAAGGAGCACCAGAGGGAGACAATGGGTGGGCAAGGAGGTGAGTGAGAGAGGTAAAAGGGGATAAATGGTGAAGTGGGGGGGGGGCGTTACTAGAAGTTTGAGAAATCGATGTTAATGCCATTAGACTGGAGTTTACTGAAACAGTATATAAGGTGTTAGTCCTCCAACTGAAGTGGGGGATGCCATGGATGGACATATCGGAATGGGAATGGGAAGTGGAATTAAAATGGTTGGCCACTGGGAGATCCTGGTTTGTTCTGGCAGACGGAGCGTAGATGTTCTGCGAAGCAGTCTCCCAATCTGTGTTGGTACACAAAGGTTCCGAAGGGTTAAGGACAAGATTTAGTGCAAAGGCTCAGATCTGGGTGATTTCATGTTTATTGTCATTTTGCCCAGGTACAGCGAGGTACAGGTATAATGAAAAAGTTGCTTGCAGTAGCATCACAGGAATTTAGGTTCAGACAATGCATAGAACATACAGTAAATTATCCAAGACAATGAGAAGCAAACGTGTTGGTACAAATTACTTCAACCAGCGAAGAAGATGGAGTTTCTCTTCAGAGCAAAAAACGAGCAGCACAAAGTTTTGACTGACCTAGATTAGATTACAGAAGGAAATCCATTGGATTGTTCAAGTGCAGGGAATGTGATAAAAGATAAAGGGAGGTGATGAGGAGTAAGAGAATTTTATTTAGAGAGTGATGAAGATAATGAACTTGTTGTTCCTGAGGGTGTATGGAGACAACCCATCAGGCTCTTCAGATGAGTATCGTCTGAATACTTTCTCCTATCATCTACTCTCCTTTCCAATCAGATTCCTTCTTCTCTAGCCCCTTAGCTTTCCCACCCACCGACCTTCACCTATCACCTTCTGGCTATCCTTCTTTCTCTCCCCCCACCTTTTTATTCTTACGCCTTCTCTCTTCCTTCTCAATCATGAAGAAGGGTCCCTGCCTGAAAACATGGACTGTTTATTTCCATTGATGCTGCCTGATCAGCTGAGTTTGTGTGTGTTGGGGAAGAATGGTCTGTAGGACTGCAGGCAATGGGACTGAAAGGTTAGCATGATATGGGTGTCAAGTAGTGGAGCCTTGGAGAACCAGAGATTTGGGATCAATCCTGACCTCGGGTTTCCTCCAGGTTCTCCTGTTTTCAGCCATATCCCAAAGATATGTGGACTGGTAGGTTAATAGGCCACATTAGTTCAACCGTAGAGGATCTGGACCATATGATGGGAATGTGGAGAGAATAAAAATAGGATTAACATAGAGATAGTGTAACTAGGTATTAGGCAGTCAGTGCTAATTCATTGAGACATTGCCAGATCACTCTGGGTCTCCGCTCACTGCTGATATAGACTCAGGCGCTCATAACAAACAGTTCTATGATAACCGTTTAACAGCCAGTCGTATCATCGCAATGCAGTAAATAAACAACTCACATGGGTACTTGGCTCTATCAGTGAAGTGCTCCACCTAGGGTTGGAAATAACCCATGAGCTGCTTCCTGCTCAGCTCCCTGTGCCTCAGTGGGGGAATTAACATGACCCATTGAAATAACTTGTTCATTTTTATGTGTTATATACCATATCACCTTCTACCACAGAGGATACGTTCACACCGGTTACAGACTCCATGTAATTTTGTTTTTCATTAGACTGGAATAGCAATTCACCAGAAGCCTGAGGCGGCTACCAGAGGAATGGTGCTCACTATTGATTGCTAAGTTAACAGTGAAAATTTAGCAATCCTCGTCTGTTGGGTAAACCTTGACAGAAACAGTAAGAAGTCAAGTATTTAAATGGCCATTTTGTAGTCACAGAGTTATACAACTTGTCCATGCAGACCATGATGCCAATCTAAGCTATACCCATTGACCGATATACCTCCCAACCTTTCATTTCCATGTACCTGCACGCATGTCCTCTGTATGGTGTTGCTCTATGTCCTCTGGCAGCTCACTCCACACACCCACCACCCCCTGCATGAAAAAGTTGCTGCACCAGCACCTCACAAGTCTTTGCCCTCTCAGCTTAAACCTATGCCCTATAGTTCCTGATTCCTCAACCTTCAATTTCATTACAAATGCCCGGAAAAGAAAAGAGTGCAGTGCTCTGTTTAGACTAATCTTTTGTGGGGTTTAATTGTGCTCTTTGCAAATACTTAACTGGAAGTGAAATAAACCCTTCCTCAAACATGTGGGAGTATATTCTAAATTAAAGCATCAGAAGCTGTCTATATGGCCTGAGTAACACATGGGCAAATTAGGCAGAAGGGACTATTTCTGTACTCTATGGCTTTCTAACACTATGAAATGAATTTTGAAGCATAAAATTAAAAATTACTTTGTTATTTTAAATCCATGGAATTTTAAAGTAATTATACTGTATGTGGGAATTGGACATAATATGCAATATGTAACAATGGCTCTACAAGTTCAATTCAGCACGAGTTTTTCCAGAGTTTACCATATTTTGCAAATGCAGTTGATTCCAATTAATTGGGATCTATCAGCACCAGTACGTTTTGGCTCACTTAAGAGGCTGCCCAATTTAGCCGAAGTTCCATGGAAATAGTTCAAAGGGCATAAAAAGGGCAAAAAATAATGAGCAACAAATTACATATTTCAATGTAATACCAAACAAATTTAACACTACCAACACCACTGCAGTACTGCAAACCTGTTTATTCATTCCTAGTACTTATTGATGGAGTAATTCTGCATTATGTTCTTTTGGCAGTAAATGAACAAAGTCAACATAGACACCCAGTACAGATAATGGTCTGCCTTCATACGATGCTGTTAATGATTGCATTCTCCAAATCTTCATTTGCATTGTAACATTCAAGCTGATTGTCAATACCTTCAAATTCTTTGTAATTCCTAACTTGGTGAAGTAGTGAAATCATTTCATTTTCATTCCCGGCTGTTTCTGGCCTTGAGTGCTTGATTCCACAGTGAGCAAAACAGCTCTGAATTGACTTTCTGCTTATTTCTCATCAACTACATATCTGTGCTGCTTTTTGAACACAAGCACATGCAAATTATGCTATTTAAAATTTGTTTTCTCAAAACAGATTTGTGTAGGTGTTATGCCTAACGGTCATTTAAGCCATTTGGGACAGTTCTTAAAGATTAGTTTTTCTTCTTTAAGAACTCTCATACTCTCACGCACCCCTCATACAATCTCTTCTCCCTCCATACATCTGGGAAAAGGCACCGAAGCAATTGGGCTCTCATGACCAGACAATATAACAGTTGCTTTCCCCAAGCTATCAGACTCCTCAATACCCAGAGCCTGGACTGACACCTTACTGCCCTATTGTTCTGTTTATTATTTATTGTAATGCCTACACTGTTTAGTGCACTTTATGCAGTCTTGGGTAGGTCTGTAGTCTAGTGTAGTTGTTTTATTTTCTCTGTGTTGTTTTTTATGTAGTTCAGTCTAGTTTTTGTACTGTGTCATGTAACATTATCGTCCTGAAAAAGTTGTCTCATTTTTACTATGTACTGTACATAGCGGTTATGGTCGAAATGACAATAAAAGTGACTTGATTTGACTTGACGAATGCCCACATTTCATAGTGCACATGTGAGCACTAAGTTACTATCCTTTATTTATACTGATACTGTCACAATTATTTTCTTTACAATTTAGACCATAAGACATAGAAGCAGAATAGGGCATTCTGGCCCATTGAGTCTTCTCCACCATTTAAACATGGGTGATCCTTCTTTCTATATCATCTAATTCCTGGCATATTTGCTTGTATTGTGAATCAACTGATTCATGGCGCCAATGCTCATCCTGAATTCTAAATCCTCTACCAAATGATGTTCCATCCTATAAGCTGGGTAACTTATCTGATGCAAATTAGCATTTAAACGGCAATTGGATAAGAAACAGCAAAACAATACCTGAATAGTAATGTGATTTGTTTTAATGAATAATCTAATTGACACAGCTAAATAATCATACAATGGTGGGCAAAAAAGCAATAAACAGGTGCAATGGTTACTCAAATTTAGAATATCCCATGTCAGAGCATTAAAACTTTTAGGTAGAGCAAAATTTTCTCAATGAGAGCAAGGCAATCATGAAATCATTTGTTAGTTCATGCTTATTCCTGATGAACTCGACCATCTTTTTCATTAGCCATATTTGTACATGAAACCTTCCCTGAAAAAAATGACAGATATTGTGACCCATCAACTCATTTTATAATTTGTCTTGGCTTCTATTACTGGCTGGTCTCAAGTCTGCAGTTACCAGATCCAATTAACCTTGTGCCTTCTTTATGGTTAAAAGATTATCTTTTCTGTATGCATTTCTTTTTCCTCATGTAGTGAAAGTCCATTAATTATTACAGGGTGTTTGTTACAGGTTCTGCATCTTACAGGCTACTATGTTTATGGTGAAACAAAAGGAGGCCATTCAGCCCTTTGATGAGTATTTCAGCATTGAGTATAGGAGTTGGGATGTAATGTTAAAATTGTACAAGGCCAAATTTGGAGTCTTGTATACAGTTCTGGTCACCGAATTATAGGAATGATGTCAACAAAATATAGAGAAGATTTACTAGAATGCTACCTGGGTTTGAGCACCTAAGTTACAAAGAAAGGTTGAACAAGTTAGGTCTTTATTCTTTGGAGCGTAGAAGGTTGAGGGGGGACTTGATAGAGGTATTGAAAATTATGAGGTTGATAGATAGAGTTGACATGGGTAGGCTTTTTCCATTGAGAGTAGGGGAGATTCAAACAAGAGGACATGAGGTGAGAGTTAAGGGGCAAAAGTTTAGCGGTAACACGAGGGGGAACTTCTTTACTCAGAGAGTGGTAGCTGTGGGGAACGAGCTTCCAGCAGAAGTGGTAGAGGCAGGTTCGATATTGTCATTTACAAAAAAATTGGATAGGTATATGGACAGGAAAGGAATGGAGGGTTATGGGCTGAGTGCAGATTGGTGGGACTAGGTGAGAGTAAGTGTTCAGCACGGACTAGAAGGGCCGAGATGGCCTGTTTCCGTGCTGTAATTGTTATGTGGTTATATGGTTATATGCCTATGCTGGCTTCCACCAAAGTATCAGGTCCATTCACCTTTTAGTTTCCCTGAATCCTGTTTACATATTTGCTTACATATGTTCATCAGCTTTTCTTTGTACCTATTTCCATTTGCCTACAGGTAGTGTAAGTAGAGTGCCCAATTAACTTGCCAGAAGGTACTTGTCTAACGTCCAAGTGAATTCAGACACCACAGACAGAACCAAAGCAGTCGTAGAAAGAATTGAAAACTCCGCCCAGGCAACAACTGGAGGTTAGGTTTGATGCTGGATCTCTGGAACTGTGAGGTACTTGAACCACAAACCTTTCCAGCTGGCCTTTACATTCCAAATCTGTACCATTGTAAGAATGGATAGCTGGTAGATACCTGAACATTCTTAGGATATCGATGTCTCTCTCAAGGCAGGAATTTACTGTACTGGATAAGGAACTCATGAGGCACCCTCTTGAACTGGCATACCCTTCTATGAAGAAAGCAGCTCCAAGTGACTACATTAAAAGATTGTACTCAGTTGCACTGGTAGCTGCACAACCTGCATATCTAGTTGAACTAAATTCAAGAAGCAATGTAGAATGCCCTCTCACTATCTGTGTACATTGAAACAACAATAGAAAACATGCTACATGCTTGGTCGTTTAGACTTATAATGCCAAACAGCACAGTACAGGCCCTTCAGCCCACAATGCCCTGACTCCTTCTATCGATCAAACATTCTTTACTTGGACCTACCTATTGCTTGGTAGCTCCTGCCTCACCCCTCCCCCTTGCTTCTATATACTAGCTCCCTCCCCTCTACACTCACAATCCTGATAAAGGGTCTCACCGCAAAGCACTGACTGTTAATTTACCTCCACGATGCTGGTCAACCATTGTGCCTGTTACGTGCAAACATATTTTCAAATGAGGCAATGAAACTGCTGAAGCTCCTCGAACATTTGAAGAGTTTACACTCTGATAACACAAACAAGAACTTGGCTTATTTTCAGTCACTTGTGAAAACTTTCAGAAATGGAAAACACTTCAAAACATGCTTGCCGTACTTCAAAACAAAACAGTGATGGTTTCCATGCTTCATTCAGTTTTTCATTGCTCATTATTAAGTCTGAAAAGCCCAATACAATTGGAGAAGATAGGCAGTAAGGGAAGTTTTAAGTATGGTTTTGCATAAGTGACCAGACCAAATAATTAAAGCAATTTCACTCAGTAACAACTCTGTTCAAAGATAAGTAGATGAATTTCCTAAGAATGTGAAAGACACGTTGTGCAACATATGTAGGGCAACAGAATTTGCTTTCCATTTGGACGAGTCAACTTTGCCAGGCAATGAATCTTTGCTTCTTAACCGTATAACCATATAACAATTACAGCACAGAAACAGGCCATCTCGGCCCTTCTAGTCTGTGCTGAACGCTTACTCTCACCTAGTCCCACCTACCCGCACTCAGCCCATAACCCTCCATTCCTGTCCATATACCTGTCCAATTTTGCTTTAAATGACAATATCGAACCTGCCTCTACCACTTCTACTGGAAGCTCATTCCACACAGCTACCACTCTCTGAGTAAAGAAATTCCCCCTCATGTTACCCTTAAACTTCTGCCCCCTAACTCTCAACTCATGTCCTCTTGTTTAGATCTCCCCTACTCTCAATGGAAAAAGCCTATCCACGGCAACTCTATCTATCCCCCTCATAATTTTAAATACCTCTATCTTCTATCCCCCTCAACCTTCTACTCTCCAAAGAATAAAGACCTAACTTGTTCAATTTTTCCCTGTAACTTAGGTGCTGACACCCATGTAACATCCTAGTAAATCTTCTCTGTATTCTCTCTATTTTGTTGACATCTTTCCTATAATTCGGTGAACAGAACTGTACACAATACTCCAAATTTGGCCTTACCAATGCCTTGTACAATTTTAACATTACATCCCAAATCCTATATTCAATGCTCTGATTTATAAAGGCCAGCATACCAAAAGCTTTCTTCACCACCCTATCCACATGAGATTCCACCTTCAGGGAACTATGCACCATTATTCCTAGATCACCCTGCTCTACTGCATTCTTCAATGCCCTACCATTTACCATGTATGTCCTATTTGGATTATTCCTACCAAAATGTAGCACCTCACACTTATCAGCATTAAACTCCATCTGCTATCGCTCAACCCACTCTTCTAACTGGCCTAAATCTCTCTGCAAGCTTTGAAAACCTACTTCATTATCCACAACTCCACCTATCTTCATATCATCTACATACTTACTAATCCAATTTACCACCCCATCATCCAGATTCTTGTTTATGTTCCTTTCATAAAAAATGAAAGCAAGGATCAAGACTTGTTATTTACAAAAGGACTAGAAACAGTTAGGAAAATGAAGTCAAAAGTTTTGGGCTGTGAGCAATCATTCAAGGCGAATAACATTCTGCTCACTATTGTTACTTGTGCAACAGACTGGGCACCATCAATGACAGGACACCACTGTGGGTTTATTACTTTCTTGTAAAAAAAAACTGTAGCTATTATATTAACCATTCACTGTGTAATTCACAGACAACATTTGCACAAATTATTAAATGCTATTATCACAGTCCCATGCTCTCAATTCTCAACTATTTTGAGAGCTTTGTGTTGAGAATAACGAGCAGTTTGAATGTTTGCTTTTGCACACAGAATCAGAAGTCGGATAGTTCTCAAAAGGAAACTACCTGATATGCTTGTAGGTGTTTTTTGAAACAGTGATAAAATTCTTTGAAGACTTGAATGCTTCATTCAGTAATCAAGTTAAGAATATTTTTCATAACATTGCATATTTTTCAGAATTACTCATAAAGTTTAATGAAATCACTCTTCAATTGCGAGGACATTATGTGAATCTTATCAAAGTCAGATCAGTTGTCTCCACATTTCTGACAAGTTAATCCTATTTAAGAGCCACATTGGCCATAATGACCTTTTCCAATCTACAAGTTTCTCTGAATTGGATGAGAAGAAAGAATACCAGATGATGATCTTCAAGTATACCGTGCCCACCTGCGTGAGCTGCATAAAGACATGTCAGAGAGATTTCAGGATCTTCTCTTAAAGAACAAATTCTAAATTGGGTAATATTTCTATTCATGAACACTTGAAATGAGGAATTAAAGGGAAGGATGGAGGAAGAACTGATCTCACTAAAAAATGACTTTGTACTAAAGCTGAGGTTCAGAAAGAAATCTCTGAACGCTATCCTAACTGTGGAAAAAGGTCAAGATGTTCTTTAATAAAGGTGTTCTTTATTACCTTTCCAACATCATACTTAGTGGAGCATGGTTTCAGTGCAGTGCCCAACTTCTTTCAAAGCAACGAAACAGACTGCAAATGACTGAATATGGGATTTGAGACTCATTTTAAGTGACATTCATCCTGATGTTGAGAAACTGATATCACTGCACTAAGCCCATCCAGCTCAATGAAAGGTGAAAATGTAATTAAATAGTAAATAGCTGTACTGCTATTGAAAATTTTGTTCTACTGTAAATAAATGAAAAAATTATTTTATTTTATTTATTTTTTTAGATAGATTTGAATAATGTTTGCAATCATTTGTCACTGCTTGGAACTGCAGTTCCTATTTTCTCTCATTATGCATAGTAAACGAAAATTCTTTAGTTTTTATGTAACAGCCAGAAGGTGAGAGGGGGACACTAGGGAGGTGGTCTGGGAGCCAAGGGGACAGTAATCCAAAGCTGTTCAGTCTCCTTCACAATCATGTGCTATCTAAAAGTCTTTACAACACTTCCATTCACTTGCCTCCACCACCACTCCTGGTTACACATTCCAAAAACTTGTCCAGCACATTTCCTTTGAACTTACCCACTCTCTCCATAAATGCATGCCCACTAGCATTACACATGCCTCTCATAATCTTATAAACCTTGATCAGATCTCCCCTCAGGCAACTGTGTTGCCACTTTTAGGGATCAATGGACTTATACACCAAGCTGCATCACTTCCTCAATGTTCCCTATGGACACCATGTTGAAGTTTTCAAAGATCAGTTTTGAAAAGAAATTAAACAAAAAGAAATGCTGGAAAAAAAAACTCTGCATTGCCCTGTAATGTTAAGTATGTTTCTCTTTCCATGGATACTACCTGACCTACAGAATATTTTCAGAATTTTCTGCTTTTATTTTCAATTTCTTGCATTTTCATTCTTTTATTTTCACTTTTATGTTTTTCAAGTTGAGGGAATTTCTAGCATCTTATTTTATTTCAGACTTCAATATTTAGATTTTCAATACACCAGGGCTACCACACTAATTTTTAATCATGTTGAGTTTCTGTAGCTTATAGACAAGACTGTTTTTAATAACTCATCTGAATAATGGTTTCCGTTACCTACTAGGGGGTCTCAGCATCTTAGCATCAAATATAAGGTCTAAATCTATAAAAGGAACATTAATTCCGACTAAGTCAATTAACACTACATAAATTCCATCAGCGATAGTTTTAAATTATTTAGTTATGCAAAGTTACAGTCTGTTGCTCTAAACCTGACAACCTGTATGAGTTTATAGGGCAAGCCCTCCCTGTTTTGAGCTTCCTGAGTTTGAGTTATTGAGACACTGGAGTTTGACACCCTGGAGAGTGAAAAATATAGTTGGTGCAAAATTCAGATGGAAATTCTCAGAGCAGCTCCTTATTCCTTTCCATAGAAGAAAGACAAGAATCATAGTACAGAACAAGCCCTTTCAGCTCACCTTGTCCACACTAATCCATGCTAAGCCCAGAAGCCAGCATCAGCTGTAAGGCATTTCCTATCCCATTTCCCAACAACTTTCTAAATGTTATAGTTTTACGTGTCCTCACCACTTCTCTGGTAGTTCCTTACAGATATTCGCCACTCTATGTGAAAAACTTACCTTTCAGATGTCCTTTAATTTTCTCCCCCCTCACATTAATCCTGTGCCTTCTAGTTTTAGACCCCCCTGCCCAGGGAGTATCTATGTGCCTTATCATTTCATAAGCCTTTACGTGGTTATCCTTCAGTTTCCTATGCTCCAGTGTGAATAAACCCAACCTATTCAATCTTTCCTTATAACTACAGCCTTGTCTTCAGGGCAATATCATGGTGAAACACACACAAAGTCCTAATGAAGGGTCTTGGCCTGAAACAACAACTATTTATTCCCTTCCATAGATGCTGCTTGATTTGCAGAATTCCTTCAGCATTTTGTATGTTTTATTCAATATTTCCAGCATCTGCAGAATCTCTTGTGTTTATTATTTCCTGGTGAGTCTCCTTTGCAATCTCTCCATAGCTACTAGACCCATACTGTAGTATTAAGACCAGAATACTGTATACACAATTGTCTACATGGGGTCTAGCTAACATTTGTACAGAGGCAATATGACGTTTGAACTGCAATATTAATTTGTTCAGTGCAAATTATTGAGATCTGGTGGGTATCGCATTTACTTTTTAGCCTGTAACTTATGGCACATATTTATATATCAACCATTGTTTAAAAAGAGACACGATATGAACATTTCCTTGCTGTTAATAAGGGCTTGCTGTGCTTAAAATGATCACCCTCACTCTATATTACTTTGGTGGATATTGCCTCAGAAATATTTCATAATTGAGATTAAGATTTGTAAAGCAGTGTGACAATATGTTCTGATAGGATTTTATGTAGGTAACTGAGGGGTGATAGATCGAGGCATATAAAATCATAAAGGGCAGAGAAATGCTGAATGCACACAATCTTTCTTTTCCCAGAAAAGAAGAAAAGAACTAAAAACTCAAGTGCAGAGGATAAAGGTGAGAGGTGAAAGATTTAAGGGGGACCAGATGGGCAACTTTTTCACACAGAGGGTGGTGAGTATATTGAAGGAGCTGCCTAAGGAAGCTGTTGGATCAAGTACAAAACGACATTTATAAGTGATTTGGAGAATACATGGATTGGAAAGCTTTAGATGAGAGATATGATTCAAACAGAGACTTCTGGGACCAGCTCAGGTAGACAGGTTGGTTGGAATGGATAAGTTATGCTGAAAGACCTGTTCCCACACTGTATTACACTATGACACTATAATATATTTTTTAATGACTTCTATTCTAACATTGGACTTTCTTGCATCTACTGTCAAAGGTGGACCTAATGGGTTATAAGTTAGCTATTTCTTACAATCATTAAATATGATCACTGGCACATAGAGAGCATACAAAAAGCAAACACAGTAGAACTGCAGATCATAAACACAAGAATTCTACAGATGCTGGAAATCCGGAGCAACGCACAGAAAATTCTGAAGGAACTGAGTATGTCAGGCAGCAGCAATTGGTCTACTTCAGTTTTCTGTGTTTTCATCCATTCTTTCTTATTGCTGATTGGTGTGTTGGGGAATTGGAGTTTGGGGTTTGATTTTCTAGTTGCCATCTTCGTGTGGAGTGATCTGTTAGTTTTTTGTGCACGAAGGAGGGGTTGAGGGTTTGGGGTTTGATGTTTTTGTTGCTGTTTTTCTGTGTGGGCGATATGTTAGATTTTTTTGTGTGAAAATCCTTGTGCAGAATTACATTCAAGGTTAACCCCTTGTGGACTGACATTAATATCCACATCTTGTGTCCAAAACATTAAAAATTGAATATTCATTGCCCAATAATAAAATCTTAAATTCGGTATTGCCAAGCCACCGTTCTTTTTGGATTTCTGCAAGTATTTTTTACTTAACCTAAGATGAAATTTTAGAGTCAATAGTACCAAAAAAAACAAGGATTTAGGAATAAAGATTGGTACCGCTTTGTTTCATTAGTTTTCATTGGTTTCAATCTTAGGGACTTCGCTTCCCTTTGTTCTTTCTAAATTGAATAAACAAATAGTTAATCCAATAATTAAACATACAATATGAATATGTTTTCAGTTTCATAAATTTTTTGGCTTGAATAAATTTATTTTATCAAGTCCTATTATATCTAATTTTTTCTTTCAACCCTCTGTTATGGATCAAGCCTTTTTGGTATGGAAAACAAAGGGTATAATATGAGTTTGTAATTTATTTCTGGATAACTGTTTCATGTCTTTTGAACAGTTGTCTAATAAATATAATTTGCCCAGATCCCATTTTTTAGATACTTACAGATCAGAGATTTTTTAAATACGATGCTACTTATTTTTCTGATTTCTTATCCAACTGATATCACAGAAAAAATTTTAGGCTTAAACCCTTATCAAAAGGGTTTAATAGCAATCTTTTATATCAGTCACATATATCCAATACAGTCACATATATCCAATAAAATTAAAAATGAATGGGAGAAGGAACTTCAACTTTTTTTAACAATCGAGAAATGGGAGAAAATTTTTCAATTAGTTAACTTCCATTTGTGCTAAACATACATTGATTCAATTTAAAGTGGTGCATAGAGCTCATATGTCTAAAGGTAAGTTAGCTCGTTTTTACTCTTATATAAATCAGATCTGCAATAGATGTTATTCTGAGGTAGCCTCTCTGACTCATATGTTTTGGTCCTGTCCTCTTTTGGAAAAATTTTGGAAAGATATTTTTGTATGAGGGAGAGGGGTGAGGGTTTGGGGGTGGGGTTTGATGTCTTTCTTTCAATGACTTCCATGGTTTTCTTTGTTTTGTGGCTATCAGTAGAATGTGAATTTCAGAGTTGTATACTTTGATAATAAATGAATCTTTGAACCTTTTGAACCTTTGAAGTGAATGGCCAGTTGACAGTTCGGGTAGTAACCCTTCATCAGAGCTGTAGAGCTGGAATCTGAAATAAGAACAGGAAATACTAGAGATCCTATTGGCTCAGACAGCACACGTGAAAAGAAAATTGGAGTTAGTGTTTGATTGATGGGCATCCATCAGGACAAAGGAATGTTAGTAAATAGGCATGTTTTAATTGTCAAGAATTGGGAGGGAACTAGAACAGAGGGAATGTCAATCCAAGAGAGGAGACCAAGCAAAGATTAATAGCTTGGTTGGGGCCCACTGATTAGCATGGACCAGCTAGGCCAAGGGGACAGTTTCCATGCTGAATCACTCTATGACTCATTACATAAGTAACACAAAGGACAATTTGTGGAGTTCTGTGCACATGATTTTCACACATAGCCACCACAAAGTTCAAAGTTCAAATTTATTATCAAGCTACATATATGTCACCATATACTACCTTAAGATTCATTTTTTTATGGGCATACTCAACAAGTCCATCAATGAATAATAACCAAAATAGAATCAACCAAAGACCCCACAAACTAGGGCATTCAACCAGTATGCAAAAGACAACAAACTCTGCAAATTCAAAATGAAAAAAAAAGTAATAAATATCAAGAACATGAGATGAAATCCTTGAAAGTAAGTCCATAGGTTGTTGGAACATTTCAATGAAGGGGCAGGTGAAAATATAATCTGTCTGGTTCAAGAGCTGATGGTTGAGGGATGTTAATTGTTCCTAAATCAGAATCAGGTTTAATATCACGGGCATATATTTTCAAATTTGTTGTTATGCAGCAGAGGTACATTGCAATACATGATAATAAGAACTGTAAGCTACAGTAAGAAGTGTATATACATGAAGTTAAATTAAATAAATCGTGCAAAAGGAGAAAAGAAAGTTGTGAGGTATTATTCATGGGTTCAATGTTCATTCAGAAATCAGATGATAGAGGTGAAGAAGCTATTCCTGAATTGCTGAGTGTGTGCTTTCATGCACCTCTACCTCTTCCCTGATAGTAGCAATGAGTAGAGGGCTTGTCCTTGGCAATAGGGGTCCTTAGCGATAGATGTCACCTTTTTAAAGCATCATTCCTTGAAGATGTTGTGGCTGCTAGGGAGGCTACTGCCTGTGATAGGGTTGACTGAGTTCACAGCTTTCTACAGCTTATTTCGATCCTATGCAGTGGACCCCTACCCCCCTACCCCCTGCCACCAGGAGGTGATGCAATCAGTTAGAATGCTTAACACAATCATCACCATCATCAGGTGCCATGCCCAGTTTGAGCTTTGACTGCCATGGCCCACACACTCCTGTTTCAGGTCAAGTGGATCAATTCATTGGTATTCATTTCCAATTCTCTGGCTGCTGTCTCCATCATCATCTGTCTTTGCTGTCCTCTTGCTTTTTTCCCTTCAATTTTTCTCATAATTACCATGCATTCTAACTCCTCATTCCTAATCCCATGTCCAATGAAGTTATGTTGCCTTTTCATGATCTCATACATTATTTCTCTTTTTGTGCTTGCTCTATTCATGACATCCTCGTTAGATATTCGTTTTGTCCATGATATTCTTAGCAATCTCCTCAAAAACCACATCTCTGCTGCTTCAATTCATTTCCTCATGTTACTAGATATTGTCCAACATTCAGAGCCATATAACATAAACGGATAAACGTAACATTCCGGTACTCTGACACGGTTTGTCATGCCTAATTTAGTGTTGGTTAGTATACTCTTCATTCTCATAAAGGTGTATTTTGCCATCCCTGTTCTTCTTTTGATGTCCATGTCGCACCTGCCATCTGATGTCACCCAGCTTCCTAAGCAGCAAAAGTTCTGTACTTGGTATGTCTTCCCCGTTTATTCTCAGCCTGCAGATAGGATTTTCCTTCTTTTTGGATATCACCATACATTCTGTCTTTTTGCAAATGATAGATAGACCCATTTTTGCACTGTCTTTAACAACTATATCAATTAAGTTTTGTAGTTCTTCCTCCGTACTTGCAATTAACACAGTGTCATCCGCATATCTGAAATTATTGATGTTTTCACCGCCAATTTTGAATCCCAAGATGTCTCATATTTTTTGTAATATTGTTTCACTGTACACATTAAACAGATCAGGGGAGAAAACACACCCTTGTCTATCGCCTCTCTTGATTTTCGTAAACTGACTCACTCTCCATCTATTCTTACAGCGGCAGTTTGTTCCCAGTACAGATTTCTGATTAGGCAGAGGTCTTTCGAATCTAGATCTAGAGTTTCCTGTAGTATTTCAAATAACTTATTGTGCTTCACTTTATCAAATGCTTTTGTGTAGTCGATAAAACAAACAAACAAATCTTTTTGCACTTGAATAGCTCGTTCTGATAGTATCCTTAACATCAATATCGCTTTTCTTGTACCTTTGTCTTTCACAAAACCACATTGTTCTTTACCTATTTCAGCTTGTGTCTTACTTTTAGCTCTTGTCATCAAAATTCTTAGAAGTATCTTGGTGATATGACTCATTAAACTTATGGTCCTATGTAATTCACATTCTATTGCTCCAGGTTTCTTAGGAAGAGTGATAAATACTGATTTTTTCATCTCTTCTCGTATTATTCCAGTCTCATAAATGTCATTGATTAAATCAGTAAGTTTTTCAATTCCATAATCTTCAAGGTCAATAATTTGTTCCATTACTAATTCATCAGGACCTGCTGCCTTTCCTTTCTTCATCCTATTTATTGCATTATGAACTTCAGATTTTACAATACTTGGACCTTCAATGTTCTTCTTAATTTCTGGTTTTTCGCCTCAATCGTCTTCAAACAATTCCTGAATATACTCAGTCCATCTGTTCATAATCTCATCTTTTTTCCATGATAATGGTACTGTCCTTTGCTTTCAAACACCCACCTGAGGAACAGAGGAGCATTTTACCAGTGATATTCTTGATTTGCTGATGTAACCACTTTGGATCAGTAACAGGGATTCTTTCTAGTTGCTCACATTCCTGGTTTAACCATTCTTCTTTGGCTTTTTGACATAAACTTTTAACTTCTTTATATTCTATAGGATTTGCTTTCTTTCATCTCCTTTCTTCCATTAGACAATACATCTGTAAATATTTGTGAGGGTCTTTGGTGACATACCAAATCTCCTCCAACTCCAAACAAAATATATCACTGTTGTTCCTTCTTCGTAACTGCATCGATATGTTGGGCCCAGAATAGATTCTCAGAGATGTTGACACATAGGAACTTGAAATCGCTCACTTCTGGTCCCTCGATGAGAACTAGTGTGTGTTCCCTCATCTTACCCTTTCTGACGTTCACAATCAATTTTTTGGTCTTACTGATGTTGAGTGGGAGATTGTTGCTGCAACGACACTCAACTCGCTCCTGTACACCTTCTCATCACCATTTGATACTCTGCCAACAATATTGTGTTGTCAGCAAATGTAGAGATGGCACTTGAGCTGTGCCTCACCACACAGTCATGGGTGTAGAGAGAGTAGAGCTAAGCACACATCCTTGAGATGTGCCAGTGTTGATTATCAGCAAAGTGGAGATGTTAGTTCCTGTCCACACAGACAGAGATCTTATGATGAGAAAGTCATGGTTCCAGTTGCAGAAGCTCAGGCTTTGGAGCTTTTTGATTCGTACTGTAGGAATGATTGTGTTAAATGCTGAACTGTAGTCAATAAACAGCAGCCTGATGTAAGTATTACTATTGTCCGGGTGGTCCAAGGCTAGGAGGAGAGCCAGTGAGGTTGCATCCGCTGTGGACCTATTGTGGAAATAGACAAGTGACAGTGGGTCCAGGTCCTTGCTTAGGCAGGAGGTGATTCTAGCCCTAACCAACTTCCCAAAGCAATTCAGCCCCATAGGTATGAGTGCTACTGGATAGTAGTTGTTAAGGTAGCTCACCCTGCTCTTCGTGGGCACTGGTATGATTGCCCTTTTGAAGCACATGAAGGCTTCTGACTGCGGCAATGGGATGTTGAATATATCTTTATACACACCCGTCAGATGGTTGGCACAGATTTTCAGACCCCTACCACATACATTATCAGGGCATGTCACCTTACGATGGTTCACCCTCTTGAAGGATGTTCTGACACCAGCCTCAGAGACAGAGATCACAGGGTCACCGGACGCTGCAGGTATCCTCATAACTGTAGTTTTATTCTCCATTTCAAAGCAAGCATAAAAAGCATTGCACTCATCTGGGAGTGAAGCAAAACTGCCATTCGTGGTGTTAGGTTTCACTTTGTAGGAAGTAATGGCCTGCAAACCCTGCTGGAGTTGACATGCATCCGATTTTCCCTCTAAACTTAGTTGGTATTGTTCTTTTGCTCTTGAGATAGCCCTCCGTATGTCACCAGACTTGACTCAGGACCATTCAAGAACCTGGTGGTGTGAGTCCCAAGGCTCCTGTACCTTCTTCCTGATGGCAACAATTAAACACCTTTAATTTACATGGCATAACAGCATTGTGCGTGAAGCAGAGATGCCATGTCTTCCTGAAAATAAATCATTCAAAGCTCATTTCCATACATGTGGGCACACTGAAAACACTCCTTCCCTGAACAAAAATAAGTCTGTTGGACTTATACTTCAGAGAAGCATCACTCTTTTAAGAAGTACTCTTTGTAAGTAGCTTGTGTGATCACTGCAGAGGAAGCCTTTTATCTTTTGCTGATACTTTTTATCATCAGTACTTCTCAATGAAGTTGGATCATACAGTAAATATCCTGACAAACTGCAGTTATCGTGGTGAACTATAAAGGGTAACAACGGTATGTGATCTTTGGGGTACACAACAGGAATATCCCCAGATGGCAGCACTCAGATACCTTAAATATTGAAATAAAATAAATGTAAGTGAGCAAATGTGACAAAGATTAACAGTGAAACAAAATAAAAATATAGAATGGTGCCTATTTATTGAGGTGGCAAACAGCAACTGGTACAACATCACAGTGCATGGTGTACAGCTGACAGAATGGATCACATTAAGGCAGTCAGCAGGGTGAGTTTCCATGGAGACAAGAGAGTCTCACAGAGAAATCTAAACTTTTCTGATCAGGCGGCAGTCAAATAACCGATCTCTGAAAAGAGGTCAGTGAGGCAGAGAAATAGTGATAAATGTCATGAGTTTGACAGTGCACCTTGGGAGAAAAGATAGAGCAGCAAGTCTTGAACTTTTTTTCTTGCTCAGGTATATTGTCAGATTCATACCATTTCTCATTAATTTTCTCCCTCGCTTCTGTCTTGTCAGGACCTGTTATTTCACCATGCTATGATCAGAAGTTTATATTTAGGGTTAGACTTCCATGTCTCTATGGAAATCTTATGCCTGCCACCAATTTAATGTGATCTCTCCTGTCAGTTGTTTGCTGGGTATTGTGTTATTATATCAGTCACACCACAATTTTTCAGATTAGTGAATATCCATTTTCTTATTTTGCCCTTCTTCTGTATTTCTTTCTTTCCATTCTTCACAATTGATTTCAGTCACCCTCTCCAACTGCCATCAATTATCTCTCCACTCAGAGAACACATTGAACTGGAATGGACATATTTATGCAAGAATTATATCAGTGAACTTATAACCCAGAGAAATTGACCTATTACTCAGCAAAGAGGCAGTAAAATCCCACTTCAAGTGGCTTCAGGAGTCAAATCGAGTTTTGAATTAAAATTTGTAAGGTACTGTCAATAATGCAACCATAATATGGTTTAAGAGAGCCAGGATTTTCTTATCAAAATAAGTCATGCATTTTACACTGTTTTTTACACTATTTTCCATAAACTTGGGACATCCCTAATTTGGTACTGTTCATGAAAATTGTCACTGCTGTACACAATACCTAATTTTTGCATAGTGAGATTCCATAAAGAGCCATTTGATCAGGAGACACAAAAGCCTGCAGAAGTTGGAATGTGAAGTAACAAACAATCACCTGGAATAACTCAATGACTCCAGCAGCATTCTACTGCTCAACAGCTCTTTGATCATGTTCTTACCAGGACATGAATCACCTCTGACCTGAGGCTCTGGAGTCCCCCCTCCTTCTTTTCACTAGCTATTACCCCTCTCCACTCTCAGTCCTAATGCAAGATTTCAATCTGATATGTCAGTAATTCCTTTCCCTGCTAGGACCTGTTGAGTTCTTCCAACAGATTGTTTGTTGCTCAGCCACATGATATTCTACATATTTTTATAATAAATAAAACCATATAATGTTGGAAACACTCAACAGGCCAACATATACAAAATGCTGAAGGAAAGCAGGTCAGGCAGCATCCATGGAAATTAATATCAGTCAATGTTTCAAACTGAGACCCTTCTTCAGGACTGGAAAGGATGGGCGGAGATGCCAGAATAAAAAGGTGGTGGGTTGTCGGTGAGGGAAGATGGATTGCAAAAAAAGGTGGTAGGTGAAGCCAAGTGGGTAGAAAAGGTAAAGTGCTGGAGAGGAAGGAAACTGATAGAGAGGAGAATGGACCATAGGAGAAAGGGAAAGAGGAGGAAGAGCATGGGGAGGTGATGGGCAGGTGAGAAGAGGTAAGAGGCCAGGGTGATGAATAGAAGGAAGGGAAGAGATCTTTTTTCCACAGACCTGGCATCATCTGTAGTAGGGGAAATAGAGTTAATATTTCATGTCAAAGACCTTCATCATAACTGTCTTTTCAGTACTGGTTGAGAAAGGCATCCTATAGGCTACTCCACAAAGCAACATCTTTATCTGTGAAACCAGAAACCGCCTCAGTTCAAAGTCTCATCTGAAGAATAGAGTGCCAGCAGTGCAGGACTTCCATAAAACCGCACTTGAATAGAACTTTGGAGACTCTGATATGGGATTTGAACCCCCAACTGCAGACTCAAAAGGGAGTTCTCACCATTAGGTGACAATTCACATGCTTATAGAATTTATGGGTAGTCAGAGTTGCTTTTGGGAATGCAAAGCAGTTTCTCAGATTGTTGCTTCATTGTTTGGTTGACTTAATGACAGAAGGAGGAAATGGAAGATGGCTTTTATGATTTAGAAGTTTATGGCTAATGGTCTTACCCCTTGGATCATTGCTCATATCCTTACTGTTTGTCAGACATTAATAATTTGGATATGAATATCAGAGGACTGATTAAGTTTGCAAGTTGGTGGTGTTGTTAATAATTAAAAGGATAATCTTAGCTTACAGAAAGGTATGGGAGGAGCAATGGTGGATGGAATTTATTTATGATAAATGTGAGGAACTACATTTTGGGAGGACTAATAAGGATAGGTAGAACATTCACAATGAATAATAGAGCCTTACAGAGGGAGACATAAGCACAAGAACAGGCTTTTGGCAGATTGAGCCTGCTGGCCATCAACCACCTAATTACACTATCGCATCATTGATTCTTTGCTTTATTCTCCTTGGTGACGATTGGGGAATAGAGGGAACTTGGGTACACAACTTCAAGGATTCTTCAAGGTGCCAGCACAGGTAGATCAGATGTTGAGAATGGCATATGGGTTACTAGCTTTCACAAGCTGGAATTAGAATATAAGAGCAAGGAATTTATGGTACAGCTTATCTAAACATTGGTTTGACGACAAATGGAGTACTTTGTGCAGTTCTGCTCAACCATACTATAGGAGGGATATGATTACACTGGAGAGGGTGCAGAGGAGATTAATCAGGATGATGCTTGGTCTGGAGTCTTTTGATTATGCGGTAGGACAGGAGAGGATGAGTTTGTTTTCAGTGTGGTAGAGGGGACTGAAGTAGAATGGATTGTGATATACAGAGTTATGAGGGATATGACCATAAGATATCATAGCAGAAGTAGGCCATTCGGCCCATCAGGTCTTCTCCGCCATTCAATCATGGGCTGATCCAATTCTTCCAGTCATCCCCATTCCCCTGCTTTTATCTCATACCCTTTGGTGCCCTGTCTAATCAAGAACCTATCTATCTCTGCCTTAATGACCTAATGACTTGGCCTCCACAGCTGCTCGTGGCAACAAATTCCACAGATTTATCATCCTCTGACTCTAGTAATTTCTCCTCATCTCAGATCTAAAAGGATGTCCTTCAATCCTGAAGTCGTAGCCTCTTGTCCTAGAATCCCCTACCATGGGAAATAACTTCACCATATCTAATCTGTTCAGGCCTTTTAACATTCAGAGTATTTCTATGAGATCCCCCCTCATTCTCCTGAACTCCAGGGAATACAGCCCAAGAGCTGCCAGATGTTCCTCATATGGTAACCCATCCTTCCTGGATTCATTCTTGTGAATCTTCTCTGAGCCCTCTCTAATGTCAGTATATCCTTTCTAAAATAAGGAGCCCAAAAATACACACCCTCTAAATCATTGACATACATCGTAAAAAGCAGCAGTCCCAGCACCGACCCCAGTGGAATTCCACTGGTAACCGGCAGCCAGCCAGAATAGGATCCCTTTATTCCCACTCTCTGTTTTCTGCCGACCAGCCAATGCTCCACCCACTCTAGTAACTTCCCTGTAATTCCATGGGCTCTTATCTTGCTCACCAGCCTCATGTGTGGCACCTAGTCAAACGCCTTCTGAAAATCCAAGTACACCACATCTACTGCATCTCCTTTGTCTACCCTGCTTGTAATTTCCTCAAAGAATTGCAGTAGGTTTGTCAGGAAGGATTTTCCTATCAGGAAACCATGCTGGCTTTGGTCTATCTTGTCATGTGCCTCCAGGTACTCCGTAATCTCATCCCTAACAATCGATAGACAGGGTAGAGAGCCAGAAACTTTCTCCCATAACAGAGGGATCAAAACAAGAGCACATTCTTTTCAGGTAAGGCAGGTAAGATTTAGAATGAAATTGAGGGAGTGTTCCTTTACCAGTGTGGTTGCAGTCGGGAACATACTGTCAAAGTGAGGATAGAAGTGGATACTCTCATAATATTTAAGAAGTATCTAAATGAACATTTGACTTATCAAACTATAGAAGGTTGTGGACAAAGTGCTTGGTAAATGGGATCAGTATAGATGGATAGTTTGTGGTCAGTAAGAACATTGTGGTCTGAATGGTCTAGTTTTGTGCTGTATAAGTCTACTGATTCCATGACTCTAACATCTCTTTCCACATCTTTCTATTTCACATTAACTGTCACCAAAAGTAAATTCTTGACTTATAAGAAAGTCTGGACTGTGAAATCCAAAGTAATATCTATGATCTGAGACATTCCCAATCGTAAGATTACAAAATTGGTGATGGATCAAATTTATTATGATAATTATCTTCTTTCTTTCATAATGATTAAGTAGTGCGGGTCAAGTGGCCTTCTCTTTTGCAGATTTTTTAGGCTTCTATGATACATCCAGGAATGTTGATCTCACTAAGTAAGACTACAAGTACTCCATATCTAAAATAAAAGTAGAAAATGCTGCGTATATTAAACAAGTCAGGCAGCGTCTGTGGAAAGAGAAACAGACTTAATGTTTCAGGTCTGAGCACTTCATTGTACTGGGATTTCTTTATGGTTAGGTGAGAGAGTAGACAATGCCTAAGTTTAATACTGTATGCATCCTTAATTCCATACCAACACTCTCTCAGTAATGCTCTGGAACATCAACCAAAACTTTCTTTTAAGTGTCCTTAATTTCTTTAAAATCTATCTAAGGGTCTTACATAAAAGATGGGTAATTAGAACAGAGACCATAAAAAAATAGAACCTTACAGCGCAGGAACAAGCCCTTTGCCCCACAATGTTGTGCTAAACTAATTAAACCACTAAGTAAATGTGTATCTAAACTAGTTCCTTTTGTTTATTCAGTGTCCATAGCCTTACATTCTCTGCCCATTCGTGTCCTACTTTGAAAGCCTATATCATATTTGTTCCCTTCTTAGGTCAGTGGGATTGGAGGTCTATGCATCCAGGAGGCATGAGAGCTGGTGATCCCCTAGGTACTGTACTGTCAGCAAGTCTGGAGTTCAGGGTTCCATCATCAGTGAGTCCTATGGTCGATATTGAATATTGAAGCCCAAAGATAGATCAGAAGTCTTGTTGTTATTGTTCTGCTGAACATAAGGTTCAGAATGTGAGGCGACACTTGTGGGCTGCCCCCCACACATCCTTAGGTTATGTTGGTTGTAAAAGCAAAAGACACATTTCACTGTACGTTTTGACGTACACGTGATAAATAAATAAGTCTGAACCTGAAGTCACTACACCCCTGACAGACCTCAGTTTCTGTGAAAATGCTTGTTTCGTACAACCCTTTTGAACTTATCTTAAATACATATCCTCTAGTATTAGACATTCCAACCCTGGGGAAAAGATACTGGCCTCCTACTCTGTCTCTCATAATCTTATAAACCAGTTAACCAACTAATTCTAGATCATATGAAGTAAATTGATCAGTTCAGCTAAAATACAAGTTTAAGGTTTTGCCTTAAAATTGCATGTGCTCCTTGGCCAATACAAAGCAAGGTGCTATGTGATCACTTCAAGAAACCATGAAACTCTGGGTTGCAACACGATTCTGCTGGAGAAGTAGAGAGGACATTCACCAAGATGTTGCCTCAACAGAGGAACTTAGTTAAGGCAAAAGTTTGGATAAACTGAAATTATTTTTGCTGGAAAGAAGGGGGCTGAGGGCTGACTAGATAGAAATATATAAGACTATGGATGTTATAGATAAAGTAGATAGTCAAAATCTTTCTCCCTTGGTAGGAGTGTCATTAACAAGAGAGTAAAGGTTTAAGGTAAGATGAAGGGTTTTGAAGGGGATCTGAGTGGCAGACTTTTATAACAGAGAATGGCTATTATCTAAACTCACTGCCAGATTTAGTGGTGGAATTTAATATATTCACAATATCTAGATGAACTTAAATAGGCAAGGCGTAGAAAATATAGTCCGAATGCAGGCAAATGGGATTAGTGCAGATTGGCAAAATGGCCATCATGTATGATGGGGGGTGGGGTGGGGGTGGAATTGAAGGGCCTGTTTCTGTGCTGTATTATTTTATGACTGTGATTCTAATAGAGTATTGTCATCTTGTAATCAAAACACAGAACAATGTCTGTTGAATCTCACAATTAATTTCAAAATTTGTCATTGTGGTCTCTTTTGCAATACTGGCAACCCCAATCAAACAACTGGGGGGGGGGGGGAGAGAGAGAGAGAGAGAGAGAGAGAATATAACTGCACAATTAGACCTACCTGAATAGTGTTAAGGAAAACCTGAAGTTCTGTTAAGCTTCACTTGAAGAGAATGATTAAGAGAAAGGATGAATATATTCCCTTGGATGTAATTGCCTAGGCTTCGCTAAAGGCATTGTAGTAATCTTTCACATCTGAGGTTTCTAATCAAAGATGAAAGCACCACTATCAAATTGTGCATTACACAGATGCACTGAAAATTGAATGGAATTAACAAAGAGATATTGAGCTTAAAGTGATGCTAAAAAGGTAAAGTGTTCCAAGGAGAGAAAGAGACTGAATATCCTTTGTACAGATGCAGAATTTCAACACAAAATACCAACAATCCCTTTCCTACCACAGATGCTATTCGAGCCTCTGCGTTCTTCCAGTAGATAGTTTGAGGCCTCTGTTCATTCTTTACATTTAACCCTTTGGACCTCACAAGAAAGATATACATTATGAACTTGTATAATAGGATAAGGTGATGGAAACTATATAGTGATAGACGATTTACTGACAATCCCCTACCATCCATACACACCACCCACATTCTCTGCTCCCTCAAGCACATCTTAGTCAAATGCAGAAGATCCATTGTGTTCATCTGAAGTGTGTGGCAAGCACTGACAGGCAGCAGGGACCTCAAGTATTGCTCATGAGTTTCCTTTGAAAGCCTTTGACAGACAGCTAAGCCCTGCCCTGCTCATCCAGCTGTTAAATTGTCACAAACTTCAGTATCTTTGACATTCAGAAACGTCTAAGGACTACTCGGAATTACATAGTTTAAAATGTTTAGATGTTTATATTTTAAAATATTTAGAAATAAAATAACAAACGGTTTAGAAAAATTTAACCCACTTTATTCATGCCACAACCTGACTATCTCTATTGAAATGCTGTTCCTGATAGTTCCACGTGATCTAAGAGCAGATCCCCAAGCCAATGGGAAGAGCAGGAACAATACCATACTGGACTTCTTTATCCAGTGCAATACAAATGTTGGAGGAACGCAGCAGGCCAGGCAGAATCTATGGAAAAGAGTAAACAGTCGATGTTTCAGGCAGAGACTCTTCTTTAGGACTGGAAAGGAAGGGGAGAAGTCACAGCAAGAAGGGGGAGAGGGAGAAGAAGTTTAAGGTGGCAGGTGATATGTGAAACTGGGAGAGCGAGAAAGGGTGAAGTGAAGAACCGGGAAGTTGTTTGATGAAAGAGATAAAGGCTGGAAGAGGATGAAACTGATAAGTAAGGATAGAAGCCCATGGAAGAAAGGAAAGGGGGAGACTATTTTTACTGTGCCCATGGTCTGTTTTTTTTTTATCGATTATGCTATTGTTTGCACTGTTGTAACTATATGTTGTAACTATTTGGTTTTGTGCAGGTCTTGTAGCTTTAGTTTTTGGTCTTGTTTTGTCTGGTAGTTTTGGAGCTCCTTTCTGGGACACTCACTAAGATATTAATATGCAGCATGATATTAATACGCAGCAGCCTCTCTGGACTCTGGATTGGGGATTGCCAAATGTTATGTGGATTTTCTGGTGTAGTCTGTTTTGTCATATGCTTTTGTGATATCATTCTGGAGGAACGTTGTCTCATTTTTTAACTGCATTGCATTTGTGGTTTCTAAATGACAATAAACTGAAAAAGAACTGAACTGAAGCATCAGAGTAAGATGATGGGCATCAGAGTAAGGAGATAAGGTAAAAGAGGGAAAGAGGGAAAGAGGAATGTGGAATGGTATTCTCTGTGAACATCTCTGTGAACAATAGTCTACTCCGGACAATCTTCACTGGAGAGGTCATACATCAGAGTAAGCTTGCATCCTCCACTGAAACTCAGGTTCTGGCAGTAAATTTGAACCTATGAGCTCATAATTCATAATTGAACTGCTGCACTCTGGGGGTAAGAAGACACAGTAGGATTTGAAAACGCTTGCTTTGGTTAGCCAAAACCTAATGAAGGAATGTTTGAATGATAGCACCAAACATGATGTGCTTGCCCATGTTCCTTGCCTCTGATGTGAGTTATCCGTTTCAATAAAAAAAGAATCATAGGAAAGGCGGACAATAGTGCTGAAGATGAGGCAGCTGGTTTACCAACAGAGGCAATGTGTAGTGAGGAGTGGCTATTGATAAGGGAAAATTGCTACCCACAGGATGAGTTGCAATGTAGTAGGCAGACAAAATTGAACAGGGTGAACACAGCACTGAAGGTATTATATTTGAATGTGTACAGTATACCAAGCAAGGTAGATAAACTTGTAGTAGTAGGCATCACTGAATCATGGTTGAAAGAATATCATAGCTGGGAGCTTAATGTCCAAGGATACACATTGTATCAAAAGGACAGGCTGGAAGGCAGAGGGGGTGATGTTGCTCTATTGGTAAAACATGAAATCAAATTATTAAAAAGAGGTAACATAGATTCAGAAGGTGTTGAATATTTGTGGCTAGAGCTAAGGAACTTCAAGGGTACAGAGATCTTGATGGGAGTTGCATACAGACCCCAAAACAGTAGCAAGGATATGGCCTACAAATTACAATGGGAGATAGAAAGTTCATGCCAAAATGACAATATTACAATAATCATGGGGGATTTCAATATGCAGGTAGATGAGGAAAATCAGGTTGGCGCTGGATTCCAGAAGGGAGAGTTTCTAGGTTGCCTACAAATTGGCTTTTTAGAGTAGTTCTTGGTTGAGCCCACTAGGGGATCAGCTATTCTAGAATGCAATGAGCCAGAATTGATTAGAGGTAAAAGGTAAAAGAATCCTTCGGGGAAAGTGATCATAATATGAATGAATTCACCCTGAAATTTGAGAAGGAAAAGCTAATGTCAAATGCATCGGTATTACCAGAATTGATTGGAAAAGAACACAGGCAGGGATGTTAGCAGAGCAGCAATGGCTATCATTTCTGGTTGCAATTCAGAAAGCACATACAACCCAAAGAGGAAGAAGTATTCTGAGGGAAAGATGACACAACCAAGGCTAAGAAGAGCAATTAAAGCCAGCATAAAAGCCAAAGAAAGAGCATATAATGGAGCAAAAATTAGTGAGGTTAGAGGATTGGGAAGCTTTTAAAAACTAACAGAAGGCAATTAAAAAGTCATTAAGAAGGTAGAGATAGAATACAAAGTAAGCTAGCCAATAATATTAAAGAGGATACCAAAGGTTTCTTCAGATACATAAAGTGTAAAAGGGAGGTGAGAGTGAATACAGGACTGCTGGAAAACAATGCAATCCGGTATTCTGGACAACGCAGTCCGGACAAAGAAACTGCAGACAAGCTTATTAAGTATTTTGCATCTGTCTTCACTGTGGGAGACACTAAGAATATGGTGGAACTTCCAGGTGTCAGGGGTCATGTCGTGTATGAAGTCACCATTTCATACTAGAAAGAAGGTTCTTGGGTAATTGAAAGTTTTGAAGCTAGATAAGTCACCTGTACAAGATGGTGTACACCACAGGGTTCTGAAAGAGGTGGTTGTAGAGATTGTGGGGGCATTAGTAATGGTCTTTCAAGAATCACTGGAATCTAGAATGGTTCAAGAAGACTGGAAAATCACAAATGTCACTTCACTCTTCAAGAAGGGAGAGAGGCAGAAGAAAGGAAACTATAGGCCAGTTAGTCTGACCTCAGTGGCTAGGAAGATGTTGGAGTCGATTATTAAAGATGAGGTCTCAGGTACTTATAGGCACATGATAAAATAGGCCATAGTCAGCAAAGTTTCCTCAAAGGAAATTCTTGCCTGACAAATCTGTTGGAATTCTTTGAAGAAATAACAAGCAGGACAGTCAAAGAATCAGTTAATGTTGCGTACTTGGATTTTCAGAAAGCCTTTGACAAGGTGCCACACATGAGGCTGCTTAACAAGCTGTGAACCCATGATATTACAGGAAAGATTCTAGCATGGATAAAGCTGTGGTTGCTTGGCAGGAGGCAAAGAGTGGGAATAAAGGGATCCTTGTCTGGTTGACTGCCAGCGACTAGTGGTATTTCACAGTTTCCTCTGTTGGGACCAATTCTTTTGATGTTATATGCCAATGATTTGGATGAAATAAAATTGATGGCTTTGTTGCAAAGTTTACAGATGATATGAAGACAGGTGGAGTGCAGGTAGCTTTGAGGATGTAGAGAAGGTACAGAAGGTCTTAGACAGATTAGGAAAATAGGAAAAGGAATGGCAGATGTAATACAGTGTCAGGAAGTGTATGGTCATGTACTTTGGTAGAAGAAATTAAAAGGTTGACTTTTTTTTAAATGGAGGGAAAATACAAAACTGAGAGGGAAAGGAACTTGCAAGTAATTGTATATGATTCCCTAAAGGTTAACTTACAGGTTGAGTCTGTGGAGTGGAAGGCAAATGCATTCATTTCAAGAGGGTAGAATATAAAAGCAAGATGTAATGCTGAGACTTTATAGAGCACTGGTGAGGCCTCATGGAGTATTGTGAACAGTTTGGGGTCCAAAGGATGTGCTGAAGCTTGAGAGGTTTCAAAGGAGGTTCACAAAAGTGATTCTAGGATTGAATAGTTTGTCATATGAAGAGTATTTGGCTCTGGGCCTGTATTCACTAGAATCCAGAAGAATGAGGGGTGACCTCAGTGAAACCCATCGAATGTTGAAAGGCCTTGATAGAGTGGATGTTTCCTATGATGGAAGAGTCTAACACCAGAGGACACAGTCTCAGAATAGAGGAGCATCCCTTTGGAATGGAGATGAGAAGGAATTTACTTAGCCAGAGTGTGGTGAATCTGTGAAATCCTTTGCCACAAGCAGCTGTGGAGGCTAAGTGTTTATGTATGTTTAAGGCAGAAGTTGATAGATTCTTGACTGGTCAGGGCATGAAGGGATACGGGGAGAAGACTGGTGATTGGGGACGAGAGGGGAAAATTGGATCAGCCATGAGGTAATGGCAGAGCAGACTCAATGGGCCAAATGGCCTAATTCTGCTCCTATATCTTATGTTCTAATTTAAAATCTAAGTTTCAGGCAGGCGAACTTCTGTTGTTTGGTTTCTTCATGAGGAAGCTGAGTGTTTGCCGACATATGTATATGGACCAAGAATATCACCCATCTCTGTGTGTCTCATCTCTTGTGCTTTCAGAGGACTCATCCTTACCTCTGTTGAAAGCTGATTGTCCCAATGCTTTCCAGTCTGGCTTCCCATGTTCTACCTTCGATAGGCTTGTCTAAAAGGTTCTATTGCTGTATTGGAGGGTATCCATGTCCCATTCACTCACCACCCCTGTGCTTATTTGACTACACACGTCCCCAAAAATGCAAAGCCTCTGCTTTAAATTCCCACCCTTGCTACCAAATCAGTCAGGGATCACACCTCTCTTTTTTCTCCAATACTGGTCTTTAGATGAACTCCAAAATCACCCACCAAATCTCTAATGTTGAGAATTCATGAATTCAGTCCTTGAACCTCTTTTCCTCTCTTTCATTCTATCTTTTCTAGACTCTGTATCATGACAATGTGATCCAATATGACATTCAGTCATACTGATGTTGCTCCTATAAGAACACTAAGATACGACTCCTACACGAATGATATCAGGAATGATAGACATAACCCATGAGGAGCATTTGATGACCCTGGACCTCTACTTCATGGACATCCAAAAATGAGGGGGATCTCATTGAAATCCACTGGTGCTGTAAAGTTTGGATAGAGTGGATATGGAGAGTCTGTTTCTATTAGTCTATGTGTCTAGGCACTACGGACACATTCGCAGATTAAAGTGACACTTCTTTAAAATGATCAGCCAGTGGGTGATATATCTATGGAATCTGATGCCACAATAGGCTGTGGAGGCTAAGTTATTGGGTACATTTAAGGCAGACATTGACTGTAAAGGGGATTAAGAGCAGGATGGAGAATGGCATTGAAAAAATATTATCCATGATTGAATAGTGGAGCAGAATCAATGGGCCAATTGGCCTCATTCTGCTGTATATCTCAACGTACGAAGGGTGATTGATAAGTTCGTGACCTACGGAGGAAGGAGATGAGTTATACAGCTCTTGTTACATGCATGTGCAGTTCAATTCTTTGAGTGAAAATGCAAAAAGTTTGAAGTTAATAACTCATCTCCTTCTGGAGGTCCAAGACGCTGACTTCTACAAAGAAGGGATCTGTATGCTCCACGACCGCTGGACTAAGTGTGTAAATGTAGGAAAAATAAATGTACTAGGTTTTCTAAAATTGACTCCTACCTTAGGCCACAAACTTATCAATCACCCCTCGTATAATGACATTATGGCCTTATACACCTCCACAGCTTTTGCCACATCAATGGTGCTATAAGAAAAACAAGCTGTTGCGTGGATCAGGATTGTTTCTTCACATGCGGCTTTCTTACTTACGCTTCATGGAGATTTTGGCGATGCATCAGTTCTTTCACGGAGAATCCAGAGAGGAAGTGTGGCTGACATTCTCCAGGCTGCCGATCCACAGTTTTAATTGTGTCATCTGCATGCTTTGGGTTGTGGAATGTGTCTCCTTCAGCTCTTGCTCTCAGGGATCAATAAAATGCCTTAAACAACAGCCAGAAGTAAATAACCAAAGGAATAAATCATCCCTTTCAGATTCATGCCCTCCTGTCCTTGCATTTATATGAGAGTACAACTGACAGTGATGTGCATATGTGCCTTTGAAATGTTACTGCAGAGGGGAGGTTTGACTGACAAATAACCAGGAAAATGATAGTAAATGGAAAACAATTCTGGCCCAAACAGCTGAACCAAAAATAAAACCAGAAAATGCTGGAAACACTCAGCAGGTTGGGCTACATCTATGGAGAGAGAAATAGTTAACATGTTAAGTCCGAGATCCTTCATCAGGCCTACCAGTGGTTTAGAAGGTATGCGGTTACAACGAGTGAGGAGAGTGGAAAAGTCATCGGGTCAATATTCAGTTCACTGTTAGCAGTGAGTAGATTGTCCGAAGATGATAGGACAGAGGCAGTGGTGCAGGTGGCTTGGGAATGCTGGAGACAGGAGAAGGAGTCTGCAGTCTGGGGTGAAAAGTAAGGGCCAAAGAAATGGGTGCAGAAGGTAGAGGTGGTAGAAGAAGAATTCAACATCACATTGAGCTTGGAGTTCATTAAGATGAGGAAACTGGAGGACAAAGTTCCAATAAATATTTTTCAGAACTCTCCAAAGGTGCTGGCTGACTTTTGAATTTTATCCAGCTTTTCCTGTTTATATTTTAAATTTGGAACATCTGCAGTTATAAAAATATTTTTTTAAAGCTACATCGTTGAACAGGCCAGTCTGGCCCACTGAGCCAAACCACCCAGCAATCCACTGATTTAACCCTAAATTAACCACAGGACAATTTATAATGACCAAGTAACCTACTAACTGGCACGTCTTTGGAGAAGGGAGGAAATAGGAGCACCAGAGGAAAGCGTCTCACACATGGGAAGAAGGTACAAATTTTCAAACAGAAGTCACTGGAATTGGACTTAGAATTCTGATGCCCCCAAGTTGCAATAGGGTCTCACTAACCACTATATTACCATAACTACAGAACTATTTTGATGCAGATTCCTTAGATCAAATGTAGTTCCACAGAGAGCATTTATTTGGTGCTTGCCTGTATTCTAAGACGAGCAATAAAATTGTTGGTGACTGGGTGCTCAGTACTGTTGAAATTGGCCAGCAGGTCTCCCATTTCTCAGTCTATACTAAGCAGCAGACTCTTGTCTTATTGACCCTGACACTGCAGGTATATTGCATGGCACTATCATCTGGACCAAATGCAAAGGGTAAGTGATGACAAATCCATGTTGGCTTGCACTCAGGTCCATGACAAGGAACTGGCTGGTGGCACATTACTGACACTGAGCTCTCCTCCTGCGCTTAGGTGAGGCAAGACCTGAAAGACTGCTGAGCTGGAGAGGTGGTTGGGCAGCAATCTTCTTGGGAAGCTTGTGGTGTGTAATAATCACACGGTTCAGTATTTAAGGAAAGAAGTGGGAGAAGAGACTGGATTTGAAAATATGAGCTTTAAGGAGATAGTGCTGTCTTTACGACAGTTATTTAGTTTATAATATTTTCGCTTAGTAATTCATTCAATAGTATTTTCTAGTTAGAATTAGAAGTGTTTAAAGTGTATTCATTGCATGTAAAATATATCGGCATGCGATGACGTCACATCCGGTTTCGCCGCGTCTTGTGGGAAAACACCGGTTTGAAATTAGCGCGAGGGTGGGGGCTTTCCACGAGGCTCACCTGAGCACAAGCAGTTTTGCAGGCATGAGAAATCACAGTGAGAGCAACGCTGTAAGTTAATAGATAATCGATATATTGAACTAAGATGTTAATGCTGATCCTGTTAGAGGTAACGACGGTAGATAATGTTTATGCTTTCGTTAGTTAAAGAGTCCCGGATAGTTTGCATGGAAGTGTATTTAAAGTAGTCAATGGAGCAGGTAAACTCTCCCTGTATACTGCACCTTAGTGTAATGTAGTTATAGTCACCTTTGCAAGTATTTACACTTGAAATGTGATATTAAGGAAGGAACAAATACTGTATCAATCTTGTATTGTTTTATCAACAGTTTTCACCATATGTTAATGTGAAGAGTGAACAGTAAATGGTTAATCTTACTGCGATCTGGTTCTTATTAACTGTGGTTTATCCGGACGTTAAATTCGGCGTTCGTTACACCCGAAGGAGAACGTGACAGTGAAAAAGCGGCATTATCAGGTGTTTCAAGTGCTGCAATGTCAGCTCAATCCAGCATCAAGTCGACGCCACCCAGCGACAAGGGCAGTAAACCGACATCAAGTAAGCCCACCCGGGCGTTATCAGGTGTTCCAAGTGCTGCAATGTCAGCTCGATCCGGGATCAAGTCGATGGCGCCCAGCGACAAGGGCAGTAGAACGACATCAAGTAAGTCCGCACAGGCAAGAGCCAAGGCAGAAGCCGCCAAGGTGCTACTGCGTTACGCCAGACAAGAAGCAGTTTTGAAAATGAAACTGGCCACCAGAGAAGCCGAAATCCAGAAAGAAAGGGCCGCCAGAGAAGCCGAAAGGGCCGCCAGACAAAGAGAAGAGGCCGCCAGAGAAGCCGAAACCCAGTTGGAAATGGCAAAAATATCGACAGAGTTGCAAGTGCTGCAGCTAGAAAGAGAAGAAGAAGCTGCCATGGCGGAAGCAAAGTACATAGAACAAGCTGAAGGGTCGCGTGATCTGACCGAAGTAAGATCTACTTTAGAAAGGACCAGACTGGAACGCACAAGCGACTATGTACAATATCATATAGACAGGCAGGCTCGTCTCCCCTCTCCATACGTATTCGATAACTTCCCCAGCTACGAGGAACCTCAGAGAGTCACGATTGCATCACATCCATACGAGGAAGGAAATTTACCCTCACGGCTCCGTGATGAAGTCAAGAATGAAAGAACCGACAACGCTCCTTCACCCCCACAACAGGACGGCGGGGAGGGAGAGGTTCACTCCAGGACAACAATTGTCAGCTCGAACTGTACAGAAGTTTGCGGTCAAACTCAGTCAAGCCGTTCTTGTTCCGAGATCTGCCTCACTGAGGTGTACCCTAAAGAAGCACAACAAGACATTACCAAGCGTAAAGTAACCGACGAGACGCTAGGTCAGTCAGTTTTCATTCAAACCGAGGACGGAAACAAACTTGCACAATCAGCTCAAGATACCATTTCTTTAAAACCCAAAGACACCAAGGTCTTCAGAGATGAAGCAAGCAATGGGGTTGCCCCATTGCCTTTCAGAGAACCACGCCAGCGCTCACCAGATAACAAAGAGCAGGCAGTCAAACCGTTCACGTCCTTACGGAAAACCCGGAAAAGGAAACCTGAGATGCAGCAACACACCCGATTGGCCCACGAGGTACTGTGCACCCTAATGGCAGAGGTCACAGCCATTATAAACGCACAATCATTCCTACCTGTGTCTTCTGACCCAGAAAACCCCTTCATCCTTTCGCCATCAATGCTCCTTACACAGAAGGCAGGAGCACCTCCTCCACCAGGAGACTTCTCAGACAAGGATTTGTACACAAAGCAATGGAGACAAGTCCAGGCTCTGGCAAATCAGTTCTGGCCTCGCTGGAGACAAAAATATCTACCTTTGTTGCAACAGAGACAAAAGTGGACAGAACCCCGAAGGAATCTTCAAGTTGGAGACTTAGTCCTGCTCAGGGACAAGCAAATCGCCCGCAACAGCTGGCCAACGGCCAGAATCACTGCTTCATTCCCTAGCGAGGATGGACATGTCAGGAAGATCGAATTGAAGACTACCGACCAAGGCGATGTGAAAATTTACCAAGGGCCAGTTACAGAAGTTATTCTACTTCTACCCAATGACTGATTAAGAGACTAAGTTTTGTACTCTGCTCATTGTGACCTTACGAAGGTCAAGCGGGGAGTGTGCTGTCTTTACGACAGTTATTTAGTTTATAATATTTTCGCTTAGTAATTCATTCAATAGTATTTTCTAGTTAGAATTAGAAGTGTTTAAAGTGTATTCATTGCATGTAAAATATATCGGCATGCGATGACGTCACATCCGGTTTCGCCGCGTCTTGTGGGAAAACACCGGTTTGAAATTAGCGCGAGGGTGGGGGCTTTCCACGAGGCTCACCTGAGCACAAGCAGTTTTGCAGGCATGAGAAATCACAGTGAGAGCAACGCTGTAAGTTAATAGATAATCGATATATTGAACTAAGATGTTAATGCTGATCCTGTTAGAGGTAACGACGGTAGATAATGTTTATGCTTTCGTTAGTTAAAGAGTCGCGGATAGTTTGCATGGAAGTGTATTTAAAGTAGTCAATGGAGCAGGTAAACTCTCCCTGTATACTGCACCTTAGTGTAATGTAGTTATAGTCACCTTTGCAAGTATTTACACTTGAAATGTGATATTAAGGAAGGAACAAATACTGTATCAATCTTGTATTGTTTTATCAACAGTTTTCACCATATGTTAATGTGAAGAGTGAACAGTAAATGGTTAATCTTACTGCGATCTGGTTCTTATTAACTGTGGTTTATCCGGACGTTAAATTCGGCGTTCGTTACACCCGAAGGAGAACGTGACAGAGATGTTGGATAAACTTGGATTGTTTTCTCTGGAGTGCCAAAGGCTGAGGGGAGAAATAGAACATAGAATACAGGATATACATTATGACATAGAAAAGTACAGCTCAAGAACAAGACCCTTGCCTTATGATATTGCATCAAGCTAATTAAGCTAATCATGTTTAATTAAACTAATCCCTTCTGCTTCCACATGGTCCATATCCTATCATTCTCTGCATATTCATGAGCCTATCTAAGATGCCATTGCATCTGTCATGCACCTGGCCCAGTTACGCCTAGAAACCAAGGACATTTAGAATGTTGTTTCTAGATTTTACATTGACCCATGTAACACTGTTGGCCCAGAGATCTTAGAGGACAAACTCCACCTCTTCAGTCTAAATGCACCACTGTAAATCTGAGTGTTGGACTTCCTAACCAACAGATTTCAGATAGTCAGGACGCACAATCGCTCTTCCCTCCCATTATCCCCAACTCGGGTGTTCCCCCCTCCCCCCGCTCCCAGGGCTGTGTGCTGAGCCAATTGCCATACATTCTGCTTACAAGTGACTGTACAGCCAAACATTCCAGTCAAATTTGCTGATGACATGACAGTGGTGGGGCTCATCACCAACAGCAATGAGATGGCCTACAGAGAAGAGGTGGAAGAGCTTGAGGCCTGGTGCCTGCCAAATAACCTCTTCCTCAATATCAGTAAGACAAAGGAGATGGTTATTGATTTCAGGAGAACTCGCACCACTCACACACCCCTTTACATTGGTGGCACAACAGTAGAAACAGCAGGCAGTTTGAAACTGCTGGGAATGCACATCACACACAAAGCCCTAGAGCACATTCTGTACAATCAGGGAAGTTCACCAGTGCCTCTACTTTCTGAGAGGGCTGAAGGAATCTGGTCTATGTACATCCATACTCACATCATTCTACAGATGTACATCAGAGAGGGTCCTAATATGCTGCTTCACTGCACGGTATGGTAACTGCACATCGGCAGACCGGAAATCTCCACAGTTGCCCAGTGCATCACTAGCACCAGCCTACCCACCACCAAGCACATAGGAGGCAGAAAAAGGCTGGTAACATCATGTAGGATTCCAACCACCCTTTTCAAGGACAGTTGTCTCACTTCCATCAGGGAAAAGGCCACTAGACTCAGAAACAGTTACTTTCTCCATGCAGTAAGGCTGATCAACACCTCCACCCACTAACCAACCCATCCATGCACATACACCCACCACAACTACTTGATCATTTCCTGTCAGTCACCTTATATACAGACACTCCTATGCCTAGTGTCACTTTATGGACATACAATCAATCTCTGTATGTAAACAATCTTATTTCTTTATATTTATTGTGTTTTTATACTACTGAGTTCCTTATCTTGTTGCGTTTGAGCAGCATTGGATCCAGAGTAACAATTATTTAATTCTCTTTTACACCTGTGTACGGAAAATGACATTAAACAATCTTGAGTCTTGAATGCCTATATCATATCTGTCTCCTGCACCATCTCCAGCACCCACCACTTTTTATCCAACAGACTTTTCCTTCACATCTCCTTTGTACTTTCTTCCTCTTACTTTTCATGCCTGCCTGCTAGAAAATTACAAGAAGCATAGATAAGGTAGAAAATCAGGGTGGAAATATCAAGTACTAGAAAGCATAGTTTTAAGATGAGAGGGAAAACTTATAGGAGAAGGGCAGGGTAACTTTTTTACACGGGCAGTGATGGGTGACAGGAATGAACTGCCAGAATTGGTAGTGGAGGCAGATGCAATGCAAGTGTTTAAGAGGTTTATAAATAGGCCAATGAACATGCAGGGAAAGGAGGATTATGAATCATGTTCATCAGTACTAATTAGTTTAATGTTTAGCTCAGATATTATGGACTAAAGGTGCTGAACTTTTCTCTGTCCTAGAGGAAACGGGAGAGGACGATCAACACCTCAACCCATTACTTACTTATCACACGGAGGAAGGTGATTTTAGTCTATCACCCCCCAACAGTTCTATTCCCTCTCTTCTCTGTAGCCCTACAACTTACTTTCTTTCACATGCTTTCCAAGAGTGCATGGCTTCTTTTACCACTTACTACACATCAGAGTAGTTTTTCGTAGACATTTACTCTTTCAGCTGATCATAAACACAAGCAATTCAGCAGATACTGGAAATCTTGAGCAACATGCACAAAAACACAAAGACATTTCAGCACATTGTAGGATGTAGAACAAATTAGATTTCCTTTCAGAAGCCCACGCAATCACAAAGAGAACAAGCCGGCAATTCAAAATCAGGATTGGCTCTCCTCCTGGAGGTTTGAACAGCACAGCAGTATCATTTCATAACATGGCAGCCTCTTCATTTGATGATCTTGCACCTTAGCTATCCATGATGCTCATATATTTTTTTCAGTTTTTTTCTTCCAACTCAGAAGGAGACCTTTTGACTCAACCATGTTGGCTTCATGAACACTCTCACCAATCTCATTCCCTCACCTAGTTCTTTCCAACCTAAATGATTCACATGACCCTCACCAATTTTTATACCTTTCTATAGAAGATATTTTATCCAGTTGCATAGCAACTTGTTATGATAACTATTCTGCCCAAGACCACAAGAAATTACAGAGAGTTGGGAACGTAGCCAGGGCCATCATGGAAACTAGCTTCATTGACTTTGTCCACACTTCCCACTTTCTCAGGAAAGCAGCCAGCATAATCAAAGGCCTTCCCACATTCTCTCTTCTCCCATGCTATTGGGCAGAATATAGAAAAGCTTGAAAACACATACCACCAGGCTAAAGGCAAACTATCCCTCTGTTATCAGGCTTTTGAATGGTCCTCCTTATGCATGATAAAGATGAACTTTTGATCTCTCATCTACAAACGTTTGTATCTCATCGTGCTTTTACACCTTATTTCTCTATCTGCACTGCAGTTTCTCTGTAACTATGTAGGGTCCTCTTCACTGTGTTCTACATTCTACTGTATTATTGGTTTTTCTTTGTACTGTCTCAATGTACTTATGTCTTGAATGATCTATCTAAATGGCATGTAAAGCAATATGACAATAAGAAACCAAATACCAATTAATAACATGTGGCAATTTTAATCAATTATCTAATTACCAATCCAGATGAAATATCGACTGTCCATTTCACTCAATAGATGCTATCAGACCCATAGAGTTCCTCCAGCAACTTTTATGTTGCTCCAGGCTCCAGTATTGGCAGTCTCTTGTGTGAATGGCAAGTCACAATTACTTTTAGAAAGGGGTGGTTGTGGGGGGAGGTTTCTGCCAAATTATGCAGAAGAGAAAGAATTGATCTGTAACCCCTCTCAATGACATCTTTCTAAACACCCTGTCAGCCAATTGTGGAGACCTTAGACAAGTGCATTGATTTCCACTTGTGGTCTTCTGCGCTACAGAATGCCCCAGAAGATGAAATCAGTGGTGGACCGCATATTCAATCCATCTTAAAGCATGTTTTAGCAAGCAACTTAATCACTTATTCCATGATGGTTATTTGTAAATCATGGTGCAATCTATAAACTGTCCGAGGCTGAAACCGTGATTTGCATTTTACTCCTGTCAACACTAATTATATTTTCATGTAATACACCATTTAGAGTCATGGAGTTGCACAGCATTGAAATGGGTGCTTCAGCCCAATGTCTCCATTCTGACCTTTTTTTGCCAATCTCTACTAATCCTATTTACCCATAATAAGACTGCATTATACTGTGCCTTGTTTAAATGCTCCTTAAATGCAATTACTCTATCTGATTCCACCCACAGCAAATCCCTTCCTGGTTGTTGTGTCACTGGCTCTGTCCACTGGGCAGTAGATCAGTACTGTTAAGGTGAAAGGGTCATTAAAGGGAATGTGAAAAGTAGGTCAAAGTAAAAGAAAATCAAAGCATGCTGCTGCACATGTTTGTGAATTACCAACAGAAATGGGAGATTTGGATAATATGGTAAAATGGGCAATTAAGAGGCAAATGAAATATAGCAAAGGGATGTGCATTATCATGCAGTTTTGTAAAAGTAATAACATAATAAATTACTTTCAAAATGGGGAAAGAATTCAGGGATGAAAAGATTAATATATAAGAAGCGAGGGATAATCTGCAGATGTTGGAAATCCAAGTAACACACACAAAATGCTGGATGAACTCAGCAGGCCAGGCAGCATCCATAGAACAGTTGACACTTCAGGCCAAGACCCTTCAGTGACTGTACTCGTTCCCATACATGCTGCCTGGTCTGCTGAGTTCCTCCAGCATCTTGTGTGTGCAGCATATGAGAAGTATTTAATAGCTCTGGGCCTGTACTTGCCAAAGTTAAAAAGATGAGTGTTCTCATTGAGGATTATCAAATATTGAAATGCATGGATAAAGTGAAGGTAGAGAAGATGAGAGAGAATAATGTCAGCCATGGTGGAGCACACGATGGTTTGGAGGCCTAATTCTGTTCCTACTGTACATCTTATAGTCTTGTGAGCCTTCTCTGTTCATTAATTGTAATATCAGCAGCTCATGGGAACCATGTGTAAATTAAAGGGTCCCCAATGGGACAATGAGTTTCCCATTGTTGACTCTGCCACATTGACTACACACGCTGGTGTATTTAGTAGAAGCAGCATCAAGAAGTATCACAGTGCCTATGATGCTGATAATTACATTAGCCACAAGACAGTGCTAACATCAAAGTGCAGTCCATTATCATATGCATGTAGAGTAGCGATGGCAAACTTACTCATGGCCATGGAGCAACAGATAAGTAGTGTTCACAAGGAAAACATTAATTGCACATCATTTTTACAAGAAAGAAGTGGAACAAAAATACAAAAACAAACACTTTACTGTAAAGTTATCAAAGTGGTCAGAGTTTTTGTATACTGAGGAAGTGACAAGAGTTGTTCAGGAAATGAATGGTTGATGGGAAGTCTGTGTTCTTGAGCCTGATGTTTTGGAACTTCAGGCTTCTCTAGCTCTTGCCCAGCTGTAGCGGTGAGAAGATGGCATGGTCCTGGTGCAGGGGATTTTTGATGCCTTCTTGAAACAGCGTTCCCGGTTGATTTAATATTATGGCCCATATGATGCACAATGGCATGTATTTTGGTCAGAAAACTGCAATGCTGGTATTAACTCTGACTGAGCCTTTGTTTATCCTTCATACGCACAACCAAATTGCATAACAATGTTCTCCAAAGAGAGTGTGGTCATGCAGGCTTTTCACACAAAATTTCTAATTACAAAACTCTCCTCAAAGGACAGAAAGAAATTATATTCCACATTGAGAATGCAGATCTTTTGTCATTCTTTCATTAGTGAGAGAATTAAGAAATGTTAGATTAGTGAATCAAAAACCTTCCCATAGTGTAAGTATGCTAATCCAGGACCTACAGCTGCAATATATATAAAGCAATACAGTCCAGGAATATGGCAACGAATCAGTGATAGATTTGATTATAGGCAGATTTTCTTTGCAATTGCAATGATATTTATGGATGAATGGCCAAGGGAATCACTGAGGGAGTGATCCCTGCAGAAAGCAGAGAGTTGAGGAGGGGAGGGTTGCTGGTGTTTTGGATATGGAGGCTCATGGGGTAGGAGGTGAGGACAAGAGGAACACTACCCCCGTTAAGGTGGAGGGAAGATGGGGTGAGCATGGATGTCCAGGAAATAGAAGAGATGCAGGTGAGGACAGCATCAATGGTGAAGGAAGAGGAACCCTTGTCTTTGACAAGGAATACATCTTCGATGACCTGGCCTTATCCTAGGAGCAGATGTAGTGGACACAAAGGAAATGAGAAATGTGAAAAGGATTTTTACAGGAGACAGGGTGAAAAGAAGTATAGTCAAGATAATCATGGGAATCTGTCGTTATATAAAAGATGTTGGTGGACAGTTTGTCACCAGAAATAGAGACAAGGATCAGAAAAGGAAGAGAGGTGACAGAAATGGGCCGGCTGAATTTAAGGGCTGGGTGGAAGCAGTAGCAATTCAATCTTCAATGGAGCACAGGAAGAGCTGTGGAGCATTTCCAGGGAACATGAACTGTTATACACGGCCAACAAAAAGGCAGGCATAGCTGGGGTCTGTGTGTGTGCCCTTGGCTACCCCTTGAGATTGGAGAAAGTGGGAGGAGCAATGGAGAAATTGTTGAGGTTGAGGACAAGTTCTACCGGGTGGAGGAGGGTGGTAGAGGAGGGATTATTGGAGCTTGAGTTGGTGACAGTAGAATCCATGGCCTGGAGGCTTCCAGGGCCTTTGGAACTGGGGCTGGAGATGGCAGTTTCCATAGTTTGGAGATGGGTGATCTTCCAATTCTTCCTGGATGTGAGGAAGGTGAAGAACTAGTGCTTCAAGGTGTAGATTCAGTGGAGGATAAAATGTCAGTGAGGTGCATGGCAGACAGAGGAGTAAGAGGCCCAGAGCTGTGGCAGAGACTGAGAAAGGCACGCTTGTATCTCAGCATGGCAGAGAGGGTGACACGTAGAGTTTGGAAGGAAAAGTAGTGAGAGATGTTGTCAATCGAAGGCAGGTGGCTGGGATCCTCGGTAGGTCCGATCTGGGAGCATCGTTGAACAAGATGGCGGCAAGGACAAACTGCTAGGAAAGATATGTGGCTGTGGCAGTGAGTTTGGGTGAGTACATGGTCGAAGAGTCAGCAGGCAGCAGATATCACGGAGGGGAATAGTGAGAGAGGGTCTCACTGAACTCGCGCCAAAAATAAAATTCAAATTTCCGCAGGATAGGCATCCCTTAAAGAGACTTTCAGGGCAGCCAACACCTGAAGACATTCCTCCTTCTCCTACCCCATCTTTTTATTCTGGCATCTTCCTACTTAGTTTCCAGTCCTGAAGAAGGATCTCAGCCTGAAACATTGACTATTTATTTATTTCCATAGATGCTGCCTGGGCTGCTGAGTTCCTCCAGCATTTTGTGCGAAGCTGCTCTAGATTTCTAGCATCTGCAGAATCTCTTGTGCTTATAAATTCTGAAGAGCTCTAATGAACCTTGCTTGGCCCTGAGGCAACAGAAAATGTTTAAATGAATATTCTGTAGCCCAATTGTGCCAGCTCATCAGCTGCAACATAATTTTTACTGCAAGCACAAAGAGGGAAACTTGCATTCATGTATGATTGAGGCAGGAGCAATAACAACATTTAAAAGGTAGTTGGACTGGTACAATAGAAAGGAGAGGTTTGGAGGGATATGGGCCAAGTGTGGTCAAATGGGACTAGCTTTTCCGTTTTTGAAAAGGACTTCAAAGACAAAGTCAAGTTTATTGTCATACGTACAATTACATGTATGCATAGGTGCAATGAAAAACTTGCAACAGCATCAGAGGCATATGACATCACAGAGTGGAGCATTCATGAAATAAACATAAACTACAGGTCAGAAGAGAAGTCAGAGAGTGGTAGTGGAGGATTGTTTCTCTGAGTGGAGGCCTGTAACTAGTAGTGTGCCACAGTGATCAGTGCTGGGTCCATTGTTATTTATCATCTATATCAATGATTTGGATGATAATGTGGTAAATTGGATCAGCAAATTTGCTGACGATTCAAAGACTGGAGGTGTAGTGGACAGTGAGGAAGGTTTTCAAAGCTTGCAGAGGGATTTGGACCAGCTGGATTTTAATACAGACAAGTGTGAGGTATTGCACTTTGGAAGGACAAACCAAGGTAGAACATACAAGGTAAATGGTAGGGCACTGAGGAGTGCAGTAGAACAGAGGGATCTGGGAATACAGATACACAATTCCCTAAAAGTGTCGTCACAGGTAGATAGGGTAGTAAAAAGAGCTTTTGGTACATTGACCTTTATAAATCAAAGTATTGAGTTGGAATGTTATGGTGAGGTTGCATAAGGCATTGGTGAGGCCAAATTTGGAGTATTGAGTGCAGTTTTGGTCACTGAATTACAGGAAGGATATTAATGAGATTGAAAGAGTGCAGAAAAGCTTTACAAGGATGTTGCCAGAACTTGAGAAACTGATTTACAGAAAAAGGTTGAAAGGGTTAGGACTTTATTCCCTGGAGCATAGAAGAATGAGGGGAGATTTGATAGAGGTATATAAAATTATAGTGGGTATAGATAGAATGAATGCAAGCAGGCTTTTTCCACTGAAGCTAGGGGAGAAAAAAACCAGAGGACATAGGCTAAGGGTGAAGGGGGGATAGTTTAAAGGGAACATTGCGGGGGCTTCTTCACACAGAGAGTGGTGGGAGTGTGGAATGAGCTGCCAGATGAAGTGGTAAATGTGGGCTCACTTTGAACATTTAAGAAAAACTTGAACAGGAACTTGGATGAGAGGGGTATGGAGGGATATGGTCCAGGAGCAGGTCAGTGGGACTAGGCAGAAAAATGTTTTGGCACAGCCAAGAAGGGCCAAAGGGCCTGTTTCTGTGCTGTAATGTTCTATGGTTCTATGGTCAGTGATAGATATTTATTACAACACAAATAAAACAAAAATGAACAAATTCATTCTAGTGCAAAGTGATCAAAGTGGCCTTAGTGCTGCTAAAGTGCAGTGTTGAGCTGGTTAGATCAAGAATCAAGTGGTTAAAGCAAATGAACTGTTCCTGAAACTGGTGGTGTGGGTCATTGGGCTTCTGTATCTCCTACTTGCTGGTAGCTGCAAGCAGAGGGAATGGTCCAGATGGTTGCTGCTTCTATGATGGATGCTGCCTTCTTGAGGCAGTGCCTCCTATATGGGCCAATGGTGTAGAGGGATATGTCCCTAATGTGTTGGGCAGCGTCCTCTACTCTCAGTAGCCTCTTACATTCATGCGCCATATCAGACCATGATGCAACCAGTCAAAATACTTTCACCACTTCATCGTTAAAAGTTTGGTAGAGTGTTTGGTGACAACCAAGATGTGGTAGATGTTGGGGTAGGTAGATTTTGAGATGTTTGTTCCTCCCCCTATTTACAAAAACATCTATATGTTCCTAGTTCATGGTGTCCAGGATCTCAGAGCCATACAGATATAGAGAGGCCAGATTTGATGAAATATTTGAAGATCTTGGAGAGAGACCTGATTTCACAATTCACTGACTTTAGGTGATCCACTTATCCATGACAGTTATCACCACTCACCTATGTTTCAGCATGTGTAGTCCCAAAGAAGTGAAAATACACCAGGGACAATGAGGCACATTTGAACGTCATTACCCTGCAATTTTTCATACATATGGATGGGCTCTTAAGGGACATTTCCTACACATGACCAATTAGTTGTGAAACTCTCCACAGATCCCCATGCCTGAAGAAATACTGATCAAAAGTGAACAAATTGGGAACAAATTTCTCTAAAGTTGCTGTTCCCCAAGAAATGCAGTAAAATGAAATTCCCAATTATCTGAACTGAAGCTTTACAACACTGATAAAAGGACAGAATCAACCTGAGATTATTCTGTCCATTGTACCGTTGAGATAGCTACACCATGTTCATGTTCATCAAGAGTCCATTCATAAAGATTATCAGCAGCTATTTTTTCAATTCCCCTTTGAAAACCGGGACAGAATTTGTTTCTACCTTACATTCAGACTGCTTGTTTCAGATTATGCAACTGACCAAGTGAAGAAATCTCTGCCTTCTTTCACTCTTCAAAATGTTTCTTCCTGTCACCGTGTCCTCTGCTAGTAGAAATGAGATTGAAGCTGATAAATGGACTATTGTATCTGTGGATGGACACTGGCAAAGTGATACACACAAACTTCATACTTATCATCAAGAAATGAGAATGCAAAAAGAAAAATGACATGCTGGAATTCTGAAATGAAAAAAGAAAATGTTGGAAGGCAGAAACAGAACTGATGAAGTGTCTATGGCATAAAATATGATCACTATTTCTCTCCCTACAGGTGCCACCTAACCTGCTGAGTGTTAAGGATGGAATAATTTTAAGAGAAATACAAGATAATACTGTGACAACTGGTGGCAAACAGTTCTCAGGATCTCCCACTGGATATGATTTCCAAGTTAGATTTTGCCCTGATACATGCTATTTTCTACCTATACACCTGTTCACTCTCATTACAAACAGGAATGGGAAGGAGAGTTAGCATTTCAGAAGTTTTAAGGTGCAAAACATCAGCTTCAATTTTTTTGATACCATATTTCATGTCACCATAATGAACATTGAACACAATACTCAGAGGTCATTTACACATTGGACTTAATTAGTGATCCACTTTATGCTTCATTAATATAGCTTTGCAATGCTACCACCATTTAATATATAAATCTCAAAGAGTAATTTTAAAACTTTATTCTAAGATGAAATTACATTTTGAATTGTTAATACAGTATTTCTTCCTCAAATTCTACTCATCTGGGAGGTGTGTAATTTTTCAAGTTTCCATTCAAATTTAATAGAAAGTGAAATAGAAATTCAAATAGAAAGTGTTAAAATAAAGGCTGCCATGGACTAATGGATTCAAGCAGTGATTTGAAATATGATTTTTTTCCCCTGAATAAAGGAATAGCTCTAAAAACGTTCTGTGACATATTTGCTTCTGGGTGTCAACATCTCTGAAGGTCTATCCTGGGCCTAACGTATTGATACAATTACAGAGAAGGATTTGGTATGTCACCAAGCAAATCTCTACAGATGTACCATTGAGAGCATTCTGACTGGTTGCATGGGCTCAGTGGAGTTACGCCAATTATTTGTGGCATGAATCTCCTCTGAAGGTTTTCAGCCATGAAGGAACATCTGAGATTCAGTCTCACTTATTTGAAAAAGGATGGCTATAATTCACTCAAAAGGGGAAAGGGAAGTCAGGTGAACACAAAACAGTTCTCAGTGAGGGCGGAAAGGGTAAGCAGCTTCAATTTCCAGGGCATCAACATCTTGGAGGATCCAACACATTGATGCAACTGTTACATACCCCGTAACTAGATCACTTACCAGCAAAGATAGAGAGGTCCGTTGAAGTCTGATGGTATTATTTTTAAAAGTCTTTATTTATAAAGGGGCACAAAAATAAGATTAATACAAACATTCAGATAATATATGTCATCAATACTCAATCTAAAAGCGCGGGTATAATAATAATCATCAATAAGAAATAGCTCGATCGTTTGTCTAGGGGATAATATATTGTCCGATAGAAATATAAAAGTCACTCAGTTCCTGCAGGCTTCAGCCTTTGGGGACAGTTGGGTTTTCACTTGTTGGAGAGAGAGAGATTTGTGATAAAAAAAAAGCTTGCCCCGGTCTTTTATGAAGCAAATCCATTGAATCGGGGAAGTTGGTTCCCCGTGGTTAGTTCAAGAACATCAGTTCTGTGGTACCCGCCACCGGCTCCCAAGCAAGGGAACCGAACGCACGTGGCTTCCTTCAAATGGCTTCCCACTACTACGGGATTGTTAGCGTTTCTTCTGGTGCGTCTGAAGGGGTTGTTCCCCCAGACCCTCACGGGGTCTCAGATGTCAATCAGGTTGGGATGATGCAATCTCTCTCTCAACCAGCCCACTTTGCCTGAGGGCTTGCACGTAGCATAGTCCCCAATCCACAAATGTGGTCTCCAGGAGACAATGGTCAATGTCGCGTTATTTTGCATCACCAGGGAACGAGGCATCTGGCACGTGCTCTCTCCCATTTCCTGGGTCTACTGACCCCCCCCCCCCCAACTAGTGCTCTTGCGATTCTCACAAAGGAGGGGGCTGCGAGCATAACACAACCACGAAGAATGCATGCCAGAGGCACTACTTCACTGGGTGTTTGAGGAAACTCTTACATATTTCTATAGATGTATGGTGGAGAGCATTCTAGCTGCTTGAGTCACCAATTGGTATGGAGGCATCCATTGCAGGATTGGGGAAAGCTATAGAGTTTGGAGACTCAGCCAGCTCCATCACGAGCACTACCCTCCCTACCATTGAGGACAGCTTCAAAAGACAATCCTCAAGAAGTTGGCATCCATCATTAAAGACCCTCACCAATCAGGATATGCCCTCTTCTCATTACTACCATTAGGGAGGAGATAGAGGATCATAAAGGCAGACACAACATGTTAGGAACAGCTTCTTACCATCATCAGATTTCTGAATGCTCATTGAACCCATAAAAGCTATCTCACTATTTTTGCTCTCTTTTTGCATGACTTATACATTTTTTATATTTCTTATTGTAGATTATATTCTTTTTTACTTATTGCACTGTATAACTGCCACAAAACAACAAATTTCATCAGTGTTGATTGGGATTGAACTTGATCCTGTCTCCAGGATTACAGCTGTTCTGGAGAGGGGACTTCTGAAAAGCGAGAAAGGGAGCAAAGTCAGAAGGCTAAGATGGAGACGAGACGGCATATTCCAGGACCGCTTGCACGGGATGGCACCTTTGCCCTCCCCCTTCCCACAGAAATGCCCCAGCTGGGGAGGATTCAGAACATCCATTCTAAACACAGGAAAAGAATATTAGAATCTAGTAAGATCCTTGGAGGGTTCATTAAAAATTTGCAATACTTGTTGAATGGACATGCTGATGTGGATGTTTAATTAACCTTTTGGGTAACTAATGTTTTTTACACACACCTCATAAACATTCAGCAAAGCCCTTGCCAATCATCAGTGTATCAATAGAAGGCTCACGTTGCAATATCCTCTCACCAATGATGTCCCACCAAGATGAGTGCACATTCTCCATTTCTGTCTTGTTAGCAGATGAGGATGGTGAGCCCATCCTAAATGCAGCAAAGAAGGTTGACCTAAACCGCTTGCAATTGTTAATCAACTGTACTAATGTGGCTTTTCGTAGAGTTTTTAATACAGTTAAGTATCCTCAGAGGTGACAAAACTATCTCGCTGTTATAAGATTATTGAACAATTTCCCAACCAGGATGATGAGAGAGACCCTTGGCCTCACTATCTACCTTGTTATGGCATTGCAATTTATTGCCTGTCTGCAGAGCACTTTCTCTGTAACCACCTAACTTCAATTAGCATTCTGTTATTGTTTTCCCTTGTACCACCTGAAGGCACCGATGTGATGAAATGATCTGCATGAGGGCATGCAAAACAAAGCTTTTTGTTGTACCTTGCTCTGTACAAGTAACAATAAGCCAAGTTATTGATTCAACACTTTGAAAGCTTGATTAAGAAAGGAAAGGGAAAAAAAAGGTTTGCAGGACTGCTTACTCCCGCTCTGCTTGATATATTACTGGAGAGAGGACAGTGAGGTTCAGGAACTGAGGGGTGAAACGGAAAATACTGGAGACATTCAGCAGGTCAGGCAGCTTCAGTAAAAAGAAAAGCAGTTTAACATTTCATACCTGGAAGCATTTACAATCGAAGGTTCCTGGACCTTAAGTGGGAGAAAGCATTTAACAGGAATTTGGGTGAAAACTTTAACTGTGGTAACCTACTGTTCTGTAAATGGCCTGCTGTGAAAGACAATGTAAGGGACCTGAGGTTTCTTAATCCAAGATCAAGGCTCATAAAAGGGAAGGAAAATTAGGTCAAATTAAGAGAAAATTCAAAGCAAGCTGTTGCAAATGTTACAACATTGATCAAAAATACCTCAACAGGCTGTTGTTCACAGAATGCAGGACATTCTCACTTTTTCGTTTTCTCTGAAACTATCTGATGAATACACCCACTATGCAGATGTACAGTATAACACTTTTGTGTGTGTATCTGTCTGTCTGTGTGTCTGTAAGTGTGTGTGTGTGCGCACGTGCGACTATGTGCTTGAGCGTGCGCATGCCTACATAAATCAGGTACAGCCCAATATGATCAAAGTGCAGGTTAATTCTTGTAAACTGTTGAAAATTAAGGATCACATGCATTGCTCTGAGCACATTATAATGCACTTGCATTGAGTCAAGCACTTATATAATGAGATGTATACTAAAATGAATAAATTTACTGTGAATAAAGCTGGAAGGTTTTGTACTGAAACAGCCATAATTGAATCTTTTGAAGGTAAGTTTTATTATTCCAACTAAAATGCAGTGTATGAGAATCAATGGATTTGACAGTAGTTTTGGTTAGACATTTCAGTTCAACTTTTTTTCATTCCTTTGACAGTCGATGCTTTAGTTCTTAAGAATGTTGCTTTTGAATACAATCAACACTCTAGCTCTTTAAAACCTTACAATGAGTCTTTAATTTAATTGCTTTGATCAGGAATTAATTGCTGTCATTCAGTTGAATTCAATTTTGTTTGAGCATTTATTAATCTTCCAAAACACAGTGCAAATGACAATAAACATTGGAGTCAGTAACTGCAGAGAAGAGACAGTTAGGTGTGCAGTGAAGGTCAAGTGGAACTATGTTTTTAAAATATTCAAAACTGTCAGTGTAAAATAGGATAAATCTTGTCTTAACAATAGTTTCTCTCTACTTTTTGATTGCATTTGTTTACTGAAACCGCCACATTTGAGGCATTGATCATGTGGATACCCAGGGGCTTTTCTCCAGGGCTGAACATGAGGGGGCATAGTTTTAAGGTGCCTGGAAGTAGGTACAGAGGGGATGTCAGGGGTAAGTTTATTGCACAGAGAATGATGGGTGCATGGAATGCACTGCCAGTCATGGTGGTGGAGACAGATACAATAGGGTCTTTTAAGAGACTCTTAGATAGGTACATGGAGCTTAGAAAAACAGAGGTCTTTGCAGTAGGGCAATTAGGCAGTTCCTAGAGTAAGTTACATGGTCGGCACAACATTGTGGGCTGAAGGGCTTGTAATGTGCTGTAGATGTCTATGTCCTATGTTCTATTAATGTTATAGTGTATCTTAACACTCTTGTCCATTGTCAAACCAAGAACAACTGTGATGAGTTATGCTGAATCATCCTCTTTAGCGAATAAACAGTCCATTGTACGTGAAAGCATCTGATATCCATCTAGACTTAGCAGAAGGGATTCTATAGATACTAGAAATCTAGAACAACACATGCAAAATACTAGAGGAACTCAGGAAGTCAGGCAGCATCTATAGAGGGGAGTGAACAGTCGATGGTTTGGGTTGAAACAATTCATCAGAACTGGAAAGGAAAGTGGGGGTGGGGGCAGAAACCAGAACAAGAAAGTGGGGAGGAGAAGGAGTGAAAGATAGCAGGTGAAGGTGAGACCAGGTGAGAGGAAAGGTGGGTGGGTTGGGGAGGGAGAATCATGTAAGAAGATGGGAGGTAATGGGTGGAAGGGTTTAAGAAATGCAGAAGGTTGAAGTTGAGAGATGGAAGCAGTAAAGTATACACCCCAATTACAATTTGTTCTGTAATTTTTTTATATCTTGGCTATTCAAATGATCATCTCCATAATTTTCAATTGTTGCTTCCACCACCCCTATAATGCAACATGTTTTGTTTACAACCACCTAGGGGTGAACGATTTCTTCCTCAGTTCACCTGTAGTCTTGCTGATGAAGGACATAGTGTTATTAGGCAGAATGTTCCAGCATGATCGAGGAAAGACAGTCCATCTCCAGGTTTGGATAATGTGTGTGTGACTGAGAAGGAAACTTGATAATGGCCTAATGTGTCTGCTGGTTTTTTCTTCTGGAGATGGGGCTTATAGAGAGTTTGAAACACATTATTTGCAAGCTACTAGTGTCTCCACAGCACCCTCTCCCCTTTCAACATCCCCGGTATTACGGCCATGGATGCACTAAAGCAGCAACATTGGGTAGGCCATGTTGCTAACACCAGAAAAAAAGAGCCCTATTCCAATCTCTGTCACAGAAAGAGGTTATCAGGAGGACAGAGAAAGATTCAAGGGTGTCCTCAAAACCTCCTTGAAAAAAATACTATTTCCCCACTGACTCCTGTAATTCTGGCCCAGGACTACAAAGTGGAGAAGGAGCAATCTGGATGGTGTTGAGGACATGGAAGGGCATGCTTTGGGAGCACAAAATAACCCTGCAGAGAATATGGAACAAGAACATCCATTAGCCATTTCCTGCACCATCTCTGAGAGGGCATAAGTTTGAAGGAGATGTGTGGGGGAGATTTTTAGGCAGAGAGTGGTGGATGCCCGGAATACGTTGTCAAGGATGGTGGTGGAGGCAATTATGGCAGAGGCATTTTAAGAGTCTCTTAAATAGTCACATGAATGTGCAGAGAATGTAAGGATGTGGACACAGAGTAGGCAGAAGTTTAGTTAAGCATCTACTTACTAGTTTAATTAGTTTGGCGTAATACTGTAGGCTGAAGGGCCTGTTCCTCTACTGTACTGTTCCCATGGTAACCAGAGCAGAACCTAGTCATCTTCAGTCCCTAGGAACCACCAAAGCTTAAAAATGGGTACCCATTCCCCCTCACAAATGCTGCCTGACCTGCCAACAGTTTATATTGTTCTCCAGATTCCAGCATCTGCAGTCTCTTAATCTATTAAAAAAAACAGACTGGTTTACCAGCATATGTAAGAAAATACAGTGCAGGAATCCCTTTAAACACAATAATACACTCTATGCTCGTGAGAGAATAATAAAAACTGAATGCACCAGAAACAAAATAAAAGCATTTGTCAATTTCTACTCTTGATAAGAGGATTATAATCGTTTATGAGATGTGTTACTTTACTAAGAGCATTACATTAATGCAAATTGCGGCTGATTAACCATCTGAGAAAAGTAAGAAAGTGAGAGTAATTTGAACAATTAGTTTTAGAATTCATTTCCAGTTTTTATTCTTAGGGATTTGTAACCATTAGCATTAACCCTGCAACTATTATCTCATGAGATACATCATACCTTACAAGGGATGGCTATTTATAAAGGTATGTGCTCCATGAGGTTAGGATGTTTTTGTGTCAGGTGACAAAACAATCTTCACAAGCTGAGCAACCCTCACGTAAAAACAAATTTCCTTTCCACAGCCCATTGCAATCTCCCCAAAAGTGATTTGCAGCCACTGAATCAATTTCAGCATTGTGATAATGATACTTTTATTTATTTTGGTGATAATAATCGAGGCATGGATGTTCTTCTGTAAAAGAAGAATGGAATATTGCGCTCAGGAAGGATGCCATGAAGTTGGAAAGACTTGCAGAGGAAAGTTATGAGGATGTCCTGAGCTATGAAGAAAGGCAAAGCAAGCTGGGACATTTTCATTGGAGAGTTGAGGGAACACATGATGACTCCTGTCCTCACCCACTCGTTGGAGCATAGAAGTTCAAAGTAAATTTATTATCACACTACATATGTGCCACCATATACTAACCTGAAATTCATTTTCTTGCAATCATTCACAGCACATATAAACAACCACAATAAAATCAATGAAAAACCACGTACAACAAAGGCGGACAAACAACCAATGTGCAAAAGACAACAATCTATGTAAATACAAAATAAAATAATAACAATAATAAATTATAAATAATGACAAATTTCACAAAACATTGTGTACATTCAAAAGCCCTTAGATTAACACTACCTAGGTGTGGTGAATTACATATACCTGTCTGGACACGCCCCCCCTTGCTGACTGCTCCTGTGACTCCTCCCACAGACCCCTGTATAAAGGCAATTGGAGGCACTGCTCCTCCCTCAGTCTCCAGGATGTTGTGTGGTGGTCGCTTGCTGCTGACGGTGCTTTCTTCCAGCCAATAAAAGCCTAACGTCTCCGAGAGTTATTGATGGTGTATCACTAGGACAGAAGAGGGAGGAGGAATGACAGACATTAAATATCTACACAACAATCAGATAAAACCTCTAAGGATACACTTTCATCAGCAAAAACAGGATTCAGCACTCCATGCAAGCATATGCAATTCTAATAAGAAGTATGCATCACTAAACTTAAATGAGACCATAACCCAGAAAAATGCAGACATTATCACTACTAAAGGAAAAGTTAACCAATGGAAGAGCATGACCCTCCATGGAAGGCATCCCCATGATCTGAGCAGATAAGATGTTGACAAGGAAGCATCGTACGCTTGGCTCAAAGTTGGAGACCTCTTCCAGAAACAGAGGGGTTCCTTGTGGCAATACAGGACCAGGTGGATAACACAAAAAAAATTATCAAAAATACATGAAAGAAGACCAACAAACTCAAGATGATAAGTGTAGAAAATGCCACAAAAAAAGAAACAATCCAACATGTTACAGGATCTTCAGCAGTTTAACACAATCTGATTACTTGCACAAGTGACAAATATCATAAATGAAATCACACCTTAATGTAATATACGCCTCATCCAGTTTTGGAGTCAGAATACCACAGGTTATATAATGACCAATCCTTACTATGGATAGGGTCATCTATAATAACTGTCCAGATATAATAATACAGGATAAACAGGCAAGAACCTTACTTAATAGATATAGCCATTCCAACTTACAGAAGTCAATCAGTGAGAAACACCAGAAATATGCTGAACTAAAAGAGGTAACTAAAAGACTTTGGAACATGAACAAGATATTCATTGTCCCAATAGTAATATCTACAATTGGTGTCATCCCAAAGGCACTACAGAATTGCTTTAAACAATTAAGGGTACACAGCGATATCTAAGTCTTCAGAAAGCCATAATATTAAATAGCACTAGAATAGTCTGAAAGTTCCTAGCAATTGAGAAATGAGTATGCTTGGCTATGCCTGTACCTCAGGATTTATCAGCTTGAGCTGAGAAAATATTAAAAAATATAATAGTAAATAAGCAATAAATATTGAAAACATGAGATGTAGAGTCTTTAAGAATGAATCCATAGTTCATGAAATCAGTTCAATGTTGGGGTGAGTGAAGTTATCCCCTCGGGTTTAAGAGCCTTATGGTTGAGGAGTTGAGGGGTAATAGACTGAGGGGTAATAGACTGAGGGGTATTGAATCAAGCAGGCATAGATGGGTGAAAATGCACAGTTTTTTTCTCCAGTGTTGGGGATCCAAGAGCTGGGACTGTTTCCATGGCATATTTGATTCTATAACTCTAAACCAGTGCTATAATAATATAAAAAATAAACGGGAATTGCTGGAAATATTGAGCAGATCAGGCTGCAGTCTGTGTGAGGAATTTTCAGTTGGAAAATCATATATCATAGCTTTGTAATGCTTTTTTTAAATACCTTTATTTCCAAAACATGGCACAGACCGGAAGTGCTACATGCCTTAGCAATGCCCTGCTGGTGTTGGCCTGGGTTAAGTGTGTGAACTGAACCTGAGGCAACAGTTAGAAGTGGTCCTATTCAGGAGAATAATGGTGAAGTTTCCAGACCTATCTTCTGATACCTCAACTGTTGATCCAAAGATGTGTAAAAGCTTCCACAACAGCTGGTGAATTTCAATGAAAGACTGAAATAAAACTGAATTAATGGCTGGTATTAGAAATGGTGACTGTGGAACCTGTGGAATATTTTAAAGTACAGGTGGTTTAATATGTTCTAAAGATACAAAAACTTTCAATTATTGTCCAGCCTCTATGTGAAGCCTCTCCAAATAACACAGTTAACACTTCATGATCATCTGAAATTGAAATTCACCCAGTTCAAGAACATGGTAGGATGGACAATATACTGATGCTCACTTATTGGATGTCCACAAGCTGCAGCTTTATAAGCTCTGGTTAAGCCAGATCTGGAATATTGCATTTATATCTGTTCATCCCATTATAGGAAAGATAGGTAGTCTTTGGAGGCAGTCCAAAAGAGGTTCATAAGAATGTTGTTTCGATTAGAGGGCAAGTCCTGTAATGAGAGGTTGAACAAACTTGGGTTGATTTCTCTGGAATGGTGGAAGCTGAGGTATGAGCTGATAGAAGTTAATCTTAATGACGTGAGGCATAGATAGATAGGACAGCTGATATCTTTTCCCCAGGGTTGAAATGTCTAATACCAGAGTGCATGCAATTAACATGAGTAGAGTTAAATTCAAAGGAGACATGTGGGACAAATTCTTTTCATAGAGATTGGCAGGTGCCTGGAACGTGTGGCTGGGGTGGTAGTGGAGGGAAATAGGATAGAGGTGTGAAACACCCTTGTTTCCTCGGCTGCATAAATCTAGGGAAGACAACTTCCAGCCCCGCCAAAGTCGTGAGATTGATGCGCGCTCGACCCCACCCCAAACCCTGGTTTGTGTGGATTGCTCTGTCATTTGCTACTCTGTTGCAAATTAATGCCACGAAATAACAGACTGCATACAATTAAAGGAATTATATTTATGAATCTTAACTAAAGGGTTGGTAAAGAATAACAAAAAGAAAAGGGCACATTCTAATTAAGTTGGAGCTCATCTTAAACTTCTTTGTCACTCACGTGTTGGGCCGTCGGTCAACATGAAACCACACACCACCTTCCAATTGTTGCTCGCAATCCATCTCGAACAAACAGGGCTCCCACTGGATCACATGTTCTCGCCAGCATCTTCTCTCCTCATTTCTTCTCAAACAACAGCCCCAAGCCCAACCAGAGAAACCCCCCCTTCCCTTAATCCAGTCATCCTAATTAGATGGCACACATTTCTCCTCATCTCTTATCTTCAACAATAACCCAAACAAGCTGTAAACAAGCACAAAAGAGCACAAAATGAAATACATACAGCATAACAGTATGGACCAGGGCATTACAGGTGTTTAAGAGGCTCTTGGATAGACACAAGAATACACATATAATGTGGGAATATGAACATTGTATAGACAGAAAGAGTCAATTTAGTTAGGCCTTTAATTACTAATTTAATTCTGGGCAAAGGGCCTGTTCCTGTCCAGTACTGTTCCATGTTCTATGTAAACTGTGTCAGAAAAGGAAGCAGGGTTACAACAGCAAAACCCCCCCTCCTGGTTCCATCCATCACCAAACAGTTCTCTCTCAATGCTCCTCCCTCCCCTTCCCCACCTGGGTCCATCTGTCCATCATCCTTCACCAAATCTACCTGTCACCTACCTGTTCTTGTTTCCCTCCTCTCTCTGAACTCTATACACTGGTTTCCCTCGCCCCCACACTCTTGGTTCCAATGCAGATCAATACTCTGCCTCCTCAGATGCCGTTTGAATCATTGAGATCAAAGATTGTTTCTAGCTTCTGTTCCTAGTTCTTGTTTTTATCATGTTTTCTGTTTGGAAGAGGATTAGCAGAACTCAGACTAGGATCCTCCCCAATCTTTGTCCTTCCGCATCTTTATAATCGTTATGTTACTAGACTGATAGCAAAGGTCTGTGTATAAGTATGCCGTCTCCTGCCGAAAAATCAGTAAAGAGAAGTTCAGGGGTGCTGACTGCCACTCAGAAGCAAATTTCTAATTTCCACTTCTAATGCTAAAATTTAGTGTCCTCTTTCATAATTGATAATCTCAACATTGCTGAGAGACCTCAATTCAATTCTAACAACCTTGGTGCTGTCTGTGTGGTATTTGTATGTTCCCCCTTCTGACTCTGTGGGCTCCGCTGGCTTCTCTGTTCTCTTCTACTTCCTAAAGACTTGGGTTGGTAGGATAATCATCTGTTGTGAATTGCACCCAGTCTGTAGATGAGTGCTAAAATCCAGAGGGTATTGTTGAGAATGTGGGAAGAATTTCAAAAAATAGGGTTAATGTGGGATTACATCATGGGCTTTAACCCTCTCCAGTGTTTGTAATATCTACAGGAGGTACAGCAACTATTATCAAAGATCCCCACCATCTTGGCCATACCATTTTCTCACAACTACCATTAGACTGGCGTTACCAAAAATAAAATAACCTAACTGGAGGCAGAACACAAGTACACTTACAACATCCATCATTGTCCATGTACCTAAAAAGACCATGATAACATGTCTGAATGACTGGTGTCCTGTTGCGGTCACCTCAATAATAAGCAAACGCTTTGAGAGGCTGGTCAAGGACTACATCTGCAGCATGCTACCACCCACAATGGACCCCCTATAATTCACCTACCAACACAACCAATCGACAGATGACGCAATATCCATGGCTCTACACACCATCATTACACATCTGGAGAAGAGGAATGCATATGTGAGAATGCTGTTCTGTACAGCATTCAACACCATAATTCCCTCCATTCTCGACATGGAGCTCAGAGACCTCGGCCTTCACCTGCATTGTGCAGCTGGATCCTGGAGTTCCTGTCAGATCGCTGGCAGGTGATAAGAGTGGGCTCCCTCACCTCCACCCTTCTGAACCTCAACACAGGTGCCCCTCGGGGCTGTGTGTTAAGCCCCCTCTTTTACTCTCTGTATACCGATGACTGTGTCACCACCCACAGCTCCAATCTGCTAATTAAATTTGCTGACGATACTACACTGGTTGGCCTAATCTCAGATAATAATGAGGCAGCCTACAGAGAGGATGTCATCACCCTGACACAGTGACGTCAAGAAAACAACCTCTCCCTCAATGTCGCAAAAACAAAGAAGCTGGTTGTGGACTCCAGGAGGAATGGAGACAGGCTAGCCCCTATTGACATCAATGGATCTGGGGTTGACAGGGTGAACAGCTTTATGTTCCTCAATATAAATATCGCCAAGGATCTCATGTGGTCTGTACATACTGGCTGTGAGGTGAAAAAGGCACAACAGCGCCTCTTTCACCTCAGACAGTTGAAGAACTTTGGTATGGGCCCCCAAATTCAAATAACTTTCTATAGGGGCATAACTGAGAGCATCCTGACTGGCTGCATTACTGCCTGGTATGGGAACCATACTTCCTTCAATTGCAGGACTCTGCACAGAGTGGTACAGACAGCCCAGTGCATTTGTTGATGTGAACTTCCCACTATTCAGGCCATTTAAAAAGACAGGTGTGTAAAAATGGCCCAAAGGATCATTCGAGACCCAAGTCACACCAACCACAATTTGTTCCAGTTGCTACTACACGAGAAACTGTACCACAGCATAAAAGCCAGGACCAACAGGCTCTGGGACAGCTTCTTCCACCAGGCCATCAGACTGCTTAGTTTATGCTGACACAACTGTATTTCTATGTTATATTGACTATCCTGTGTACATAATATTTATTATAAATTACTAAGATTGCACATTGCACATATGAACAGAGACGTACGTAAAGATTTTTACTCCTCGTGTATTTGGAGGATGTAAGTAATAGTCAATTCAATTCAATTCAACTCAAACATACTTGATTTTACTTCTGCACTCAGAGAAGAGCATAGCTCCTGTCATTGCACTGTTCTGAATTATGAACAGCAAAGTGGCATTTTTATACAGAATTGGCTTGCAGTTAGGAATATTGACCATTTGATAAAATATGTATGCTTGAATTCATACAGACCTTTCTTGTCTGCACTGTCTGCAGTCTATTCTTGTCTGGATATTATGTTAACCCTTGCCTTACCACAACTTTCACAAGACAGAAGGTACAGAAGTTACACCACCAGGTTCAAAGCCAGCACAACTCTAATCATTACAGTTTAGCAGCACTAAAGTAGGGTTTGTTTCTTTCTGTTCTGATTGTGTTCTTTCCTGTAAGAAATGTGTATAAGTTATGGTCCATTTATTCTTCACTTGTAAAGCTGCTTATATGATGCTGTATGCCTGTGATGATGCTGTAAGTAAGCTTTCCAATGTACTGGTGCATATTTGTACAAGTGTATATGCCAATAAACTCAGCCTTGACTTTCATTACAATTAAAATGTGTGTTTGTTGCTTGCCACATTGGCTGAAGGACTTGCTTCTAGGCTGTTCTTCTTTAAGATTCTATGACGCTGTGACTTTGATTCTTAATAGTTCAAAGAGTTCTGTGATCAATTTGCAAACAGTTTGTATAAATAATAAATATAAAGAAGATTTCATTAGGAGGTAATGGTTGCCTAACTCATTTAATTAGTCCTCTAGTAACTGACCATCTATTGATAAGAATTCAGAGTCTTTGAAATGCTTTTAAATGTGTTACTACTTTTGGTCAGGAGTTATGATGAGGAACATTTTCTGCTGGGATCAGGCAGCAGAATGAATAACATGTAAGATTTTAGGGCTATCATGAGAGTGCTGAATGATTGTACTGCATCTACATCCGAGCTGTTTTACCCACGTATCGTGCACTTTGAAGTGAAGAAGTGTGCAGATGAGCCAGTAGTCTAGTCTGCTATAATCACCAGTGACATCCATTACCTTTCAAGCATTTGCTTTAAACAAACTGTTTCAATGCGCACATACACACTCCATTCCATACAAATTAGTAGACCTCATCTCACTGTAAAACATTGTTCCTTGTCTTTGACACAGAGAAGGCGATTAGTACGGCTTTAACACCAAAGAGTCAAAGGTTTACCATATTGCTTAACTGTGACCCCAAGTACAAAATTTCCTTGTTTAAAAGTTTAGGAAGTTATTGCAAGCCTTGAAGTGGTAAAGATCCTTCTAGCCACTAATAACAGGGAATGCAGAAACTTCACTCAACTAAAACATAATAACTGAACAAAGCGAATAAACTTTAAGAGTACAGAATAATTATTGCAGAATTGGGTTGTTTGAAGGTAACACACCAAAAAGCTGGAGGAACTCAGCAAGTCAGGCAGCGTCTATGGAGAGGAATGGACCCTTCATCAGAGCTGGAAAAGAAGGGTGAAAAAGCCAGAATAATAAGTTGGGGGAAGAAGGAAGATTTTTAAAATTTGTTTTTGGGACAGATTGTCTGTGCATTCTTACATTCAAACCACACTTAAGGCCTAACAAGACTGGCAATAATCAGGTTTAGTCCAAATGAAAATCTTAACTTACACCGAATATAGAACAGTAGAAGAACAGACCTTTGGCTCACAATGATTAAGCTGAGGAAAAATGTCAGTTTCATCCCATCTGCCTGCACATGATCCATATCCCTTCATGCTCTGCATACTCCTGTCTAAAAGGCTCTTGAACACCACTATTCTATCTGCTTCCACAACCATCACTAAGAGCCCATGCCTATCACTTTCCGTGTAATAAATTTGTCCTATGCATCTTCTTTAAACTCCGCCCCCTACACCTGATCCTAAAGCTACACTCTCTAGTATTCAACATTCCTGGTTGTACAATCTCTGAAGTGTTTGCACTGTTTTTCATTTTTCTCTCCAAGTTCAACAGCTCAATGCCACTGCAGTAGGGTCTTATAAGAGCCTCTTAGATAGGTACACGGAGCTTAGAAAAATAGGGGACTATGCGGTAGGGAAATTCGAGGCAGTTTCTAGAGTAGGTTACATAGTTGGCATAACATTGTGGGCTGAAGGGCCTGTAATGTGCTGTGGATTTCTAGGTTTCTATGTTTCTAGGTCAACAGCAGGTGCTATTTTATTGGCTCTTCACTCAACCCTGAACCATTTGGACAGTGAAGATGGGCTATGTTGAATACAACCGAACATTCAATACGAACACCTCCTCAAAACCAATCAATAAGGTCTAGGCCACAATACCTCCATGTGCAGCTGGATCCTTGATTTCCTCACTTGCAGACCCCAGTTAGTTCAGACTGGCAACAACATTTCCTCCACAGTTTCTCTCTGCACAGGAGCACCACAAGACTGTGTGCTTAGCCCCCTGCTCTGCTCACTTTATTATCCATATGACTGTGAGACTAAGCACAGATCCAATGTCATTTTTAAGTCTGGCAATGACATCACTGTCACTATGAATCAATAGTGATGATGAATCTGCATATATGAGGGAGGCTGAAGATCTGGTTGAGTGATGCCACATCAACAACCTCTCACGCAATGTCAACAAGAACAAGGAGCTGATTATTGACTTCAGGTGAAGGAAACTGGAGGTCCATTCTCCAGACTTCATTGGTGCTATTACAAAGAAAGCATGACAATATTTCTACTTTCTTGGAAGTTTGCGAAGTTTTGACATGTTATCTAAAACTGTGATCTCTATCTCAGAGGCTGATGTTAGGCTGTCGTTAAAGAGGGCGAACCCTCTCAAGGAGGAAGGTCCCAGAGGAGTAACGCTCTGAAAACTTGTGCCAACCAACTGGCAGGAGTATTCAAGGACATTTGCAACCCGGTAGCACTGACATCAACAGTGATGAAATGCTTTGAGAGGCTGGTCATAACTCTTATCTCAGCAAGGATCTGGACCCATTGCAATTTGCCTGTTGCAACAATAGGTCAACAGTAGATGCAATCTCAGTGGAACTTTACACAGTCTTAGACCACCTGGACAATACAAACACCTATGTCAGGATGCTGTTCATCGACTATAGCTCAGCATTTAACACCATCATTCCCACAATCCTGATTGAGAAGTTACAGAAACTGTGCCTCTGTACCTCCCTCTGCAATTGGATCCTCAACTTCCTAACTGGAAGACCACGATCTGTGCAGATTAGTGATAATATCTCTTCCTCGCTGACAATCAATACTGGTGCACCTCAGGGATGTGTGCTTAGCCCACTGCTCTACACTCTATATACCTATGACTGTGTGGCTAGGTATAGCTCAAATACCATCTATACATTTGTGGATGATACTTCCATTGTTGGTAGCATCTCAGATGCAAACAACAGGGTGTACAGGAGTGAGATGTGCCAACTAGTGGAGTAGTGTTGCATCAATAACCTTGCACTCAACGTCAGTTAGATGAAGGAGCTGATTGTGGAATTCAGGAAGGGTAAGACAAAGGAACACATACCAATCCTCATAGAGAGATCAGAAGTGCAGAGAGTGAGCAGTTTCAATTTCCTGGGTGTCAAGATCTCTGAGGATCTAACCTGGTCTCAACATACCAATGCAGTTATAAAGAAGGCAAGACAGCAACTATACTTCATTAGGAGTTAGAAGAGATTTGGCATGTCAACAAATACACTCAAAAACTTCTATAGCTGTACCATGGAGAGCATTCTGACAGGCTGCATCACTGTCTGGTTTGGAGAGGCACAGGACCAAAGGAAGCCGCAGCGGGTTTTAAGTTTAGTTGGTTCCATCTTGGGTATTAGCCTACTAAATACCCAGGACATTTTCAAGGAGTGGTGTCCCAGAAAGGCAGCATTCATTATTAGAGACCTCCAGCACCCAGGGCATGCCCTTTTCTCACTGTTACCATCAGGCAGGAGGTACAGGACCCTGAAGGCACACACTCAGCGATTCAGGAACAGCTTCTTCCCCTCTGCCATCTGATTCCTAAATGGGCGTTGAACCCATGATATATTATTTCAATTTTTTGCATGATTTTTAAAAATCTATTCAATATACATACACTGTAATTGATTTACTTATTTATTATTATTATTATTATTATTTCTTCCTCTTCTAGATTATGTATTGCATTGAACTGCTGCTGCTAAGTTAACAAATTTTATGACACATGCTGGTGATAATAAACCTGATTCTGATTTTGATTCTGATTCTGAACTTTGACAGCTATAGATATGTGGTGCATATTGACATGTTGCATCACTGTCTGAGTTTGTAAACACCAATGCCCTTGTACAGAAAAGTCTACAAGAAGTATTTCATATGACCTAGTCCATCATGGGTAAGGCCCATCCATTATTAACCACATCTATAAGGAGCGCTGTCACAGGAAAGCAGCATCCATTATCAAGGGACTCCACCATCCAGACCACAATCTCTTCTTGCTGCTGCCATCAGGAAGAAGGTAGGGGAGCCTCAAGACCTGCAGCACCATGTTGAGGAACAGTTATTACCCTTCAACCATCAAGTTCTTGAGCTAGAGGGGATAACTCCATTCAATTTCACTCACCCCATCACTGAACTGTTCCCACAAATTATAGACCCACCATCTTCATTGCATGTTCTTGATACTTATTGCTTGTATGTATGTTTGTTTGTTTCTTTGTTTATTTATTCTAGTGATGGTTGATGTTGTGGCTTTCTAAAGATTTACGTAAATATTGTTGTGTAGGCCGTGGTCCTATCCAAGGCAGTGTTATTCTAAGTGCGTTTGAGGGTACATACTGTTTTCTAAAAAGTCATTTCAGTTCTTATTTTTCTTTATAAATTTTCCATATCAGCTTCAGACCAAGATATTGTGCCAATAAAGTAGTTTACTATGGGTATAGTGGAAGTGTTTCTTGCCTTTGTTATATTTTTACTATTGTGCTCTGTTTTCTTAAGCTTTGAAGTAAATTCTGTTGAAAGCATTTCTATTACCACACTATAATCTATTTTCTTTGCTTGTTGGTATCTCAGATACTTACGTTTCATATTCATCCATCAGTTGTATTGTATCCTACTGCTCTCAATTGTACTCTACTGACTCTATTGCACCTTCCTTCTTATTATCATTATTATTTCTTCTCTTTATGCATTTGCACAGTTTGCTTTTTTTCACATTGGTTGTTGTCTATCCTTTTGCGTGCAGTCTTTCATTGATTCTATTGTGTTTCTTGTATTTTCAGTGATTGCCTGCAAGAAAATGAACCTCAAGGTTGTAAATGATGACATATTGTAAATAACAAATTTACTTTGAACTTCCAACAAGTTTGAAAAGGAGAAACTTTTATAGCACAAAACTTCATAATGTTTTAAAACTTTTGGAGTTCCAGAGAAAACATATTCAGCCTCTTATTCAATGCGTTCATTGCCTGTGGGATGGTTCTAGCATTTCAACCAGCTTATGTTGTCAACCTGGGACCTTCACCCACGATGGTCAGTAAGAGCTGATTGTGACCTCATTGCCTCATACCTCCAAGCTTTGGTACTCTGGTGGCATTTTTTCATGCGCACACACACACACTCACACACAAACACACACACACAACAGTGTTTATAGAGGAGAGTAAAGAGTCAATGTTTCAGGCTGAGATCCATTAGGACTAGAAGGAAATGGGAAAGAACCCAGAATGAGAAGGTAGAGGAGTGAAAAGAATATAATCGGGCAGATGTGAGGTGAAACCAGGTGAGGACAAAGGTGGGGGAGGGGTGATGCACCATCAATAACTCACACTGAGACGTAAGGCGAGATATCGGCTTTTATTGACTGGAAGAAGGAACCAGGAGTGAGTGTCTATCATACAATGTCTTGGAGACTGAGGCCGAGCGTCAGGCCGCAGATCTCCTTTATACAGGGGTCTGTGGGAGGAGCCACAGGAGCAGTCAGCAGGGGCATGTCCCGACAGGCACATAGTTCACCACAAGGGGGAAAGAAGTAAAAATCTGAGAGGTGGTAGGTGGAAGAAGCAAACAGCTGAAGAAGGAATCTAATAGGAGAGGAGAGTGGACCATGGGAGAAAGGGAAAGAGGAGAGGCACCAGAGAGGCGATTGGCAGATGAGAGGACGGGGGGTAAGAGGGGAGTCAGAATAGTGAATGGAAAAAGAGAGAAAGGGGAGGGGAAGAAATCATCAGAAGTTAGAGAAATCAGTTTTTGTGCCTTCAACTTGGAGGTTTCCCAGTCCTACGTTAGGTAGGAAAGTTTTAAATAGGACGAGCCCAACTGAGGAAAGGTAACAGAGGGATGGCAGACAGTAGAAAGAGTAATAAGTAAGTAGCCATCCACATGTGAAATTATAAACATAACCACGTCAGCTCTCATTTAACAACCTTATAAAGAGCTGTTAAAAAAACATACAGAAGGGTGAAGGGTTGTAACAAGAGTCAGTGAAGCTCCATACAAATTAGCAGTGCATGGTAATATTGTCTTCAATGGAGATTTATCAGCATCAATGAAAAGATTAATTGTTCTTGTCTCAATCTGTTTAAGTTTCTTCCTTCCCTTCCCATAGATCATACTGGGGATTACTTGTAGACAATTACTTTGCAATTCAGTTCATGTGTAACTTCAGTGCTATCGATCAGTGGTGTAAAATTCTTGGATTACTGTTTCTAGTGCCATGTATCATCAGACCTGTGAAGCAACTTGTTTTATTCCAATGGGGTCCTAAGCCTGTGGTGTTTGGACGATCTCTTTGAACCTTACCATCTACCATCGTATAGGACGTACTGTAGCATTAGGACAAAAACAGTTAGGATGGGAACAGCTTCCTCCTCCAGGCCATGAGACCACTGAACTCCCTGTCAGTACCTAGGACTGATCATTTATGAAGCGCCAGAAATGTTATACAGTTTACTTTTTAACTTGTGTTGTAAGTGAACCTATGCTAAATGTCAACCTTCTGGAATATATTATATTCCTTGTTAACTTATCTGTGGGAATATTATTTTATGTGTTGTGTGGATATATGTAATATGTTGTGCACCTTGGCCCAGAGCAGTGGTCCCCAACCTGTTTCATACCATGGACCCCTCCGATTAACCCAGGTTAGGAACCTCTGACCCGGAGGAATGTCATCTCATTTGGCAGTATACATGTATATGATTGAATGACAATAAACATGAACTTATTCAAGAATGTAACTTTGCTGGAATTTATTATCCATCTCTAATTGAATGAGGAGTTGGTTGAGCAGCAGAAAAGTTAGTGGTCCAGAATCACCTAGATCTTAGTTATATAGACCATAAAGTCATTCAAGAGTTGTACAACATGGAAGAGGCCCTTTGGCCTAACTCATCCATGCCAATCAATTCAGCTATCTGAGCTGGTCTCACTTGCTCTATACACTCGAACACTTTTCTATCCAAGTACCTGTTTAAATGTCTCTTAACTGTTGTAATTGCCAGTAGGGTAATGCCTAAAGCCTGAAGTATATTTGTGAAGCAGATGGGACTTTCAACAATCTGTCATTGTTGCCATTCCTTTTATAAAGTAGACATTAAATAACTTGAATTTATTACTATTCCCATGACAGAATGCAAAGTCACACCTCCAGGCCATTGGTCCAGGTCTCTGGATGCTAATCCAGGCAGATTGATAACAGCCTTCAGAGCTGTAACAACCAGCACCCACCCAGACAAGGAATTCAAGACCTCTGGGTCTTGGTGGCTGAGACAATGATGGAGGAGAGAATTCAGGGATGTTCAAGAGGCCAGAATTCAAGGTATACAGAAGGTTGGAGGGTGTGAGGGAAGTGGTTACAGAGAGCAGTGGTGGATGGGGAAGGGTTTGAAATAGGATGAGAAGCCAATGTGAGGGCTATGGGTGCACGGGGTCAAACTGAGCCAAATGTTCTAGAGAAACTGACTATCATGCTCCTTCTGCTACTTGTTAATGTATTGGTATGGGATTTCTGTTAAGGAATCACAGTGGTGCAATTAGTGCAATTGCTGCCTCACAGCTCCAAGGATATGGGTTCTGTGCTGTCTGTGTAGAGTTTGCATGTTATCCCCATGGGGGTTATCTCTCAGTGTTGTGGTTTCTTCCCACACTGCAAATGTGTGCAGGTTGGTCTATCAGCTGGGCAGTGTAAACTGCACTTAATGTGAACTTTCAAAAGGCCTTTGATAAGGGGTCGTGCATGAGGTGGCTTAACAAGCTATGAGCCTATGGCTTTACAGGAAAGATTCTAGCATGGATAAAGCAGTGGTTGCTTGGTGGCAAAGAGTAAGAATAAAGGGTGCCTTTTCTGCCTGGCTGCCAGTGACTAGCGGTGTCCCACAGGCATCTGTGTTAGGGCCAATTCTTTTTATGTTATATGTCAATGATTTGCATGATAGAATTCTTGGCTCTGTTGTAAAGTTTTTGCAGATGATATGAAGATAGGTGGAAGGCAGGTAGTTTTGAGGAAGTAGAGAGGCTACTGAAGGACTTAGGCAGATTGGGAGAATGGGCAAAGAAGTGTCAGGAGGAATACAGTGTTGGGAAGTGTTTAGTATGAAAGGGTAGACTATTCTAAAAAAAAAGGTGAGAAAATACAGAAAAGAACAAGTGCAAAGGGATTTGGGAGTCCTTGTACAGGATTCCTTAAAGATTAATTTGCAGGTTGAGTCTGTGGTGAAGAAGGCAAATGCAATGTTAGCTTTCATTTCAAGAGGACTAAAATATAAAAGCAAGGATGTAATATTAAGAGTTTATAAAACACTGGTGAGGTCTTACCTGGAATATTGTGTGCAGCTTTGGGCCCTTTATCTTAGAAAAGACATGTTGAAACTGGAGAAGATTTAAAGGAGATTCATGAAAATGATTCCAGGATTGAATGGCTTGTCATATGAAGAGCGTTTGATGGCTCTGGGCCTGTATTCACTAGAATTCAGGGGAATGAGGGGTGACCTCATTGAAACCTATTGAATGGTGAAAGGCCTTGATAGAGTGGATGTGGAGAGGATGTTTCCTATGGTAGGAGAGCCTAAGACCAGAGTACACAGCCTCAGATTAGAGGGGCATCCATTTAGAATGAGATGAGGAACAATTTCTTTAGCCAGAGAGTGGTGAATCTGTGGAATTCTTTGCCATAGGCAGCTGTGGAAGCCACATTTTCTCTTTATGTTTAAGGCAGAGGTTGGTAGATTCTTGATTGGTCAGGGCATGAAGGGATACAAGGAGATTGGGGCTGAGAGGAAAATTGGATCAGCCATAATGAAATGGCAGAGCAGACCTGATGGGCCAAATGGCCTGATTCTGCTCTTACAGTCTTATGGTCTAATGCGTAGATGGGTGGGAAAATTCATAAGCAGTTATTGAAGATATGAGAATATGTCACAGATCTTCAGCAGGTTATGGGGATGTGGTGAACAATAGAAAGCATTTGGAAATGCTCCATTTTAACCTGGAAGAAAATGTCTACAGCCCCATTGCAACTGGTAAATCCATCCCATTGGTCTTCCACATGTTCTTCCACATGGTCTTCATATGAATATAAGTTGGGTGGATCTGAGCAGAACTGGGAGGACAGAGCAGACTCCCTCACTCACTGAGTCCCTGAAGCCAGGCGATCACTCTTCCCATGCCTGCTTGTTCTACAATCACAGCTGATTTTGTGATCCTCTCCCACATACTGCTTCTGTTTATTTACAATTTATGAACAGTTTAAAAATCAAGTGGAAAGTAGAATCACTCTGTTAAGTGGTGTAGGTCTGATGGGCAAAAATCACCTCCTCCTTTGCCAAATGGAAAGATAGACCCTCAGAAAACACTGCTTAAAAGCCCTAAGACCCTGTTGTTGTACTTTTTCACACCTTGTGACACATCGAGCAGCATTTTTGCCATTTTCTTAGCATTTGTCTATTTTTTTGAGGCTGAGTTGGTAGCTCATCATTCAACCCAGCAGGGACAGAAAGTGTGCTGGGGCCTGGCTGGATTCGAACCTTGCGACCTTGCATCTCAAAGGCTGGTGCTGATGTCACTACACCACCGGCCAGTGAAATAAGACTCTGAGTAATTATAAAAACAAGAAATTCTGCAGATATTAGAAATCCAAGCAATATTCACTGAAGTCTGGAGGAACTTAGTGGGCTTATTGGCCTATAATTTCCTTTCTCTGCCTCCCTCCTTTCTTGAAGAATGGGCTATTGCCCAGTCCTCTGGAACCATGCCAGAATTTAGTGATTTTTGTAAGTTTATTACCAATGCCTCCACAATATCCCCACCCAATACCTCTTTCAGAACCTTGAGGTGTAGTCCATATGTTCCAGTTGACCTATCCACTCCAAAGCTTCCAGCTTACCAAGCACCTGCTCCTTAGTAATAGCAATTGCTCTCATTTCTGCCCCTGATGCTCTCAAATTTCCAGCATACTGCTAGTGAAATTCTAAAGGCAGGATGATGTAACCATGGCTGACAAGGGAAGACAAAACAACATAAATGCAAAAGAGAGGGCATATAATACAGCAAAAATTCCACAGTGAAATAGGATTGTAGAATACTTATTTAATTCATCTGTTATTTCCTTGTTCCCTATTACTACCTCTCCAGCAGTCTGATATCTACTCTCACCTCTCTTTTGCTATTTATATATCTGAAAATATTTCATTCCTCTTTGATGTTATTGGCTAGCTTATCTTCATATTTCATCTTTTTCCTCCTTATTGCTTTTTATTTGTCTTCTGTTGGTTTCTAAAAGCTTCGGAATCCTCCAACATTCCACTAATTTTTGCTGTATTATATGCCCTCTCTTTTACATTTATATTGTTTTGTCTTCCCTTGTCAGCCATGGTTACATCATCCTGCCTTTAGAATACTTCTTCTTTGGGATGTATCTGTCCTGTGCCTTCTGAATTGCTCCCAGAAACTCCAGCCATTGCTGTTCTGTGGTTATCCCTGATGGTGTCACCTTTTAATCAACTTTGGCCAGCTCCTCCCTCATGCTTCTATAATTCCCTTTACTCCACTGTAATAATCTTACATCTGACTTTAGCTTCTCCCTTTCAAATTGCAGGGTGAAGTTTATAATATTTTGATTACGCCTCCTAAGGTTTCCTTTACCTTAAGCTCCCTAAATCAAATCTAGTTTATTACACAATACCCAAATCCAGAATAACCTTTTAAGTGGGCTCAACCACATGCTGCTCTAAACAGCCATCTCATAGGCATTCTACAAATTCTCTCTCCTGGCATCCAGCACTAACCTGATTTCCCTAGTCTAATTACATATAGAAATTCCCCATTGCTATTGGAAAATTGTCCTTTTGACATACCTTTTCTAGCTCCAATTGTAATTTGTAGCCCACTTTCTGGCTACAGCTCAGAAGCCTGTATATAACTCCCATCAGGGTCTTTTTACCCTTGCAGTTTCTTAACCAATAATGCTTCTACATCTTCTGATCCTATGTCACCTCCTTCTAAGGGTTTGATTTCATTTTTTTTACCAATATAGCCATGCCACTCCCTCTGTCTACCTATCTAACCTTTCAATACAATGTGTATCCTTGGATGTTAAGCTCCCAGCTATGATCTTTGAGAACTGGTGTTGTTCTCCTTGGGACAGCTATAAAGAGATCTAAGGGTGGTATTTAAAGTCATGAAGGGTGCATGAGCACCTGTTTCCATCATCATACGGGTCAAGAAATAAAGGGTGCAGAATGAACCAAGGGAAATATTAGAAATGTTTTCACACAGTATATGGCTCTGGTCAGTAAAACATCTCCAAGTGTGTAGTGGAGGCAGTTTCAGTGGCAGTAGTCACTGAAGTGCTCGATAAGTACAGGTTCTCCCCAAGTGACAAATGCTTGACTTATGTAGAGCCTGTACATATGAATGAGTGTTTGGGAGAATGGTGCAATGGATTTGCCAGCTGCTGCAGGGTTGCAGGCATCTTCTGCCAGCTGGGAACTTAGTTTGCAGCTGCATTTCCAACATGCAAACTATTTCAATCATGCAATGTTCAGAGGAACAGAATGCTGCAGGGACGTGGGGCAGATCTGTATCTGAAAATAAAGGTACTTACAGGGCGTCACAGAGGTGCAGCAAAATCCATTCTCTGATAGCTCCAGGAGCATGGGTGGTGCCATCTGCATGAAGTTCACCCGTTCTCCTGGAAGCAGCTTTGTTTTTCTGGCTTCCTTCAACAACCCAAAGGTACACTGGTTGGTTAACTTGCTGCTGTAATTACTCCTTAATAGGAATAAGTGGGTAAAAGAATGAAAGGGAAATTAACGGGTATGTGAGGCAAGTCCATCTTACACAAGGCGACCATCTTATACTAGGGACTTTTAACAGTAGTGTAGAAGGTATCCCTGAGCCTGGTGGTAGGTGCTTTCAGGGTTTTGTGTTAGGTCTCTTGACCTCACAATCCACCTTGTTGTGCCTTGCATCTTATTACTTGCCTGCTTTTCACTTTTGTAGTACTGCAAATCAGTACTCTGCATTATGTTACTGTCTTCTCGATGCACTACAGGCAACGAAATTATCAATATGGATTGCCTACAAAACAACGTTTATCACTGCACCTCGGTATATGTGACAATAATAAACCAGATTCATATTCAATTAATTATCAGAGGTACATCAAAACATACTGTGAAATACATCATCAACCAACACAACTTAATGACGATTCGGATACAATACTGTTTTTTAGGAGACTCTTAGGTAGATACGTGGAGCTTAGAAAAATAGAGGGCTACATGGTTCAGAATTTCTAGGCAGGTTCTAGAGTAGGTTACGTGGCCAGCACAACTTTGTGGGCTGAAGGGCCTGTAATGGGCTGTAGATTTTCTATGTTCTATTTGATGGGGCAGTCTGTAGGTGTCATGTCACATTCGGGCTCCAACACAGCATGCCTGCAGTGCTTGGCAGAATAACACAGAACACAACAAAATAACACAAAAAACAAGCCCTGTTCCTCTGTCCCATCCACACCTTCCCCCTGACAGACACAGTCCTCCAATCCCAGGACATTTCATCTTCAGCCTTCAGTGGGCTCATGCATTCAGTTTTGACTATCTCCAGTAGAAATGCAGACCCAGGCTTCTGCAGTCTTCTAGAGTTCTGATTAACCTTCTGGCTTCGATCTTTGGTGCCAACCCCGGACTCACCGCTGACAATGAATGAGGACCCTGAACACACGGCTTCAAACTTCGGTCTTGCCAACTCGTGTACCCAGGAAATTACCAGCACTTGTGCCACCTGCCCACATGGAACTCCAATTCTGGATCCTGTCAATGACTCACTGACCTCAGCGTGTCAGCAGCCCTCATCCTTGCTGGTCAGCCAGCCAAACATCCAACCATAGATGTCCCACATCACCATCACTGGTCTTCAAACACAGAGCAGAAGCCTGGACTCCAGTTTGGTTTCTAATCCCCCCAAATTCCTGTCCCTAAACTTTAACCTGACCTCTAACTCCTCTCTTTTTCCCAAAAACCATCCCTACAAAACTAAAAAAACAACTAATTCTGAGCCACAGCCTTGACAGAAACCGCAGCTCGATGCAATCTGATTTATCTTTTCGCAGTTTACCTTTTACTAATTTATCTTTTGCCAAATAGAGGAGGAATGAGACAGAATGTCCAGTTTTCAGAATATTCAGCATGTTCAGACACTACTCCTGGCTCTATATATTAACAGTTCTAACCTGAATATGGCTAGAATCCACGACCATTCAATAGAAGATACATTAACTTTGATCTTCCTGATAAATCCCCTTGAATTCCCAGTATTGCTGACTTTCCATTTCATTTGCTGCTTTAAATCCAGGAGTCTTAGTTTGCTCCAGCTTTCTGCTCCTGCAACAGAATTTTTAAAATCTTGTTTCCTGCAACCCCATTTGCGTTCTCTACAACCATCGCAATGTAACCTCATTAATGGTGACATTTTGTCTTATTTCTTTGTACCTTTCAGGCACAGTCTCTAAGTTCCTTCAATGATATTTTGAACACATTAAGAGAAATATTTCTTTGTTGTTCTGTTTCTAAGTGAGCTGTGAATCTGTTTTTTTTAATAAATGATATAATTCCAGATGGTACCCACAGAGGATCTGCTTCTAACCTTTATTCATTTACAGAATGTGTGCATCTGTGGAATCTCTGGCATTTATTGACCTTCTCTCTGGTGATGACTGGGACTTTAAGTGGAACTAGGAAGTGCTTTGGTTCTGCTTTTCCAGCTGCCCTTGACACAGGAGGAGATGGGGGTTGTAGATTTCAAAGCTCCAGCTAGGAAATGCTCAGAGGTTGGACACACTGTTTCCATGGCATGCCAACAGTGAAGGGAATGGTGGGATAAAGATTAGAAGAACTTCTCATCCACCAGAATAACCATACCATCTATTGACTTTATTTCCATTTCCAAAAGTAGCAACCAGCTCTCAGTACCATAATAGACTCCAACATCTTCCCAACCACTGAGGTCAGGCTGACTGACCGATAACTTCCTTTTTGCTGCTTTCCTTCCTTCTTGAAGAGTAGAATGGCATTTGCAATGTTACAGTCCACCTGAACCATGCCAAAATCTAGTGGTTCTTGAGAGATCATTACTAATGCTGCAACAATCTCTTTGGTTACCTCTTTCAGAACCCACTGGTGTTGTCTGTCTGGTCCAGGTGACTTATCTACCTTTTTACCATTCAGCTTCCCTAGGACCTTCTCCCTAGCAAGGGCAACTGCACTCACTTCTGCTCCCTGCCACTCTCAAAGTTCCAGCATACTAAGTGTCTTCTGCAGTGAATAATAATATAAAATACTTATTTAGTTCATCCATTATTTCCTTGTCCCTTATTATTACCTCTCCAATGTCATGTTTCAGCAGTCCAATATCTACTCCCGCCTCTCCTTTTTTTAATATCTGAAAATACTTTGGTATCCTCTTTGGTAATATTAGCTAGCATACCTTCATATTTTATCTTTTCCTTCTTTGTGGCTTTTTTTAGTTGTGTTCTATTGGTTTTTAAAAGCTTCCCAATACTCTCACATCCCACTAATTTTTGCTCTCTTACATGTCTTCTCTTTTGTTTTTATGTTGTCTTTGACTTCTTTTGTCAGACACAGTTGCATCATCCTGCCTTTAGAATACTCCTTTTGGATTTATCTGTTCCGCGTCTTCCAGATTGCTCCCAGAATCCCCAAACATTGCTGTCCTGCTATTATTCCTGTATGACTTTGTGTTTACAGTGGCCTCAGAATTAAAACAATGCAAAAGAGAGGCATTCAGCCCATCAAATCTGTTGCACTTTCAATTCACCACTAGCCTCCCTCAAGTTCCCTTTTAAACTGTGAGCTGTGCACAAAAATCTCAAGGAACTCAGTGGGTCAGGCAGCATCCATGGAGAGAAATGGACAGTCAACATTTTGGACTGACCTCTTATCAGGACTGGAAAGAAAGAGGGAAGATAGCCAGTACAAAAAGGAGGGAGGAATGAGTGGAGCAACAGATGGCAGATGATAGGTGGTTCCAGTGAGTGATAGACAGGTGAAGGAGGAAGGAGAGGGAGAAGTTGGGGGTGATATGTGGTAGCAACAAGGGGTAAAGAAAATGGAATCTGATTAGAGAGCATGGTGGACCATGGAATATATGGAAGAGAGTAATGAGGGGAACCAGAGGGAGGTCTGTGTGGGTAATGGGCAGACTGAGAGGGTAGAGGAGGGCAAAGGGGTGGGATGATGTGGGCCAGTGGGATCAGAGAAGTAAAGGAACAGAGGGGAGTCATTATTCAAAGTTAAAGAAATCAATGTTCAGTTGTAAGTTGGAGAAATCGATGACCCTTCTTGAATTGACTCTGCTTCCTCAGGCAGCCAGTAATACAATAGATCATTACAACTGTTACAGAAACAAAAATTTTTCCAAACATCACCCATCATTTGCCACAACTTTAAAACTGTGCCCCCTGTCATCAGGTGGTGGTCAGTGCCCTGGATTGTACCCTAGTTAAGCAATGCCACCAATTGAAACCATCCTTATCTTTAGGTTTTAGGTACTTCAGTCCTCCCCAGCTTTATTAGTTGCTCCAACACTACATCCACTAAAGTGACTGTCCTACCTCAGCTCTGCAAGCAGGCATGAGTTTAATTGCTCTCCTTTTCTCTGTGACTTACCAAAGCCTTAAACTCGAGAGATTCCCCCTGCCCCCATCCCAGCCCCCAACATATTACAGTCCCCCCCACCTCTCATTCCTGTTGTTAGATGAATTCATTGTTCGGATCGAGCATTTGATTCTTTTCCCTTGTAACTTTAGCCTAATTTGTACCTGGAACAAAAAAATACCTCTGTGAGGATCTCAACTGGTCAGGCAACATCTGTGGAAGGAAACAGACAGCCGACAATTTGGGTCAAGACCTTCAAAGTACAAAATAAATTTAATATCAAATAATATATACGTTACCATAAACTACACCAAAATTCATTTTCTTTCAGGCATTTACAGGGAAAAGGAAAAGCAACAGAATTTTACCTAAAACTAGACATAAAGAGACAAAGGCTGGCAAACTGCAAAATAAAAATGATACTGAGAATATGAATATAATGAGTCCTTGAAAGTGGCTGTATGTCATAGAACTATTCCAGAACAGTGATCAATGAAGCTAACCATGATGGTTCAGGGGACTATAGCCCATAGGGTAATTTCTGTTCCTGAATTTGGTAGTGTAGGACCTACGTCTTCTGTACCTCCTGTTCAATGTTAGTAGTGAGAAGAGAGCATGCTGGAGGCCTCTGATGATGGATGCTGCTTTCTTGTGGCAGCACAGACGTACTCAGTGGTGGGGCACACTTTGCCTGTGTATCTACCTTTTCCATTCCTGAGCACTGGCATTTCCATACCAGACAGTGATGCAACAATTTAGGATACTATCCACTGTGCATCCATAGAAGTTTGTCAAAGCTTTTGGTGACATGCTGAGTCTATGCAAACTTCTAAGAAGGTATAGGCACTGCATGCCTTCTTTGTGATGAAACTTATCTAAACCTTTCATCATTCCAGCATCTGCAATCTCCTGTGTCTCTAGTTTGGAATCAGGTTCAGCTTGAAAACCATCTTGCAAAACACCTTTAGATGTTTCGCTCAGTCAAGGATGGTAAACGTATATAAACATTATGGCAATTGTGTATTCCATCACTATTAAGTACAAATGCCAACAGACTCAAGAACAGCTTCTGTCCCCTTGTTATAAAACTCTTGAATGGACCACTTGCACAATAAAAATGAATGTTTGATTTCTCTTCTATCTCATCAATGTCCTTGCAGCTTACTTATCTGCACTGCACTTCCTCTGTAATTGTATCAATATATTGTACATTCTGTTTTCCTTTTGTACTATATCGATGTACTTATGTATGGAATGTTCTCCGTTTTCCCCTTTCCCACCCCTCCTCCCTACACCTTGTTATTCTGTTGTCTTTCTCCTTCCTTTCTGGTCCTGAAGAGGGGTGTCGGCCTGAAATGTGAACGGTTTATTAATTTACACAGATGCTGCCTGACTTGCTGATTTCCTCCAGCATTTTGTGTGTGTTGCTTTAGAATGATGTGTCTGGATGACACACTAAGCTTTTCACTGTATCTCAGTGCATGTGAAAGTAATGAACTACATGCTAATTCATCATATTTGGGTAAAATATAATTATTCCCCTTTTACCTTAGTTGACTGAAATTACTCATGTACCTTGAACTTCACTGCATCTTGCTTTCTACATCTGTACCTTCTTCCTTCACTCATACCTCCACTATTGCAATATCCACTCCCAGCACACAGGTTATAGAGAAAAGAACACAAACATAGGCCGATGGCCCACCAAATCCATGCTGATGCTCTAATACCGATTTTTACACCAATCCTTCACAAAACCCCTTTTATTCTCCCCAGAGACCCATCCACTTCCCCCAGTTTCTACCACACATTCATATACCGCACGGGTAAATAGGTGGGAGGAAACTGGAACACCCAGGAAAAGACCGCGCAGTCACAGGGAGAACATGTAGACTCCACAAAAACAGTGCCGGAGGTCAGGACTGTCCCTGGGGCACTGGCATTCTGAAGCAACATCTCTACTAACTGAGCCACTGTGCAGAGAGATCGCATATAATCTTTCTGCTAATCCATCAATTCAGCCACAATCTATTCTTCCTTCATCTCCTAATGCAACACATATAACGTGAGCTGAGTTTATATATGCCTTCTTTAGAACCACTTTGTTTTTAGATGCAGTAGTCTAGTGGTTATGTTACAAGAATAGTAGCTCGGAGACCAAATCTAATGATCAAAAGAGCTCATTTTCCACCATAGCAACAGAGAAATTTCAGCTAGGTAAGCAAATCTAGAATATTAAGAAATATAAGACCAATAATGATGACTAAAAGATTGTTGTTAAAGTCCATTACTAATGATCTTATGTCTAGGAGTCTCATCTTTACGTGGTGACCCCAAATTGACAACAATGTTGTCATCTGTTGACACTGTCCTCTGAAATAATCCAGCAAACATCTCTGCTTTTACATTTTTGTGATAAGTACACTCTATGACAGAATAGATATAAAGCTGCCATACCAAGATATTTTAATCTTACTAATAGTCACTGAGATTTGTTTGTATATGACTACCAAGGCATGTGATATGGCCTAGCATCTATTTGTAAAGCAATCCACTTTGAAGATGTTACTTAATTGCACCACTTCATCCAAGATTTAGGCTACATGTCTTTACCACCTCTTTAAGGTAATTGGTAATTGATAAATAGGTTCACTTTTTGTTCCCAAGTACCAAGGCAGAGCAAAAACCTTAGTTTTACGTGCCATCCATACGGATCATTTGGTCACGTCAGTATATCATGGTAGTACAAGGGCAAACAATAACAGAACGCTGAATGAAATGTCACAGTTACAGAGACAGTGCAGTGCAGGCAAACAATAAGGAGCAAGGTCAAAACAAAGTAGATTGTGAGGTCAGGAGTCCATGTTATTGTACACGAGATGTACACAATAAAGTGAGCTCTTAACCTCACAATCGTAATCAACCTCACACCTTATAAAAGAGGGAGAGAAGCTGTCCTTGACTGTGGTGGTATGTAATTTCAGGTGTCTATATCTTCTGCCCAGTGGGAGTGGGAAGAAGAGAGAATGTCTGGGTAGAGAGTGTTCCTTTATCACACTTGCTGCTTAACTGAGGCAGGCAGAAGTGAAGGCAAAATCTACAGCGTGTGAGCAGGTTTTTCATGATGTGATGTGCTGCATTCACATCTCTGCTGTTTTCTGCAGTCTTGGCCAGAGCGGCTGCCATATCAACTGGTGAAGGCAATGGGAACATGCCAAATTTCCTCAGGCTCCTGAGGAAGCAGAGAACCTGATGCACTTTCTCAGTCAAGACATCTTTGTAGCAAGACCAGAAAAGCTACTGATGATTTTTATACCTAGAAACCTGAAGCACTTAACCATCTCTACCTCAACGTCATTATGTAAACAGGTTGCAAAACCTGAAGTCAGTGACAATTTTTTCTTGACAAGTTCCCTGTGCTAAGACATTTTACAATGTTAAAGTCACTTAATAAATGCAAGCTTCCATGCTCATTATCGACTCATCAACTTTGGTACACTAGGGTAGAATTTTCAGCAACATTAACAACGAAGGTTGCGGAGGAACCTTCCGCTCCCCATTCAGGTGAGCTGCTGAAGAGTGGCCAGTGACTACAGAAGAGTCAAGAGGTCAATATTTGAATCCACAGGAGTTTAAGTTGTTAAAATGTGAGAAGAAACTTCATTTGCTGTGCTTGGGCAGCGTGGTAGCATACTATGCCACACAGTGGTAGGTTTGGGTATTGCAGCCTTCATTCACTGCATGGGGAAATGTCCAACCTGTCCTGCCAAGCTGTGAGAAGCTGGGACTGGGGGTTAGATTTGGTGGCAGAGGGTCAGATTGAAGTACTTGGCACCTTGGTAGCATCTTACCTGTCTTTTGTTAGCATCATGCCTAGGTGCTGCAACTTGTCTACGAGTTGGTCACCCATATCTCCTCATCTAGCATGGCCAGTTGTCTCAAAGAAGAAATTCCCTGATAAGCCAGCTTTGAAAGGAAACGTTTTTTAAAGCATTTAACAATGCAGATTTCTATCTTTTAACTGATCAGCGTTCAACAACACCTTCCAAACTCGTTTCAGTTGGTGAGGTCACTTTGGTCATATTGTGTTCAGCTTTGCTATGAGAAAACTAGAATGAATACAGAGGAGATTACCGAGAACATTACTGGGAATTGAAGGACTGAGTAACAGGGAGAGGTTGAGCAAAGTGGAAGTTTATTCACTTAAGCATAGAAGAATAGGAGATAATTTAAAAGAAATGTATAAAATTTCTTTTAAGGCTATTGATTAGATGAATGTGGACAGTATTTTTCTCAGGTTGTGGAATCAAGAACATGGGTTTAAGGTGACAGAAGAGAACCAGAGAGAGTAACTTCATCATGTAGACTGTGGTCAATGTATGGAATGAACAGCCAGAGAAAATGGTTGGGACAGGTACATTGGCAATATTGAGAAGGTACTTAACAAATCATGGATTTGAAAGGTTTATACAGATATAGGCCAAACACAGGAGAATTAGACTGGCATAGATGTGAATCTTGGTTGGGACAAAGAGCTTTTTTCTGTGCTTTACTTTACTGTACAACTCTAAAGACAATGAGTAGTTCAGAAACAAAGAAATGCCACCCCCAGCAGACACCCTTCCAAATTACACACTATCCTGACTTAGAACATAGAACATAGACCAGTCCAGGACATGAACAGGCTTTTCAGCCCACAATGTTGTGCTGAACCAATTAACTTAGTAATCAAATGGCCAACTAAACTAATCTCTTCTACTACACAATGTCCATATTCCTCCATGTCCTAACATTCATGTGCAAATCTAAATATTTCTTAGAAGTCCCTGAAGTATCCACCTCTACCACCACCCCAGGCAGCACATCCCATTCATCCACCACTGTGTAAAAAACTTGCCCTTCATATCTCCTTTGAAATTACCCCCTCTTGACTAAAATATATGCCCTCTGGGATGAGACATTTCAACCCTGGGGAAAAGAAAATATCCGTCTACTCTATCTATTCATCTCATAATCTTATAAACCTCTATCAGATCTCACCTCAGCCTTAACTGCTCCAGAGAAAAAAACCCAAGTTTGTCCAGCCTTTCATTATAATCCCTCTAATCCAGGCATCATCTTGGTAAACCTCTCCTGCACCTTCAACAAACTCTCAACATCCTTCCTATAATAGGGTGACCAGAACTGTTTGCAATACTTCAGATGCAGCCTAACTAGAGTTTTATAAAGCATAACATAACCCCCTGACTTTTGAACTCAGTGCCTTGACCAATAAAGTCAAGCATACCATAAGCCTTCTTAACCACCCTATCAAATTGTGCAGCCACTTTCAGGGAGCTATGAAATTGGATCCGAAGATCCCTCTTTTCATCAATGCTGTTAATGGTCTTGCCTTTAAAAGCTTACTATCTCTTTAAATTTAACTTACCAAGGTACAACACTTCACATTTGGCTGAACTGTTCCCAGAGCCTTTTGACTCACTTTAAAGGGCTCTTCATCTCATATTCGCAATACTTATTGCTTATTTATTTTTTTCATTATTATTTCATTTTTTTTCTTTTTGCTTTTTGCATTTGCACAGTTTTAATGTCTATTGTATACTGGTTGTCCACTCTATTGGTACAGTCTTTCATTAATTCTATTCTGATTTTTGGATTTATTGAGTATGCCAGCAAGAAAATGAAACTTAGGGTTGAATATGATAATATACAGTATATGTACTTTGATAGTAAATTTACTTTAAATTTTGAACTTTGATCTATATCCTGCTATACTCTTTGCCAGTCTTCTACACTATCAACAACAGAACCAATCTTTGTATCTTCACCAAACTTACTAACTCATCCATCTACATTTTGATCCCAGTCATTTATATACATCACAAACAACAGAGGTCCCTGCAGAACCCCACTAATCATAGACCTAAAGCTAGACTAGGTCCCATTGACCACTATTCTTTGTCTTCTATGAGCAAACTAGTTCTGAATCGAAATGGCCAATTCACTATGGATTACATGCATCTTAATTTTCTGGATGAGCCTTCCATGAAGGACCTTGTCAAAAATCTTGCTAAAATCCATGTAACCATCATCCACAGTTCTAACTTCATCAATCACCCTTGTCACCTTGCCAAAGAACTCAATCAAGTTAGTAAGACATGACTTGGAAATTCATCACTGTGTCTTAATCCTACAAATTATGCTGCAGGAGAACTGCAAAAATTCTTTCACCATACAGATTCACAACCATTTTCTCAAGGCCTATAGGGGACAGGCAATAAATGTTGGGCTTGCCTGTGTCATCTGAATGCAATGAATTAATTTTACCAAGACACTCATTTCAATCCACATGCTATAGATAGTCAGTTACCTTCTACTACTGTAGTTGACTTAAACTGTTTCCTCAACAAGGTCACTGAAATTAGATGTCTGGTACTGAATGAAGAGGGAATTTGGATTTTGTGTCCTCAGAAGCTGAGTCTATTCAGACATGACATAGGTTGATTGAGGGTCATGGGTGCTGGTCGCCAATGTGGAATATATATACAGAATAGCCATGATGCTGAGTGACAATCCTCTTTTCACAAAACCAGTTTGGCTTTGAATTTATGTATATATATGGAAGGGACATATTCCTAGGTAAGCATCTGCATTGTGATATTTCACAATGCAAATCATTGTTGTCCCATTGAAATGCATGTAAAAGTGAAAGAAGTTTCTCTCTTGACAGTAATGGCCCAGTGGGTGTGCGTTGTTGGCAGAAGAAAAAACATTGTTATTTTAATTAACGAGAAGTGCATGTTACTTTGTCAAATTAAGTATTGTCATACAGGTATGACTAGAAGAGCCTGCCACGTCAGTTTCCTTAGCAAATCCTCCAAGGGGCCTCCTGCTGTGAACTGGCATCATGCAATCATTGCCCTTGAGTAAATTTTGTCAGTTCTCTGTGTACATTTTGTGTTTATTTGCTTACTTATTTTCATATAAACTCTGTCAGTGTGGCTTTTTATCGGAATCAAATTTTTGAAGTGATTTGTAAATTATGTAAGAGAGAACTTCCATCACTTGTGTAGAGATACATGCTATATAGATAGTTTCCTTTGTAAGTGCTCTGCTATATCCTCTGTAAGAAGCCTAGTAACATTAGGACTGGGTTATACTAACCTATACAAAAAGACCTGCTGCTTCTTTCATTCATTATTCTTTGGTCAAGGACAACTGAATTATATTTTCAAACAGCCTCCCAACCAAATGTAAAAAACTGTAGATGCTGGAAATCTAGAACAAAACTAACCGTTCTGTCATTTGGTCTTACTCAATCAGATACAGTCCTTTTTATTTTCTACCATCCTCCTCACTCACCTTCTCTTCTGCTGAAAACAAACCCTTACCAAGTTCTGATGAAGAATCACTGACCTGTTTCTCTCTTCTCAGTTGCTGTCTATGAGTGCTTGCAGCAAGTTCTGGATTAAAAATCGCCATGTTATTCATGGACCATAGTGACCAACCATTGCCATGTTGCCAAAGCACAGAGACTGAACTTGTCACATCATTTGAACTCATTGCAGTTACTGACAGACAATTGTTGTATCCTTGCAATCATCAACAACAAGAGAGGAAAATGTAGTGAGAATTAGCAGGATTTAAACAGTGATGGTGTTGTTGACAGATGGTTATGATGGGAAGCCTATGATGTTGGTGCCCCTGATATGAGATTGTCTGAGCTCTGTCACCTAAATATTGCTGTACCAAGCTGTGACACATCTAAATAGAATCCCTTCTATAATGCACCTATAAAAACAAGGAAGGGTCATCAGGGACATGATAAATTCCTGCAGCATTCTGAGTATGTGTGTTCTATCACCCTAATGACTTCATTGAGAGAAGCACATTCCCCCCCAACACACCATGTATTAAATTTAAAAAGGTAACATTTGCCTTAACCTACATATTCAAGATTGTTTAATGTCATTTCCAGTACACAAGTGTAAAGAAAAACAAAATAATTGTCACCCTGGGTATGATGCAGTACACAAAAAACACACACACAAGAAGATAAAGAACACAATAGCAAAAACCCCACAATAAATACTGCATATAAACATAGGATAGCTTAGATACATAGAATGATTGTATGTTAATAAAGTGACACCAGGCACAGAAGTGTCTGTGCATAAGGTAACTCTGACAGGAAATGATAAAGTAGTGGTTGGAATGTGGTGGGGTGGGTTAATGGGCGGACATACTTATCAACCCTACTGCTTTGAGCCTGGTGGTCCTGGTGTGGATGCTATGTAGCCTCCTCCCAGATGGGAGTGGGACAAACAGTCTATGAGCAGTGTGGATGAGATCCTTCATGAGGTTGCTGACCATTTACCAGCAGCCTTCTGTATATATTTCCTAGATTCCCTCCCACCACTGGTTGACGGATGATTCAATTATTGCCACAATATCTCCATTGCTATTAATAAAAGGGCCTTGAAGCTAATTCTAATTGGTGGTGGGTCAGAATTGACAGGAACACGCAGTCTGCATTGTGTGATATTGAGCTCACAAATCTCTTTATCGAGCTTGCTGCTACAAGCAATTACATGAAGAGCCATTGTCTTTCCTTCAGCCACAGTGCCAAATATCCAGTCCAATAGTCACAAGTCGTTTTCCTTTTGTCTGTTTTCCCAACACTCTCAGTAAAATTCTTATAGGATAGATACACAGATGATGGCTCTTCGGGCAGATGTGTCTAGAATTACGGGACTTAACCTGAAAATTGCAACTGAAAAGAGAAAAAAATTCTTCATTCAGAGTCTCTTGGATCTTTGTAATTCTCTTTTAAAGGAGGGCTGTAGGGACTCCGTCACTGAGTAAAATTTAGAGGAAAAAAATAGGTTTTTAAATGTTAAAGGAGTTGGGGGATATAGAGTTAGTGCAGAAAAATGGCGCTGAGGTAAATTGATTTGGTTTATTATTATCTTCATAGTAGATTGAGAGATCAAGAGTTAATCTTCAGCATATCAAAGTTCCATTCAACACTTACAACAGTAGTGTAAAAGCTGTCCTTGAGCTTGGTAGTACCTGTTCTCCAGATTTTGAATCTTCTACCTGATGGAAATGGGGAGAAGGGAGAATGATTGGGGTGGGAGGAGTCTTTGATTATGCTAGCTGCTTTCCCAACGAAGCAGGATGTGTAGGCAGAGTCCACAGAGGGGAGATAGGTTTGCAGGATGTGCTGAGATGTGTCAACAACTCTCTGCAGTTTCCTTTGGACTTGGACAGAGCATAATAAAAGAGAAGGGCTGAGGGACTTAAATGGACTACTCTGCCTTCTATCTCTTTGGAATGTCTACCTTAAGCCCAGCACATTGATGCAATTGTAAAGAGGGCATGTTAGTGGCTCGACTTTGTTAGAGTTTAAGGAGGTTTGGTACGTCACCAAGTACTCTTACAAGTTTCTATAGATGTATGGTGGAGTGTAATCTGACTATATGCATCACAGCTTGGTATGAAGGCTCCAATGATCTCAAGAGGATACATAGAGTCAGAGACTCAGCCAGCTCCATCATGGGCACAATCCTCCACACTATCGAGGACATCTCCAAGAGGCAGTGAATCAGAAAGATAATATGCATCAATTAGGACCTTCACTAACCAGGACATGCCTTCTCTCATTACTACCACCATGGAGACGTATGTGAATGGAGACCCACACTCAGTGATTACAAAATACCTTCTCCGTCTCAGACATAATAAATCAGATTCTGATTCCAAAGTTCCTACTGCAATCCTTCTCCATATTTTCTAATTGTAGTGTTTTCAACAAAAAAAAACTGAAATGCTTCATTAAATTTCTGAAGGTGTGTGTGCTACGTGGAAGTCTGTGACTAATAGTTATGTATGGATCTGTTCTGGGAATCCTGAATGCTTCGGAAAATGCTTCAGATAAAGAAGTGGAGAGATGTGTTAATAAGTTTTCAAGAGGTTAAGGAATTTATAATGTAGATCTCTGTCTTAGGTTGCAATGGGATACAGGCTGGATGCAGAGGTGGACTGAGCCAGATGGAGATCATCTGGAACATATCTTACGAGGAAAGGTTGAGAGAACTAGGGTTTTCTCTTTGGAGTGGAGGAAGATGAGAGGTGACTTGATAGACATGTATAAGATTATAAGAGGCATAGGTAGAGTGGACAGTCAGCATCTTTTTCCTAGGACAGCAGTGGTCAATACTAGAAGACAACTCTTTAAAATGAATGGAGGAATGTTCAAGGGCGATGTCAGAAATCGTTTCCTTTTTTTACAGAGAGTGGTGGGTGCTTGGAATGCACTGGTGGTAACGGTTGATGCAGTAGGGGCGTTTAAAAGATTTAGAGATAAGCACATGGATGTAAGAAAAATGGAGGCTGATGGGCTCTGCAGGCGGGGAGGGTTAGATTAACAGTGGAGTAAGTTTGTATTAGCACAACATTGTGGGATGAAGGGCCCATACTGTGCTGTACAATTCTATGTTCTATGATGCCAGCCAGTTGTAATTGGTTGGTTGTGATTCTTCTTCTTCCACAGCCCCTCGAGATTGAGGAGGGCTTGTTTCCAGTCTACTTCATGGGCTCTGTGGTGACTGATGAGGCCAGAGAGGCAGCTACAGGCTCCAAACAGATAGAGCTGCATGGCTAAAAGCTTCCTATAGAAGATGCTTCATCTCCATTGTCTCTCACATATACCTGGGCCATGGTTGCACAAAGTAGAGAAGGATGGATCAACATTGTATTGTGGGTCTATTTATCACGAATACACAGAAACCTTGTATATGAAGTAGAAGGAACACACTGCCTCATAAACTACCCACCAACTCACACTCCTTGGTTATGATCATGGCATGAAACAAATGTAAGGACTAGGTTAACCTTGCCTACCTTGACAAAGTCTAGTTTATTGTCACATATGCACAGATACTTACAGCGGGATCTCAGTCACACAGCATCACACAAACTGGTTTATTACTGTCACAGGTACTGTGAAAATTATGTGTTGCAAACTATTCATATATATCAATTATTACACAGTGCTTTATGGTAGTAACAAGGTAAAACAATGACAATATGCAGAATAAAGTGTTACATTTACAGAGGAAGTGCAGTGCAGTCAGACAAGGCACAACATCATAACGAGGCAGCTTATGAGGTTGAGTCCATTCTGTCTTTCAAGGAGTCTCTTCAATAGGCTTACAAGCAGCTTTCATAAGAAAACCATAAAATAAACATAAATTAAATGCAATGTTTATAGAAAGATTACAATTAGAACAAACATGAGGAAATCTGCAGATACTGTAAATTCGAACAGCAACACACAAAAAATGCTGGTAGAACACAGCAGGCCAGGCAGCATCTATAGGGAGAAGCGCTGTCGACGTTCAGGGATGAAGGGTCTCGGCCCAAAACGTCGACCGCGCTTCTCCCTGTAGATGCTGCCTGGCCTGCTGTGTTCCACAATTAGAACAAAAGTTGATTTTAGTGCAAAGTGGTCAAAGTGGAAAAATGTTACCATACTGAGATAATGATTCAAATTGTACAGGTTGATTCAAGAACAGAATGACTGAAGGGAAGAAGCTGTTCTTGAATCTGTCACTGTTTCATGGTGGTATGGGTTAGGGGGATGTAATGCTGCTAACAGTGTTGGGACATATGCACCTTCACCCACATGCATTACATGTGTTCAGTGGTCATGTGTGGTGGCTGCTGCTGTAATTAAGTCCTGGTCCAGATTATGATCACATTCCCACAGCACCCCATCGAACACCGCTAAGTCTCCTTTGATTCATTTGGAGATTCCATTCACCTAGTTTTGCACATTAGGCATCTGCACGGCTTACTAAATTTAACAATCTTCCCTCCATCTTGTCCATCTGTTATGGGGTCTTTGTCCATCTGTTATGGGGTCTTTGTCCACATGGCAGGTATGGCTCACTCTAATGCTAATTATAGATCCCAGCTGTTCACACCATGGTTTATTTTGAATACACAGGAATGTAAGAAACTTCAGAGCGTAGTTGACTCAGCTCAATACATCACAGGCAATTCCCTCCCACCGTTGTTAGTAGCTACAGAAGGCACTGTCTCAGGAAGCCAACATCCATCAAATATCCCCACCATCTGGGCCATAGCATCTTCTCACAGCTACAACTGAGCAAGAGGTACAGAAGCCTGAAGTCACACATCACCATGTTCAAGAACAGCTACGTGAAGTAACCGGCATAATCTTAGCCACTATGGTTTAGCAACACTCTGAATAGTTTAATCACTTTGCACTAAAGTGGACTCTGCCTTTGTACTAATTGCGTATATTTATGTCTAACTTACATTCTTCTTGTGAACGCTGTTGATATGATGCCATGTGCCAGTGATGTTGTGGCAAGAAGATTTTCATTGCACCTGTGCATACATGTACTTCTGCACAATGTACTCAACTTTGACATGCTGAGAAAGCCTCACCACTCTAGGGACAGGAAGTCTGCAGGTCCTCCCCAGTGTATGAACACCTGACTTACGTGCGCCCAAATATATGAATGAATGTTTGGAAAACCAATAATATGGATTTGCTGGCCGCTACAGGGCTATAGGCGTCTTCTTTCCTGTGGGACCGTGGCTCATGGCTGCATTTCTGACTCACAAACTGCCCAGGTTATGAACAGTTTACCAGAATGTAGCCCTGCTGTGTCCCTGAACGGGACCTGTAATAAATCAAAAAGAACTCAAAGAAAGGCAAAGGAAAGAACAAAAATCGAAGTGCGACAGGAAGGGACAGAAAGTTTATGTAAAACTGTGAAGCAGAAAGTGAAATCCAGAATAAGTAAAAAAGTCATTCTTAAGGCTCTTTATCTAAATGCACACAGCACTTTAACAAGATAGATGAGTTGGCAGCACAAATAGTAACAAATGGGTTTGATCTAATAGCTATTACAGAGACGTGGCTGCAGGATGACCAAGATAGGGAACTCATTATTCTGCAAACTTCAATATTCAAAAAGGACAGGCAAGAAAGGAAAGGAATGGGGTGGTGTTGTTAATCAAGGAAGGTGTCAGCACAGTACTTAGTCACAGAGTCACTGGAGACTGCAGATGCTGGAATCTGGAGCAACAAACAATCTGCTACTGGAATTCAGCAGGTCGAGCAGCATCAGTGAGAGGAAAGGAATTGTCAACATTCTGGGTTGAAACTCTGCACAGGACTCCTTCCTGGCTACTTAGTCGTGATATAATTGCAGTGATAGTGATGTGGAATTGGTTGGGTAGAAATAATAGACAATAATGGAAAATAAGGGACACAAGTAGAACTAGTCGATAGGACTCGAAGATGCTGTTTCTCAATAAGGTTGATGCATAAATGGATATGTAGGAAGGCAGTTGCCATTTACTTTTAAAGACACTGGAGGTTCTGCACATGCTGAAAATCTAGAGCAACACACACAACAGGTAGAGAGGGCTGAGGAAGGTTCCTCCTTCCTTGGCCCGCCATGTCTTCCAACTATCACCTGCTAGCTTCTCACATTATCCCCCTCCCTCACCCATTCACTTACTCCTCATCTGGTCTCACCCATCATCCACCAGCTTGTACTCTCCCCACACCTCCCAATTCTGGCCTCAGCCCTCGTCCTTTTCAGTCCTAATGAAGGGTTTTGGCCCAAAATGTCAACTATTTCTCTCCATTGATTCTGCCTGACCTTTTGAGCTCCCCCAGCAAGTTGTTGTATGTGATAATTTACAAAAGCCTGAAGGCATGCACCACTAGGCTCAAGAACAGCTGTTTTCAGATCTACTTAATTGTCACCAAGTATGATAAGATGTACTCTTGACTTCATAATCTACCTTGTTATGGCCTTGATTTTGCTGCACTTTCTCTAACTGTAACACTAACTCTGCATTCTATTATTGTTTTCCCTTGTGTTACCTCAATGTACTGATGTGATGAAGTGATCTGTAAGGATGGTATCCAAAATAATGATCTCCCATTGTAGCATGGTTACATGAGAATAATAAACTATTTTTTCTGCTCCACCATTCCATCTTGGCCTATTCAACCCCATTCTTCTGCTTCGTCCTTGTGACCTTTGACACCATTACTAATAAAGAACCTATCAACCTGTGCTTTAAATTATCAACTTTCATGGGTAATTTTAATCAGCACATTGATTTAACTAATCAAACTGTGAGGGTATCACAGAAAGGAAATTTGTGGAATCTATTTGATATTGTTTCTTTGAGCAGTACATTGGAGAACATTCCTGGCAAAAGACTATTCTAGATTTGTTTGTGTTTATGAGGGAGGATTAATAAGAGAGCATCCCGTAGGTAGATTTCCAGATACAGTTTTAAGGGTCAACATCACTTGTCCAAAACCAATGTACTCAAAGCCAGTTGAAGATGGAGCTGTCTAGATTAGGCTCAGGGATAGGTCAGTGGATGAGCAGTGACAGATATTTAAATAGCTAGTTTATAATACTCAGCAGAAACTTAAAAATAGGGATTCCAGTAAGGAATTTGGACCATCTGTGGTCAACTAAGCGAGGCACATAAACAAGCAGGTAACGGTTGGATATTGACTATGTGCAAGCAGATGCAATCAACACAGACACCAATAGAAGAAAGGCTTGTTCCTGAGCTGGAATGTTCAATGTTCTGTAAAAGAAGTCAAGCAAAAATATTAAATTTTATCTTGAGGACATAATCAGGTACTGATGCAGGTTTTCGACCTGAAATGTCAACAATTTCTTCCTCCCTTCCCCACTACAGATGCAGCCCAACCTATTGAATTCCTCCAGCACATTGTTACTCCAGATGCCAGTAGTTTCTTCCTGCCATGATCCTAACCAATAGGTCCATGACAAAGCTACTCTCACTGAAGAGTAGTGACAAGCATGGCTATATCATTGCCCCCACAAGAGTCTGTGATAAGTTAGAAGATTGGGAAATTTACGGGAACAAACAGCAAGAGACAAAAACCTCAATAAGGAGGAAGAAAATTGATTATGAGAAAGGACTGGCAAGTGAAATTAATAGCAAGAGCTTCAAGAGATATGAAAACAGAATAGAACAGCTATAGTAAATGTGAAACCCATAGACATTGAGAGTAGAGAATTAGCAATGAATTGTCAGAAAAAGTGGTTGAGGCAGGTACAATAACAACATTTTAAGAAAGTTGGTTAAGTACATAAATAGTTAAAGTTTAAGGAGATATGAGCCAAATGCAGTCAATTGTATGTTATGAATCTTATGGATGTTGTGACGATAATGCTATGTTATGTGCTACTGCTAAAAAGGTTTTTCATTACACATTTGTATGCACGTACTGGTCAACTTTGACTTTGAAATGCCTACTAAAGAGTTCAAGTCCTGCTACCAACTCTACTGGAACCAATTCTTACACTTTTGTCAATATTGTCCTACCCCTGGAAATGAACCAACTCAAAAGTTAATTTAAAATTTTGTATTCTGGAGAAAATAACACAAACAGGACAACAAATACTTTTTCAGGTCTTTAATTCCTTTATCTCTTTTAGATGTTTCAATGCAGAAAGAGGGTATCAAAATAAAGACAATGAAATGATTTTTTAAAAGTTCCTAATGATACAATCTCAGTTTAATTTGAGAACACGCCCTTGTTGCATATGCAGTATTAAAATAACTAAAACAAAATGTACAAAACCAATAGGGTAGTGGCAATTTTGGCACACATGCTTAACCTCCAAACACATATAGATTAGACCCTGAAACAAGTTCTCCTCACTCACGCTACCGGGCCAATGAGGAATTTTGCACAACCATGCTAACCAGTGCTGATACCTTACTCATAAAAATCTTTCTGCACTATATAACTAGCATTTGATGTCCTTCCTAGAACCTTGCAACTTTTCTTTCTACACCACACGTGTACAATGATGTCACTGTTTTCTCTTAAAGGCACAGGCAGCTATTTTAGCATTATCAGGATAAATACATAAGTGCACTCTAACAATAAAAATAATATTCAACAGTCACGGTTACAAATAAGCAATGTCTGCAAAATGCTGGAGGAACTCAGCAGGCCAGGCAGCATCCATGGAAGACAGGACCTGTGCTGACGAAGAGTCTCAGCCCAAAATGGCGACTGTTTACACTTTTCCATAGATGCTGCTTGGTCTGCTGAGTTCCTTCAGTATTTTGTGTGTGTTGCTCTGGATTTCCAGCATCTGCAGTTTTGCTGTCTTTGTTAATTTAATAAATTTGATTTCTGGAATCAGTACAAAATGTTTGGGATAGAAATATCTCTCTGACGCAAGTTGGCTCTTCAGTATTGCTGCTTGCGGAGACAAATGATTGAGGTACAATAAGTAACAGAACAAATTTCTGTACTCTTGAGTAATTGTGGTAACTTAGTTCTGAAAGACATCATCGCACTACATATATTACAGGTCATATTGTAGTGTATACATTAATGAAACTCTGACCTTAGTGAAATCAAATTACTCAGGTTAGAATTCAACATGCATAAGCTATCATCATGCACTTATCTCAGGTAATTGGATACATTTCTACACTCTCTATCTAACTTCATTGGGAGAGAGAAGAGAAAATATTTTTGCTTGTTGCTCTCTGATAGTTCAGTTATACCCTAACACCTCAGAATTTTAAAATCAAACATATAAAAACAGTAGAAAAATATGTTTTATTTTGCTTCTGCAAAGATGGATCAACAAGGGTTTTCTGTATTCTAGGAAAATCCATTACTTGGGGTATTATGTGCTTTAACTTTGTCCTTATTCAAGATCACTCATCAGGGTAACTAAATTAATCATTTCCATGAATAATTAAAGTTGGTGGTGATTGCCCAAGAAGACTATTGTGTTGATAAAAGGTTGTGTGCCGTCAAGATTGGTTGACATTGCACATGCTGAAAGTGACCACACAACACACTTTAAAAGAGCAACAATCTGCTGGAGCAACTCAATGGGTCAGGCAGCATCTGTGGGGGGAAATCATGTGTTGATGTTTTAGATCAAAAACTTGCATCAATTCCTTTCCTACCTATCCTCTGCTCCCATGGATTCTTTCCTTACCGCTGAGTGCCTCCAGCAGAATGTCGCTGCTCCAGATTCTAGCATCGAAAGTCTCATGAGTCTCCATTTTGAAAGGGCTTGCTGAGTATCAAAGTGTACAGACTTGAAGACTGGGTAATGAAGAAAATATCGACACAGCTTACTTAGCGGAGTAGTGCGATTATTCTTCAGTTAACATCGCCCAAATCACAATGTTTGTTGGAACTTGCTGTGCATAAAATTGCTGTTGCATTTTGCTGACTACACCCTCAAAACACTTCATTAGACACAAAGCTCTATGGAGTGACTTGAAAGACACTATTGGAATTTCTATTTTTTTTTATTCTGTTTCGGTTTCTTTCATGAAACACTGTAGGAGCAATCATGGATCATTTTCACTGCTTAATGTGTGTGATCTATCATTATTGGAAAGGTCCGACAAATTAGCCAACTGATCTCATGCATCAGGGTAAAAGGAGATAAAACACAGCTGAAAAACAACAAAACCACAGATTTTAGGCACTTGCATTTCATAGAAAGGGAAACATTCTGTGGCATGTCAGCAATCAGTTGAGTTTATTACATAACTAATAATGGAATTGGATGAGTAACACCCTCCATCATCTTACTGAGCAATTTCATTAATAAGTTGTTTTTTATTGTTTAACAGACACGTCAGTCACACACATGAAATAGGTAGACACAGAGAGGCAGAGAGAGACATTTTATACATCTCTGTAAGATCACTTCTCTATTTCCTTGGCACTAATGAATAAAGTCCTAGCCTCTGCGACCTCTCACTCAAATTCTGGAAGCATCCTTGTACATGTTTTCTGCATTCTTTCCAACTTGATAACATCTTTCCTATAACAGGGTGACCAAACCTGAATACGGTACTGAAGTCTGTCTGCACCAGCATCCTGCACAACCACATATGAACTCACAATTTTTATACTCAGGGCCCTGGATTATGAAGGCCAGCATGCCAAAAGCCTTCTTCACCACCTTGTCTACCTGTGACTTCAGTTCCAGGGAACAATGTTCCTACATTCTAAGATCCCTGTGTTCTACAACACTCCCCAGGACCCTGCCATTCACTATGCAAGACCAACCCAGATTTTACTTTCCAAATACAACACTTCACACTTACCTAAATAAAACACCATTTGTCAATCTCCCCCTGGCTTAATCAGCTGATTAAAATCCCCCCCCAAAATTTAATAACTATTTTCATTGTCCATTGTACCACATACTTTAGTGTCAACTGTAAACTTACTACTTTTGTACAAATTATTGACATGGGTGACAAGCAATAATGGGCCCAGCACCATCTCCTAAGGTACATCACTAGTCCTGGGCCTCCAGTCTGAAAAACAACCTTCAGTCATCATCCTCTGCTTTCTACCATCAAACCAAATGTGTATCCAACTGAGCAGATCTCCCTGGATTCGATGCAATTTAACCTTTCAGAGCAACCTACCATGTGGAACCTTTTAAAAGGCCTTACCGAAGTCCATATCTACCTCCTGTTCATCAACTTGCTTGTACACCTCAAAAAACTCAATCACATTTGTAACACATAACCTCCATGCATAAAGCCATACTGGCTACCCCTAATCAGCTGCTGTCTTTCCAGATTACAGGATGTATATCTTATCCCTTAGAATCCTCTCCACTAACTTACCTGCCACAGTTGCTGGACTTGCCAGCCCATAATTCCCTCACCAACAGCTAACAATGGTGCCAATATCTCAGCCAAGGCTCCTGTATTTCTTATCTAGCTTACCACTGTTTTTGGATAAGTCTAACCAGACCCTCCACCTTCATACCTATTAAGACATCTAGCACCTCCTCTACCATAATCCCCAAGACATCCCCATTTACTTTATTTTAGATCCAAAGTCTTCATGTTATTTTCCATGAGAAAAATAGAGAACTGGTCATCAAGGAATAACTATTGCGACCCCCCCCCCCCCCCGCAGCTCCACACATGGATGTTCCCTTTGCTCATTTTTCTCTTGTTCTTTTTTACACCGAATTAAGTTGTAAAGTACCTTTGGATTTTCCTTAACCTGCTCTGCCTACATTACCTCAAGCCTCATTTTTGCCCTCCTGACTTCCTTCCTGATTACACTTCTGTATTTCTTCTAGTCCTTCAGGGATTTCCTAGACTTTTGCTGCTTATACCATTCCTCTTCGCTGGCTAGGACCTCAGCAAGCCTTATCGTCTAGGGTCTCCTATTCCCACCAGACTTGCATTTTACTCAGGAACAAGCAATCCATGAGCTCCTATTATCTTACCTTTGAATGCCACCCTCTTGCCAATGTTTGCCCGCAATCAACCTCAGCAAGCTCCTGTCTCATATTATCAAAATTCAGCATGCCCCAATTTAGAACCATAACCTTGTGTCTGTTTCCATGATTATTTTGAAACTAATAGATTTATCATCCTTGATACCTTCAGTCTGTTCCCCTGTCCTATTACTCAAGCTTGGCCCTCTATAGGCCATAATAAGATATAGGAGCAGAATTAGGCCATTTGGCCCATCGAATCTGTTCAATCATGTCATCATGGTGATCCATTTCCCTCTCAGTCCTAATCTCCTGCTTTCTTTTCGTATCCCTTCATGCCCTGACTAATCAAGAATCTATTAACCTCTGCCTTAAATATACCCAATGGCTCGACCTCCACGGCTGCCTCTGGCATGAATTCCATAGATTCCCCACTCTCTGGCTAAAGAAATTCCTCCTAATCTCCATTCTAAATGGACATCCTTCTATTCTGAGTCTATGTCCTCTGGTCTTAGACTCATCCACCATAGGAAACATCCTCCACATCCACTCTGTTGAGGCCTTTCAATATTCAATAGGTCTCAATCAGATTCCATCTCATTTTTCTGAATTTCACTGAACTGGGGGATCAGCTATTCTGGATAGGGTGTTGTGCAATGAATGGGAATTGATTAGAGAACTTAAGGTAGAAGGCCCCTCAGAAGAACATGATCACTCTTTGATCGAATTCACCCTGCAATCTGAGACGAAAAAGCTAAAGTTAGATGTATCAGTATTACAGTGGAGCACTGGGAATTGCAGAGGCATGAGACAGGAGATGGCCAGAAGTGATTGGAAGAGGACACTATCAGGGATAACGGCAGAGCAGCGATGATGGAGTTACTGAGAGCAATTCAGAAGGCACAGGATAGATACATCCCAAAGAAGAGTAGTAGTCTAAAGGCAGGATGATGCAACCATGGCTGACAAGGGAAGTCAAAGCCAATATAAAAGCCAAAGAGAGAACATATAATACATCAAAAATTAGTGGGAAGTTAGAGGACTGGGAAGCTTTTGGAAACCAACAGGAGGCAACTCAAAAAGTCATAAAGAAGGAAATGATTGAGGGTAAGCGAGCAAATAATATTAAAGAGGATACCAAAAGTTTCTTCAGATATATAAAGTGTAAAAGAGAGGCAAGAGTAGATATTGGTCAGCTTGAAAATGATGCTGGAGAGGTAGTAATAGGGTACAAGGAAATGGCAGATGAACTGAATAAGTATTTTGCATCAGTCTTCACTGTGGAAGGCACCAGCAATATGCTGGAAGTTCGAGGGTGTCACGAGGCAGAAGTGCGCAAAGTTGCCATTACTTGGGAGAAGGTGCTTGGGAATCTGAAAGTAGATAAGTCACCCAGACCTGATGGTGTACATCCCAGGGTTCTGTAAGATATGGCTGAATTGATTATGGAGGCATTAATAATGATCTTTCAAGAATCAATAGATTCTGGAATAGTTCTGGAAGACAAGAAAATTGAAAATATCACTCCACTGTTCAAGAACAGAGAGAGGCAGAAGAAAGGAAATAATGGCCCAATTAGTCTAACCTCAGTGGATGGGAAGATGTTGGAGTCGATTGTTAAGGATGTGGCTTCCGGGTACTTGTAGGCATATGGTAAATTAGACCAAAATAAGCATGGCTTCCTCAAGGGAAAATCTTGCCTGACAAATCTGTTGGAAATCTTTGAAGAAATTGATTTTTAACAATGACCTGGATGAGCAAGTGAGGGGATGGATTAGTAAATTTGCTGATGACACAAAGGTGGGGGGTGTTGTGAATAGTGTGGAGGGCTGTCAGAGCTTACAACAGGACATCGATAGGATGCAAAACTGGGCTGAGAAGTGGCAGATGGAGTTCAACCCAAACAAGGGTGAGGTGGTTCATTTTGGTAGGTCAAATATGATGGCAGAATATAGTATTAATGGTAAGACTCTCGGCAGTGTGGAGGATCAGAGGCATCTTGGGGTCTGAGTCCAGAGGACACTCAAAGTTGCTGCGCAGGTTGACTGTGTGGTTAAGAAGGCATATGGTGCATTGGCCTTCAACAATCGTGGGATTGAGTGTAGGAGCCGAGAGGTAATGTTACAGCTATATTGGACCCTGATCAGACCCTGCTTGGAGTATGATGCTCAGTTCTGGCCACCTCACTACAGGAAGGATGTGGAAACTCTAGAAAGGGTGTTGATGAGATTTACAAGGATGTTGCCTGGATTGTGGAGCATGCCCTATGAGAACAGGTTGAGTGAACTTGGCCTTTTCTCCTTGGAACGATAGAGTTGACCTAATAGAGGTGTATAAGATGATGAGAGACATTGATCATGTGGATAGTCAGAGACCTTTATCCCAGGGCTGAACTGGCTAACATGAGAGGACACAATTTTAAGGTGCTTGGAAGTAGGTACAGAGGAGATATCAGGGGTAAGTTTTTTACGCAGAGAGTGGTGAGTGCGTGGAATGGGCTGCCAGCGACAGTGGTGGAAGTGGATACAATAAGGACTTTTAAGAGTCTCCTGGATAGGTACATGGAGCTTAGAAAAATAGAGGGCTATGGGTAATTTCTAAAGTAAGTACTTGTTTGGTACAGCATCGTGGGCCGAAGGGCCTGTATTGTCTGTAGGTTTTCTATGTTTCTATGTTCTATGTTCTAACTAACAAGCAGGATAGACAAAAGAGAATTGGTGGCATTGTGTACTTGGAATTTCAGAAGGTCTTTGGCAAGGTGCCACACATGAGGTGCTTAACAAGTTAAGAGCCAATAGGATTGCAGGAAAGATACTACATATTAAAATCATCTATGACTACTGTAACTTTGCCCTTTTCACGTGATTTTCTATCTCCTGTTGTAATTTGTAGACCACATCTTTGTTACTCTTCAGAGGTCTGTATACCACTCCCATCAGGGTCTTTTTAACTTGCAGTTTCTTAGCTCTACCCACAATGACTCTATACCTTCCAATCCTATGACACCTCTTTCTAAGGATTTGATTTCAATTTTTATCAACAGAGCCACCTCATTCACTTCTACCTACTTGCTCCCGGCTATAATCTTCTTTTAGCCATGATTCAGAGATGCCTAGAACATCATACATTCCAATCTGTAACTGTGCTATATTCCATAAACTGCATGCATTCAAATATAACAACTGTGGTCCTGTATTCTCCCTTTTCTATTTTGCCCACCTTTTATATTGTATCTTATCCTGTTAGACTGCAATTTTGCCCCATTATTGGCCTCTCCTTGCGTCTTATCCCATTCTTATTTCTCAGCTCCATTCAAACTATCACAGGAATGATCTTTCATTAATTGAATCTCAGATGACTGCAATGATAGTCCCCTTAATCAAAATGCAACTTCCCATCATTTATTTCCTCTACCTCTATCCCACCTAAACCACCTGTACCCCAGAGCATTATGGTGGCTTAGTGGTTAGCACAATGCTTTGCAACACCAATAACCCAGGTTCACTTCCCACCGCTGCCTGTAAAGTGCTTGTACGTTCTCCCCATGAATGTGTGGGTTTCCTCATTGGCATACCAGTTGGTAGGTTAATTGAGCATTGTAAACTGTCCTGTGATTACGCTAGGATTAGATCAGGTGATTGTTGGTGGCATGGCTCGAAGGGTAATAAGAGCTTATTCAGCATTTTATTTCCATTAAAAAATAAGTAAACATTAAGCTTCTTGCCCTGTCCCTCCCTCAGCCATGTTTCTTTATTGGATAGTATATCCCACTCCCACATAGCTGTCTAAACCATGATTCCATTCACCTCACTGTCCCAACTCTAGCATTGAAAAAGTTTAAATAGATCCAATAGGCTTTCCTCACTCTCTGCAATTCTTCCTGTCCTGTCTGTTGTCTTGCCATGACTGACTTCTGCATAACTTTCCAGCCTTTCATTTGCCTCCCTGATGCTTGGGATTCCATCTCTTACTTACACCCCCAACCCCACGTCTCCTAATGTTTAGGTGTAACACACCCCTCTTATACAGGTCACTTCTGCCAAGAAAAGGTCCCAGTCCCTGCTCCTTACACCAATTTTTCAGCCACTCGTTCATTTGTTATTTCCTTCTATTCTTACCTTCTATTCTAGCACTTGGCACCGGAAGTAATCCAGAGATTACTACCCCTGAGGTCCAGCTTTTTAACTTCACCCTACTTCTCTATATCACAGGATCTTATCCCTTTCTCTACCTACGTCATTTCTGCCAATGTGCATAAAGGCTGCTTAAGAGCCCTTTCCCTGAGAAGGTTCTGTAGCTGCTTTGTGACATATTGTACCCTGGCAACAGAGAAACAACCCACCATTCCAAAATCCCTTTTGCAACTACTCATTAAGTGTTGAGTCTTCGATCACTAAAATCCTTTCTGCTACACCCTTCCCCACTGAACCTCAGCAATCTCCTGAACTGTCATCTCTCCATAACAGTATCCAAAACAGTATACTTGCTTCCAAGGGGAAGGCACAAGCTGCATTAATCCCTTTTCCTTTTCTGGTGGTTACCTAACTACTTTCTGCCTGCACTTCAGGGTGACCACCTCGCTAAAAGTCATACCTAGGAAACTCTGAGGACCTCCAATGGTAGTGAGTGCATCCAACTCTAACTCCAGCTCCAGCACCAGCTCCTTTCTTTAGTCAGTTAGGATGCACTTCCCGTAGGTGACATCTTCAGGGACACTGGCAGTCTCCTAGATCTCCCACATCCTGCAGAAAGATCATGTCACAGCCCTAAATGTCATCCCAATGATCTAAGACTGAAAAGGAAATACATGGAACCTTACTTGTCTCCCAGCTTGCCAAATCTCTTTACTTACCAATCAGACAGTGACCCACTCTCACAATGGCCACTCCAAAGTGGCCACTCTGCTGGATCCTACTTTGCTTTTATTGGCTGATGTGCCTCACCATTAGTCCATGGAAAATCCTTTTTCTGAAAAAGCACTATTAGTGAATCAGAAGAGCTCTATATTAAGTTTCCCGCTGTTGCTCAATTCCCCGTCTCTCAGGACCTCCAAATGATCACAGCAATGACATTCAATTCTGATTACCCCATTAGAGGAAAATGTCAAGATTTTGGAGAGCTTCAGAAGAGGTTTACCAGGATGTTGCATCGATTGCAGTGTACGTGCTAGGGCTGTTTTCACTGGAATGGCGGAGGCTGGGGGGAGATAGCCAGCATCTTTCTCCCAGGGTCAAAATTATGAGAAGACATGCATTTACGGTGAAAGGCGATCATTTCAAAGGAAATGTGAGTGGCAAGTTCTTATACAGAGAGCGCCAGGCACCTGGAATGTGCTGCTGGCAGTAACAGTGGAGGCAGATATGTTAGGGGTGCTTAAGAGGCTCTTAAATAGGCACATAAATCTGAAGAGACTGGAGGGATATGCACATCGTGTAGGCAGAAGGGATTAGTTTAGTTTGATCTAATTACTAGTTTAATTAGTTGGCACATCATGGGTTTAAGGGTCTCTTTTTGTGTGGTACTGTTTGATATTCTCTTGAAGAGCCAGTGCCTTTGAAAATGGAGCACTCCCTCAATATCTTACTGGATATTGACCTAATCACCATAGATAGCGACATTAGGACCACTTTGATCACTTTACATTAAAATGGACATTTTTGTTCAAATTAGCTATTTCCTTATATTTTTTGTATAATTTATGTTTATGCTTAATTTATCTTTTTCCTGTGAAATCTGTTGTGCTATGTGCCCGTGATGCTGCCGCAAGTAAGCTTTCCATTGCACCTAAGGATACATATGTCAATAAATCTAACATAGACTTTGATTTTGTTTTATCACTGAAGATTATGAAGCGAAGTTTGAATACAGTGCTACAAAAAAAAATAATGAAAAACAGCCAAGGTTTCTGACTTGTGATGATTTGTTCAATTTTTTGTACTCATTTTGTTTTCTAAGGCCACACGTTAGTTCCACCTCAGGCAGAAAGAGAAAGCAAGTGAATTCTTGTCTGAAGCTAGGAATGTCTCCCCCTTAAGGATACATTTGGAATCTGCTCAGTGGTTCTCCATTACAATCAAATGTGTCCTCTGAAAGAGGAAATGCCTTCACCCTCACTGCTCAGCAACAGACCAATCCCGGGCCACCACAGAACTGTACCAATCCTATCAGTAGCAAGGATAAGGATTTACACTGTGCCTTTAACACCGCAAGCGTTTCACAGAAACATTCATCAAAGTATGGTATTAAGCATATGAGGCAATTAAAATTGTGGAGAATTATACAATAAAATGAATTTAATTATCAGAGTACTTGATGAGACGTCGGAGACAGTCTTCAAACAATTCCTTCATCAGTCATATAGTTAATGAAACGCTGTAGATTTTTAAGAGAGCATTTAAGGAGGGGAGAAAGAGAGAGATGGTGAGGTAGAGAGGTTTAAAGTGAAAATTCTGAAGCACAGCATCTTGGCTGCTGAAGGCATGACCATTGATATGGGAGTGATTAAAATCAAAGGTGCCTGAGGCTGAACTTAGAGGAGTACAAAGATTTCAGAGGCTACTGGGGCTGAAAGAGTTTATACAGCTTTTTCTTTGTAATGGTAACACTATATTCTGCATTCTGTCATTGTTTTTTACCTTTGCACTACCTCAGTATACTTACGTATAGAACGATCTATTTGGATGGCATGCAGAGCAGCAATTTTTATTTTCCCTCAGAAGATAAACCAATTACCTTTTCTGGATAGAGGGAAACAAGACCAAGGAAGGATCAAAGAACAAGAATGAAAATTTTAAAGTTTTAGCTGAGCTTGATCTAAAGTCAGTGGGTTAGCTGTATTGGATCATTGTCTGAAGGCTACAATTGTACAAGACTCAATGCATCATTAGAGACAAAAGAGATAGGGGCAGACCATTCCACCCCTTGAACTCTGCTTTACCACTTAATATGATCAAGGCTGATTATCTGTCTCTCTGCCATTTCTAATCCCTATTCCAATCTGTTGATCACACTGACATTCCTAATGTGATTGGAATGGAATCAATGACTGAATCTCCACAGCTCTTCAAGGTCGAGAATCCACTACCATCTGAGTGAAGAAACTTCTCCACATCTCAGTCCTAAAAGCCCTGCCCCTCATTCTGAAACCAACCCTAGTTTTAGATGACTTAGCCTCCTGTACTACCCTGTCATGTCAGAAGTGTGAATCTAATTGAAGCTACCTCCTTTAAACTCTGGAGAATAGCCAACTCAGTCACTCGTCAGGTGCTGGTGCAGTGTGGCGCAGGCTCGAGCGTGTGGTGATTCTCTCCAGTGCAACAGGCGACAAGGCTGCAAGCAGCAGAACCACATACACACAGCTTTAACAAAACAGGGATAGAATATCTGCGGTGGGAAACAAGTGATAGGTCTGTGTCTTCATGCTGATAAAGTGCTGTTGTGTGATTTATCTTTGAGCTGCAGCTCTCCCTTTCTCTCTAATGAACTGATGGTGTCAGCTATGCAGCCCGATGACTGCACAACCACAGGGGGATAAAAATAGCTGCAAGGCTTTCTTCCTTTCCTTGCATTCTGCAGGGAAAAGTCACAAGGAAGTCAAGTCAGCAGTGTTGGTTGGCTCCTTTGCGAAGCCTCCAAGTCGGCTGGCCTTGAAGAGGGAGGGAGAAAGAAGTCACAATACATTAGTTAGAACTGGCATTACTGATGTTGTAGGGCAATTAAATATAGCACATTCTGATTGCCAAATGGGAGGTGGAGATGGATGAAAGGATTGTAACATCATGGATTTCATGAGTGTAACTTGAGGAGAGAGATTAAGAGTGGAATTTAACTTTTCCAGCCAGGTGGATACAGGACAGGTACTCAGGTAATGAGTTCTTCTTATCTATCTGGAACGATGCCAAGTTCACAGTAGTTCTCCTGATGCCCTGAGTAGGAACTCTGTGTGTGCTAATGATGTCATTAACAGCCTGACAGGACAGTAATCCAGTCCAGGCCAAGAAGTCAATCTCAATTGCCTATCAGTCCACAACTTCCCTCAACGTGCCCTCCCAAAACTCACCCCCACCATCCTCCACATCAGCCTGCACCTCTGGGCAGTAATCCTGCTTATTTTAATATAGCCGAGCCTAGGGTTCCTATTACATTCTCTCATTTAGACACCATAGATTATTGCTCATGGTTAATAATAATGTTTATTATTATTAATAATTATCATTGTTATTAATAATCATAATTCTGATTCAATATTTAATGAATCTGGCAAATTTAAAGTGATGGCTTTGCTATCAACAACTGTCCTAATGTCTTATATCACTCTGAGGTGGTAAAGAATACCCAACATGTTTCATGGAAGAGTTCTCGAAGACAATTTGTCACCAAGCAGGACTGTGTGAAAACTGAAGACCCATATCCCATACATGGACCAAGACAGATAGCAGAGAAATATGGGCCAAATGCAGGAAAACAGGAATATCTCACTGAGGCACCATGGTTGATATGGATGTGCTGGACTGAAGGGTTTGTTTCTGTGTGATATGACTATGATTCTACAACCTCAAACACTGTTACAAGCCGCAAAGCCATAGTAGTAATCCCCATTTATCATTTATACTTCAGAAATATAGATTACCTGCAGTAAACATTGCAATACACTGGAGAGATAGTACCAACACTGTCTCCACAAAACATTCCAACTTTGTTGGCAGCAAAAGTAAAACAACATCAGCACCCTTTTCTCGGCTAACATCCCCAGCACTGAGGCACTGAGGCTCTGATTATGCTTAAGTTTTGGTAGATGAACTATATTGTCCACATGCCTGATATCAGACTCTCAAAACAATTCATCATTGAGAGACGTTTACTTGAGGACAGAAGTAATGTTTCAATTATGTTCTCAGAGCCTCCATAAAATATGTAGCATCTCCCTTGAATCAAGCCCCAAAGCCACACTGACAGGAATGGTCTGCAAAATGAGTTTTAATGATGGAAGCAGAGACCAAGCACTAATAGTGGAAGGAGTCATTTTACATTTTCCACTCCCAGGTTATATCTCTGAGTTCAAAAGTCTCAGCCATTGCATAAATGCCATGAAGATCCACATATCTTGTTCCATTCACTATTCTGAGATGAGGGCCCTTCCATACCGGGCAGTAATGCAATCTGTTAGAAAACTCTCCATAGTATATCTGTAGAAATTTGCAAGTCTTTGGTGACATACAAAATCTCCTCAAACTCTTAATGAAATATAACCACTGTTACTCTTTGTAATTGCTTCAATATGCTGGATCCAAGCTAGATCTTCAAGGATGTGGACACCCAAGAACTTAAAACTGTTCATGCTTTCCAATGCTGATTCCTCGATGAAGACTGCTGTGTGTTTTCTTGACTTCCTCTTCCTGAAGTCCAGAATCAATTCCTTGATCTTAATGACATTGAATTCAAAGTTGCTGCTGTGACAATGCTCAGCTAACTGATCGATTTCATTTCTGAATGCCTTCTCATCACCATCTGAAATTCTGCCAAGAATAGTTGTGTTATCAGTAAGTTTAAGATGGCAGTTGAGCAGTGTCTGGCTACATAGCTGTGGTTATAGAAAGAACAATGTAGAGGGCGAAGCACACATCCTTACGCTGCCCCAGTATTAATTGTTAGCAAGGTGGAGATGTTATTGTATATCCATACTGACTGTGGGCTGCCGGTAAGGAAGTCAAGGATCCAATTGCAGAGGAAGACACAGAGGCCCAGGTTTTTGAATTTGTTGATTAAATCTTGTTTGTTAAGTATGAACTCTTGATCTCCCAATCTACCTTATCATAACTCTTGCACCTTATTGTCATATCTGCACTACACTTTCTCTGTATACTTCAATTTACTTCAATTTACCTATGTTTTGAAATTACCTGTACCTCCATATATGTGACAGTAATAAGACCTTTAGATATAAGAATAGAATTAGGCCATTCGCCCCATTCAGTCATAGCTGATAAAGGTAAAACCTTTACCCACTTATCAATAAACCAATTCCATTTATCTATACAGATTATATGAGGAGAAGAGGAAGGTAGAAGAGGGAGGTGAGAGCAAAGCGCGTAGTTGGCAGATATCGTCCCAGAAGATCTCATGTCAATGGGTTAGGTCAATATCTGCCAACAGTCCATGATAAGACATGTTTACAGCTGCTTGAAGCATGATCAACAAAACCATTTCTGGACTGTGCATCAATCATTACTGAAGACAGCAGAGAGGTGCACCAGGTAGATTTAAAGATTTGAAGTTCATTTACTTTCAAAGTATACAAGCCAGAGATTCATCTTCCCAAAGACAATCACAAAACAAAGAAAACCATGGAATCCATTTAAAGAAAAGCTTTGAAACCCCAACTCAACAAAATTGTGCAAACCGCAAAAGAAACAAGCAAAAAATACAGAATGTAAGACATCGAATCACAAAGGCATCATAACATGAACTACAGAGTCCAATCCACAAACTTGAACAAGACCCATGGACTCTGGAGCCATCATCTGACAGCACTAAACAAGACGATGAGAGAGAGAGAGAGAGAGAGAGAGACAGTTAACAAGCAGGTATTTGGTGCTGAACTCCCACCCACCATCCACACTCATCCTCATTGATTTCATTCCTTTTTGAGGTTGTATTCATCCACATGGACTGTCTTAATGACTATTGCTCAATAACATGTGCATCCACTGTGAAGAAATGCTTTGAGAGATTGGTGATGAAACATGTCAACTCTCACCTGAGCAGCAAATAGGTTCCACTCAGTTTGCCTAGTGTCAGAATAAATCAACAGCAGATGCCATTTCATTGGCTTTGCGCTCAATTCTGGAACATCTGGGCAGAGAAGATGCGTTCATCGACTACATCTCTGCGTTCATGACTATCATTCCATTAAAACTAATCAATAAGATCCAAGACCTAAATACCTCATTGTGCAACAGGATTCTTGATTTTCTCACTTGCAGAACCCAGCCAGTTTGGACTGGCAAAAATATCTCCTCCACAATCAACATCAACAGAGGTGTTGCTTAACCCATGCTCTACTCACATTATCCTTATGACTTTGAGGCTCCAATGCCATATTTAAGCTTGCTGATGACACTGGCCAATTCAAAGGTGGTGACAAATCAGCATTTACGTAGGAGGGAGAGTGAAAATCTGGCTGAGTTGTGTCACAACAACAACCTCTCACTCAATGTCATCAAAACCAAAGAGCTGATTATTGACTACAGGAGGAGGAGACTGAAGGTCCATGAGCTAGTCCTCATCAAGAGATCAGAGGTGGAGATGGTCAACAACTTTAAATTCATTGCTGGTATCAACTTAGAAGGATCTATCCAGGATCCAGCACATACATCGCATGCCAACACCGCTACTCTCTGAGAAGTTTGGAAGATTCGGCATGCCATCTAAAACTTTGGCTAATGATTATAGGTGCACGGTGGAGAGTATACTGATCGGTTGCATGAAGCCATGGTACAGAAACACCAATGCCCTTGAACAGAAAAGCATGCAAAAAGTAATGGATATAGCCCAGTCCGTCATGGGTAAATTCCTCCCCACTACTGAGCACATCTACAAGGACTGCTGTGCCAGGAAAGCAGCATCCATCATCAAGGACCCCCCACCATCCAAGCCATACTCTCTTCTCACTGCTGCCATCAGGAAGGAGGTACAGGAGCTTAGGGACCAATATCACTAGGTTAAGGAACAGTTATTACTCCTCAACCATCAGGTTCTTGAACCAGAAGGAATAGCTTCATTCAACTTCACTCGCCCCATCACTGAACTTTTCCCAGAAACTTGTTCTTCATTCATTCTCAATATTTATTGCTTATTTGTTTATTATTATTATTGTTTTGACTGTTTTTCTGTTTGTATTTGCAGTTTGTTGTCTTTTGCACGTTAGTTGTTGTCTGTCTTATTATGCCATTTTGTTGATTCTCTTGCGTTACTGTAAATTCCCACAAAAAAATGAATCTCAGGGTAGTATATGGTGATGTATATATACTTTGATAATAAGTTTTCTTTGGACTTTTGTACATATTCTGGTGCAGTGTGGGCATGGGTAAGTGATGGCTGTGGTTAGTGATTGTGTCATCTGGCTATCCTGTCTCTCCTTTTGCAGCTGCTTCTTGTTCTCAGCATCACGGCAGAAGTCCTGTAGCAGAGCTCCTTCGTGAAAAGATTTCCCTCAGATATATCTGTTGAGTGCAATTTATTCCCAGCTTTTGGCTGTAATGTTGAATTTCTTCAGGCTGATTTTGAAGTTATGTTTGAAAGGCCCACTAGGGACTCACTGACCTTCCTTCATCTGGGAGTAAGGGATCTGTGTGGGGAGACGTGAGTTAGATATCCAGTCATCCATTGGTAATGGTATTGTGTTATTGTGGTGGAGATGTAATAACAACACACAGACTTCCATTTCCCATATTGTGGACAGACAGATAGATTTTGGAATCACCTGCATAGCCATAGATGAGATGTGCTCGACATCCATCAACATTTTACCAATAGACTATTAAGATGTTACTTGCTTCCTCTGGGTTATTTTGACCTATATAATCTGATGCTGCTACATTCTAACATCAGGTTATGATAAGTTATGAATCTCCCCTCACCCTGCTGGTGAAGGGTCTAGGCCTGAAATGTCAATCACCTTTTTGCCTCCACAGGAAAAACTGTCCTGCAGTTTTTCGCTGCGTTAAGGTTAGTTCTTTAAGTAGCAAAGACAAGTAAATCTGCAGATGCTGGAAATTCAAACATCACACACAAAATGCTGGTGGAACACAGCAGGCCAGGCAGCATCTATAGGGAGAAGCACTGTTGACGTTTCGGGCTGAGACCCTTCGTCAGGACTAACTGAGTAGTTCTTTAAATATTCACCAGTGCCAGCTTGCACCATTAAAATTGTTGTGATCTCATGCCAAAGTGCATCTAGTTGAAGCCTGAGATAAAACACAAAACTCGCAGCAACAGTAACAATCTCCTCCAAGGCTCGTGATCACCAGCTCACAGTCGGTTTTGAGACTTTCCGACAGCCTGTTCAAAGTTTCAAGCAGTTAGTTTGAAAGCAATCATAATCATATCTGGATCAAATGATTGCAGCATGGAAGCATCCAATAACGGTCCCAGGCATGAGATGCCAAATTTCAATTTTGATGGAAAGGTAAAGGGAGTTTCGGAATGCCGTCTCCAAATTGCCCATAAACCTGTGTAATATAAAAGGAAATTTGACTGATATAGTAATTACAAAACAGACATGGTCCAGAGTGTATGATCCACAGTCCCTGCTCTGTAACTGGGAGCTGTATGATGATCAAAGCACAAGGATATCAGCTTCTGTTTTATATCTTGTGTTCTGCTGCAGACTGCTCAATTATACACAATAGGTCTAAGCTCGTTAGAGACCTCAATATTATCAATATTATGAATAGCTTCTTGAAAACACATTGAACTATGTAGGGGGCCGCTTTAAAGAGAGTATATTAAATGGCAGAGGTTTTCCATTGCTTTTTAAAATCAAAATATTTAGCTTGCTCCATATACACAGTAAGCATTAGTCATAGTAGACTGGGCTGTGCATAACAATGAGGTTATGCTATACCTTTACTGGGTGTTTCTGAATAATCTTTTCTTATTAAGGTAGTTTTTTGGATCCAGCTACTTTTCAAAAATACCTATTACACTACTTGTATTTGGAGATTCATACCAAAACAATTATCTGGCAGGGATTAAGTACTGGAGTAAATCCAGCCATTCCACTTAAAATTCTTCCCCACCCACCAGTGCCCTTCCTCCTCAGAAAGACAGGAAAATTTTAAGAAAACTGATGAAAATATCAGAGAGAAGATGTCAAAGTTGGAGTCAAACACAAACAAGATTATTTTCGTACGCACGAGTACACGTAAGCACAGGTGCAATGAAAATTCTACTCACACCAATATCACAGGCACAAAGCCCCTTATAAAGCAAACAATGCATTTCAGTATATGTTTCGATGTAGGTGTGATAAATAAATCTGAATTTGATCTTATAAAATACATTCACAAGAAAACCATTAACTAACCATAAATTATATGCAATTTTACAAAAAAAACCACAGTGAGAATAAAAAAGTCCATTTCTGCAAAGTGATCTAAGTGATCAAGGTATTGCTAAGCTGTGGTGATTAGGGTTTTCCAGTTGGTTCAAGAACTAAATGGTTGAATAGAAATTGCTGATCTTGCAGCTACCATTGAGTGGGAAGTACAGAAAGCCTATGGGGTGGGACCTCAGGCTTCTGTACTTCCTACTTATGGCAACAGCAAGAAGATGTCAAGACTGGATGGTGGGACCTTTGATAATAGATGTATAGATGTTGCCTCCTGAGGCAGCACCTCCTGTACATACTACAAATAGTTGGGAGGGATGTGCATGATGTATGGAGCTAAGTTCACTACTCTCTGTAGCTTCTTACATCCCATGCAGTCGGTTTATTTACAGCATTGTATTGTTGTTATTTGTATTGACAAAGCGGTGCTGAGAGTTGAAGCAATAACAGACTCCCAAGGAGAACTGCATGAATGCATAATCTGTGGACAGGTGGAGATGGAAGATCCATGCAATGAGAAAAGGGAGAACAACCATGTGAGGCAGGTGCATAATCAATGGACTGGAGTGCTGAGCCAGTCAGCATGATGTTTTCCTTCCACACTCAACACCAATCATTCATCTGTAAGGATTTCATTTAGGGTCATAGAGTCATACAGCATGGAAACAAGTCCTTCAGCTCAAATGGTCCATGTCAACTAAGATTCCCATTAAAGCTAGTCCCATTCACCCACATTTGGCACATACCCTTTAAAGCTTTCCTGTCCATGTACATTTGTTCCTATTCTGGAGATTTGAAAATGTAGGAGAGTCTGTTTCTCAGAAATAGAAGTAATATTGTGTCCAAAACACAGCTGAAATTAGTAAGGGTAATGTTTAGCCTTTTTGGACAGATTCTGTCATTCTCTTCCGTGACTGTAGCTAGGATGCCACCCATAACCATGACTAAGTGGCCTTAGAAAGGGAGATCATTTTATTCCAAGCACTATTTCATCATTGATGAATTGCTTTCTTAAATTGTGTTGCTGCTTAGTACAATAATCTATCTTCTGTTATCAAAATAAGTTGTTATAGTTGCAATTACTATTGTTCTATTATAAACAGGAGTAGCCATGCACATGAACAGTAGAATTTTATAATGAGATGAAATCTCAATGAATCTATTTTCTATTTTAGTCCTAATTACTGAATAATATTTTGACATCCGCTTGGAGAATCAGAACATTCTTTATTACCTGAAGTTTAATCGCACCTGTACAGTGGAAATAAAATATGTTAATTGAATCTTTGAAATTAATTGCCACTAAAATATGAAACTTTGAGAATATAACTGAATGTTCAGGTTTGAAAAATAGTGCTTTGTTACTTGTGAATAATGCATGGTTAATACACCAATCAAGATTCATCAGCATATTTCCTTTCTGCATATTGAGCTAAGATGCATTCTTTCCAGTTCGTATTAACCTCCTCTGAGCTAATCTCTGCTGTTCATTCACACCATGTTAGTACAGATTCGGCATCTGTGAACCATAACTTAATTTAGGATCATCCAAACCCAATACCAACCTAGCTGGTTCTTCCTTTAACGTCCTATCATTATGTTGAAGAAAAAAAAGATCTTATAAAAACAATCTCTCAAAGTGTTCCACTGCCAAAGAAGTTATGAAATGCAACCATTTTCATATGGTATGAAACATAGCAGCCAATTTAGACAAAGTGAGCTTGCACACACAGCAATGTGATAATGACTAAATCGTCTGCACAGTCACATTGAGTTAGGGATAAATATTGCCCATGATATCAGGGATAAGGTCTTGATTTCCCTTATGGTTTTGCTGCAGGAATCCTTCACACCTCATCCAAAAGATGGCACCTCCATCAGTGCTGTACTTTGTCAAAACAGCACTGGAGTGTGAGTGTGAGTTTTTGTGTTAAGACATTTAAAGAGGGACTCATACCCATAGTTCAGAGATCAGAAGACCATTAACTATTTCAAAGAATCAGAATCAGACACAGATTTATTAGCATTGACTTATATGATATGGAATTTGCTGTCTTGTGGCAGCAGTAGAATGTAAAAACATAAAATTACTATAAATTAAACAGGAAAAACGAGGTGGTCTTCAAGGGTTCATTGAACAATTCAGGAACCCAATGGCGGGGGGGAGGGGGAATGCTGTTCCTGAAACATTGAATGTAGATCTTCAGGCTCCTGTACCTCCTCCACAATGGGCAGAACTCCACTGCTAGGTGAATTAATGATGGTTGCTGTCATTTTAGAGGCACTGCCTCAAAGATGAGCTCGATTGTGGAGAGGGTTGTGTCCATGATGAAGCTCAGTGAGTCTGCAAACCACTGCAGCCTCTTGCAATCCTGTGCATTGGAGCCTTCATTCCAGGCTGTGATGCAAACAGTTGGTGTCACCAGCACCTATGTACACCCCCAAGAAAGACTCACAGGGTCTCCGCAAAGACCAGCGATTTACATAGAGCTTTTTGGATCTTTAGGTGTACCCATCACAATGTACAATGTATTTGGAATACAGTTACAGATGCAATGTAGGAAGTATTGACATTCTTTCAGAGGATCTGAAATAAAAACAGAAAACACTGAGCAGTTCAGGCGGTGCCTGCGAGAAGAGAAATAGAATCAATGTTTCAGGATGACTTGAAAAATATACTCTCCAATGAAATGCTCCCTCAGACCCATGAGAAGATACGTTTTTCACCCAAGAAATTCATGACAAAATGTATGAAAGGTAAAGAAGACATGCCTCAGTTCTCATTGCAAAGATGTTATGCATGGCTGTGAAGTGAGATTAGGCGAAACAAGCTGCGCTTTGAGGATACATTGAAAAATCTTAGAATACACCCTGTTCCTCTTTAGTCCCAAAAATACAAACCTCTAGAAAAGGAAAACATTTGATCTTTCTTCCATTCCAATGAAGGGTCTCTATCCTGAAGTGTTAACCTTGTTTCTCTTACCACAGATGTGGCATGGTCTTCTGAGTAGTTCCTGGATTTTCCATTTTTGTTTTAGATTTCCAACATCTACAGTTCATTTGATTTTCAAAACAGTTTGACTGAGTCATGGGAACAATTGGCTCCCTCTCTTTCCCTGAATCAGAAACTTACAGTTTCCATCCACACTCTGGATGCCAGAGCATAGACATATTGCCTGAGGAACTGCTCATCCGCTGGATGCACTGACTTATGAATGAACTTTTAAAGTGAACCCCTGTCTGTCTTGAAGGCAGCTGTGCCAGAACCGATTGCAGATGTTCAAGAACAGAAGAGCTCTCCCCAGTGCCCAGACCCATACTGATCTTTCAATCCATCACATTAGAAGCTACATCAATGCCATGGAAGCCTACTCTCCTGTAGCATTCTCAATGTTATAATGATGACCATGCAGTAAAAGTGCTTCATTTGAATATGTGAACCATTTTGAACTCCTTACCCCCAAAAAATTATATTAAGTGACAGAGGGAATGCAATAAAGATTCTTCAGACTGTTTCCTGGGATGGTGGCTATCACATGAGGAGACATTAAGTGGAGCCATTATGTGATAGGCACAGAAACAAACCCTTCAACCCATCTCCTTAATGCCAACCAAGATGCCCATTAAAGATAGACTCATTGCCTGCATTTGTCCCATATCCTTCTAAATCTTTTCAATCCATAACAGTAGGCTAAGGTCTCTATGCTTAGAAAAAAAAGAGAAGTGATGTTTCAGAGCTCAAAGGGTAGATACGGGAAGAATGTGTTACTTTGATAAGGGGCATAAAACAAGGATTACAATCTCGAACTAGAATTGAACTGAGGAGAAATTTCTACTCTGTTGGCCTGTGGAAATTCGGTCACTAAGTTAATTCAAAATGAAGATTAATGCTCTTCTTCTTCTTCTTTCTCTCTTAACTCCTGGTGGAGTCATTGGGGCACCATCATGACAAGCTTTGCACCAGTCTGTTCCATCTGTCATGGCTGTGTGCCAGGGCCTGGGTCACCGCAAGTGTTTTCTCTGAACATTCTTTAATGTTGTCCGTCCATCTTTTCCTCTGTCTGCCTCTCAAGTTTCTGACTATGGACTGAGATGTCTGTTGTGGTGGCATTTTTTGAATATTAAAAACTTTGGGAGTACAGAAGAGGTCCTGGATTAGAGGGCATATGCAATAAGAAGAGAGTAGACAACCTTGGTTGTTTTGTCTGGAATAACGGAGGATGAGTGGTGGATGTAACCAGGCTGTTGAACCAAAGAGGATAACTTAACTTAACTTTACTTGCCCCTTCAATGAAATGTTCGCATAACCTATGGACTTGCTTTCAAAGACTCATCATCTCATTTGTTTATTATTATTATTTCTTTCTTTTAATATTTCAACAGTTTGTTGGCTTTTACACATAGGTTGGTGTGGTCTTTCATTGAGTATGCCCACAAGGAAATGAATCTCAGGGTTGTTTATGGTACATGTATGTACTTAGACAAAAAAACTTACTTTGAACTTTGATATAAGTTTATAAGGTCATGAGGAAGATAGAGATACGGGTTTTATCCTTTTTGCCGGTTCAGAATGCCTGATTCTAAAGGACGCAATTAAGGTGGGGGGGCGGTAAGCTCAAGGGCAATGTGCAGGGAAAGCTTTTTACACAGAGAGCGTTGGATATCTGAAATGCACCGCCAGGGCTGGTGGTGGAGGTAGATATGATAGAGGTGTGTGAAAAGCTCTTAGAGAATGGAGGAGTATGGATATTTTATAGGCAGAAGGGACGCATTTCCCAGTTTAATTAGTTCAGCAGAACATTGTGGGCCAAATGGCCTGTTCTATAATCAAAGGATATGAAGACAAGACAAGAAGATGATGTTAAGGTTGATCTATAGTTACCCGGAGGGGCATGGCTTTGAGGAATATGGGCCAACTGCAGAAAACTGGGACTAGATGGGTGTGTACCATGGTCGACAAGGACTCATTAGTTTGAAAGGCCTGTAACCATGCAGCATTGCTCTATGACTAATAATCTTAGAGAATGGTGTGGCAGACTGGAAGGACCAAATGGCCTCTTCCTGCACCCACTTTCGAACAGTCATGTTAACAACTTTGAGACAAGTGGTTCTGAGAGGTATTTTGTAAAAATACTGCATGTCTTTACGAAGGAGAGCGACCGACCCTTCCAGCTATATCTAGCTGCAATAGGGTGCTGAACAATGCTGAAGTCTGCTCCGGTTCCTGGAGAATCCAACCCAGGTTTTGCAGTTGAAGCCGGCAAAGGGAAACGTTGAGTATTATTGGACAGCCAAATGTGTCTTAGCTCTCTCCCTCCCTCTCACTCTTCCCTAGTGTTTACTCCACGTTCTCTGGCAGCCCGGTGTGCAGAGTCACTGCAATCTACAAGAATTCTATGAAACCACAGCCCAGACCGCCTCACCAGCAGAGTTCTTCTGCACAGCTTTGACTTGCTTCCGATCTGGATATTCATTTTAAAACTTGCTCCGGACACACATAAAATAATTATAACCCAGGAGAAAACTTTTAATTTTCTCCTGACGCGGCTGCAGTTCGGAAGGGGGAGAGCAGAGGTGACTTGTCTTCACCTTTCTGACTGACTGCGGACCTGCTGTCTAATCTCCAATCATTTGATTAGCGGCGGGTGACCGACAGAGCCCGTTTCAACTTCAAAGGGATATCGTCTTTTGGTGGCTCTAGAGTTTTTTGGGGAAACTGTCCAGTTCCCCGGCCCCCCCTTTCCCCTTCATTCCCCCTCCTGGACTCCCTTCAAGTGTAAAGCATGGGAGAAAGTCAGTGTGGAATAGGAGCGCAGAAGTTATTCCGAGTGTTGCTGTTACCTGCGCTGGCTGCAGTGGCCGAACTGCGGGCGTCTCAAGGTAAGGAGACAAGAGAGAGACCGAACGAAGGATAGAGGGAGAGGGGAGAGAAGGTGGAGGGCGAGAGGAAAGCGAAGGAAGGAAATTGGGAGATAGAGAAACGGGGAGAGAAGGATGGGAGAGGGGAGAGAGAGGCGCGAGGGGAGACTGGAGAAAAGGTTCGAGGTACAGGGGAAACGACCGAGAGGCGAAATTAGTAAATGGGACGCGGTGAGAGTGAGAAGATCCAGGAGAATGTGGAGATGCAAGCGAGGAGCAGAACGAGAAGGGAGGACAGAGTAGAGAGAGGGGTGAATGGAAGAGTGGGGACAAGGGAAAGGGAAAAAAGCAAAATGCGGAGGAGAAAGAGGGGTTGAGGGGAAAGGAGAGAAGGCGGGGAGGAAGAGGGAAGCCAGGAGACGGGATGAAGAGGAGATGGGGCGTATGAGAGGAAACACGGGGAAATTGAGGGAAAGGAGTAAAAGAGGGACCAGAGGAGTTGAAGACAAGGGCAGTGGAGTGAAGACAGAAGTTCAGAGGAAAGAGATGAAAGATGTGCCGGGAAAAGAGGGGGGCAAGAGAGAGAGGTAATGGGAAGGCAAACGTGGAGAGAGGACAGTGGGGAGACAGGAGAGGGAGGAAAAGGACTGGAGGCGAAGGGTAGAGGTGTTTGGAGGGGAAGAGGGATAGAGGGCAGGAGGAAGAGATACGGAGAGTGCAAAGGGGGAGAAAGTGTCAGGAGGAGTCGGGGCCAGGCAGGGACTGGCCAGGGGGCAGAGAAGGACGGGGAACTAGGCGAGACGCAGATGGCAATGTGAAGATTAAGTACTGAAAGCAGACGGGAGGGGAGAGTGAGCGACAGTGGGTGGTGCGGAGAGGGAACACCAAGTGAAGGGACTAGGATTGGGAGATAGGAGGGAGCACATCCCGAGCTGTTCCGCTGGAGGTTTGGGAAGAATAATCTCGGAGACTGACGGGTGCTTACACATAAACGAGGGCGTGGGTCGGAGGTGGTTGATGGTGTGAGCAAGTCATTGCTCGATTGTTTTGAAAAATAATATGATTGAGACCAATGTGTTAACCTGAGATAGTTAGCTTGATTTGATGGGGTTTCTGTGTCTGTAACGCGGATGTGCGCTGGGCATCTCTGTGAGCTCTGATGAACCTGATTCCGGTGAATTGCACCGGTCACTGGGGCCGCTGTTGAAGTGTCGGTACCAACCAGAGCAATGCTCCTCTTCTATCCAGGTGAAGCGACTCGTTAAATCTCTAAATGTTCGGCCTCTCTCCTTCCCCAAGACTGAAGGGGTGAAGATGCGCTTGCACC